>NC_068939.1:54629694-54950411 GCF_016801865.2 Culex pipiens pallens
CAGTGACTGTAAAAATGCAGGGATCAAGTCTCCCTAAACGCACTTTTTTAAACAATTGATTGTAAAAATAGTATGACGATAAATTTAACGTCAAATGCGTAAGGGTTTTGGAGTTGATATGTTTATCAAACAATTCATGTATGAAAAATATTTTTTTGAATAATTTTTGAGTGTTTTCTATACTTATCAATATAAAGAAAAAAGATCTCTTGGAAGTTTTTTGCAACACTCTTTAGAAAAATGTGTGTAACTCAATCCAAACATTTTTTAATTTTTTTTCTTTGTTTTCTACAATGAGTTTTAGTCAATTTCGCACAACTTTCTAGAACAAAGCTAATTGTTTTACCCACATGCTGACAAGATACAGGATACAGTGTCCCCGGGGATCAAGTCTCCCAACTCTCCCCTACGTTTTTGAAAAACGTACCATGGCATTTGAACACTTTGTTCATGGTTCCCAAATTCATGAACGCTTGTTCACGATTTTGGGAACTCTTTTTTCTCCGTGTAATTAGTAGGTAATTGAACGTTATTATTAGGCGTCATCCATAAAGTATGTCACGCTCTAGGGGGGGAGGGGAAGTCTGAGCAAGTGTGACATTGCGTGTTAAAAGTATAGGAAAAGCGAGACAAAGAGGGGTGGAGGGAGGGGGGGGGGGGTTAATTTTAACTGATTTTAGCGTGACGTACTTTATGGATGAAGCCTTAAAACAGAAAGGTTTTTTTTCAATTATTTTTTTTTCATACTCTCCAGGATCCCTTCGAAAGATTGGCTGCGCTAGGGTTTGATTAGATTAGATTAGTTGATTAACATAAAACAGCACAATTTTTGAAACTATTTTTGTACTTCTTCGATAAAAAATAGGGGAAAGTGGGGCAAGTGTAACAAGCTAAGGAAATGCTCGTTATAACCCATTAAAAAGTTAAAAAATCTGTCGGATTTTATTATAATCATCTTATTCTAGGTCTTGACTAAGACTTTGTTTAAAAAAGTTTTTAAAAAATCATGTTTTTTAATGTGAAAAATTGATTTTAAAATTTTTGATTTTCCGTACGTTCTACTCAACTAGTGGGGCAAGACGAGCAACCCGTTGGGGCAAGAGGAACAATGCATGAAAAAATATGGTAATTTGCTAACAATTGAACTGTTATCACTTAGATACATCAGATTAGAATGTATTTGAATGGTTTCTTCCATTTTTAGATTAAATAATAATATTTTACTAAAAATTTTATCGTTTTTACGAAAAAAAAAAATACTACTTCGATGATAAATAGTAAATTTTCATAATATCACTATACTTTGTATGTACAATTTTTTTTAACGATTGTTTATCAGTTTTTAAGTACTTTCATGTATTTATTTCCCAATAAAATATGTTGTTGCAGCAATTAGTATTTTTTTCCATACTAAAAATCCATATGGTACACTTGCCCCACCTGAACAAGATTTTTTTAAAGCTCTCAACAAAAATAACCAAAAGTTAAATCATACTTTGTAATAGGTGCATGTCATTTGTAGGGACACTACTGATCTAGGAAAAATAGCATTTTGATAAAATGAGCCTTAAAACGAACCCTAAGCCTTATTTTGTACTTTCCAAATATTATAAGAAAACAAAGGTTTCGAAAAAAACTTCATTAAATCTTATGCCCCGTGGCGTTTACGTCATTTTGGCGGTTATGTGGTAGTAGAATCAGCTAATTGCATTGCTAGCAACAATTCCTCATACTGGAAATAATCAAAATTGTACAAATTACGGCCGTAGGAGCGATTGTTCTTCTTGCCCCGTATGGTCGTCTTGCCCCACCTTCCCCTACGTTTCTGTGGAATTCTGAGGACCAAATTACCTAATTATTGAGACACATTTTTTTGAGTTATTGCATAATTTACAAATTTGGAAAGCATTCTAAAAACTTTTTTTTCGATGTGTTTGATGTGTCGATGTGTTCGATATTTTTGATTTTGCTTGGATCAGAAAACATTCAAATTTATAACCAATTTAAAATCTGATCTCAAAATCTGATAAAGCGATTAAAAACAGTTACCGTCATCAGGGGTGAAATTGGGTCTGGGGTGAGATTGGGTCATACAGATTTTTTGTTAAAAAAAATACACGATAAACGACTCAGTTTGACCATTTTCTTCTGCAGAAATGTACCAATGTACTCTTTTTTCAGGTAATAATGAGCTCGTTGAAAAAAGTGCAAAAAAACAAATTTTCAATCCCATAACAACCCATAGGGTACCATAGGGAAAACGTCAGTTGCACTCCTGTTTCACGCTGCGTTGGTAATGGTAGCCCTCAGGTTGGACCAAAATCTGACGCTGAATCAGCGGCTTGCGGGGACGACACGCGAAAAAATCAATATCCTGGGTTATGTGTGATACAATTTCCTGGGAGAAAATTCGAATGCAAATTACCACGCTGGAACTCGGCGAGCTGGACCAATTTTGGAACAACCCACCCTTAGCCCCGCACCAACCTTTCGTTAATTTCACGGATCGGCGGTAAGGACGGTAATTTGACAACGAGGCGTCGTCGTCGTCGTCGGTTTGGTTCATTTGGTGAGGCAGCGAAAAAATGAAATTAGGTGGGGCTAGTTAAACTGGTCAGTGATTTTCCAGCTAGTTTTTTTTTCTTCCCTCCTTTGGTTGTCATTTTCGTTATCTGCCCCGGAAAAACTGCTCGAAGTGGAGACTCTCTCTCTCTTTGGAGATTTCCGGGGCTGCTTGTTGCTGAAATGGTAAAAAAGGGCGCGATGAAATTAACCTAGTTGCCTATCTTTTTAAATTGAGATTAGGGTTTGAAATTGAAACAAAAGATAGTGAAGCTGGAATTGGCTCTGGGAATTCCGGTTCCGGTTGGGAAATCGCTGTGTATATTGTCATGATTATCCGAAAAGATATCAGGTGGACTGGAAAAAGTTCTGAATTTCAGTAAGTTTAAATTTGTTTAATTAGCTCGATTGTATAATGGTACCAAATGTTTGCTTTAATAATAAGTTTAATAAACATTAAAAATCAAAAATGATATTTTGACGATATCTTTTCAAGCAATTCACACATTACAATTCACTTTTAGATCATGTTATAAACTGCTAGTTAGAAATCAGAAGTAAGAGTCAAAACTATTTAAAGTACTGAATATTTCAATCTTTTCAAATGATTACATCTGTCTTGTGATTATGATGCAAATTGCTGTTAGAATTACGATATTGTAGGAATTATGGGTTACAGGATTGAATATGTAATAAATTATTAAATGAGTATTTATAATAAGATTCATATAATTCATAAATAAGAGTTTAGAGCGCAACAAAAAGTGCGCACCTTCATGAATATTGCCTTGTTAGCTGACAGATTGCGGATTGAGTGCGAGAGCGCGCTAGCGAGCTAGCGAGCTGTGAGAGAGAACAACGAGCGAGAAAACAACGAGATGCGTGCGGCCGGCGAAAGAGAGAATGAAGATTGTCAAATCAGTTTTGTGGTTAATTTGTGTGGAATAAGACGTGTTGTTTGTTAATTGCAAAATATCTGTGTTTTTGTAATAAAAGAAAGCCCCGATCATGACAGATTTGAAAATGTAGGTTAAACATTAATTGATTAGGTACCTTAAATTTATTCTGCTTCGTCGAAAAATGCGACTTCTTCTAATTATCATAATTCTGCACCGACTCAGTAACGACAGCAGTTCCCAAAGTGTAAAATGAAATAAAAATTGGTCCCATTCATCGTGGCAGCTCTGCTAAATGGCACATAAAGAAAAGTATTACCTTCGAGTGTGCCCCAGTAATTACCAACGTCGTCGAGGACTACGAGTTGGGTTACTGAAACAAATTATCATCAAAAGTTATATTTTCAATTTTCCAAATAAAAACACAAAAGCTTGCAACAACTGCCGGAAAAGCTTTCTGCACACGAACGAAACCGGGAACGAGTCCGAGTAATTTGCAGCTTTCTGAAGCGAGTTTCATGCACCTCGCGCGAACGAGGTCATAAAGCTCAATTAATTAAATCGTTTATCTTTCATAAACAACCATTATTATCCTCTCCATTTCCTGACTCAGGGGGAGGTTCAAATTGCATATTATTTCGGCTCCCGGAATGGCGTGCGGACCCCCCAGCCTGAGGGATTATGGCATCTCTTCGGTTTGCGTTTGTTGACCGTTTCTCCCCCGCCCCCCTGACGAGGGATGGGAGAAATCCTGCATGCAACAAATTATGCTGTCGGAGTGAAATCTTATACAAATAATTATATCCAGCAATGCAATGAATATTAAAATCAGCAGCGCGCGTTTTCCACGCCCGCCAGGCAGTTTGGCTAGAAAATATAAAATTAATTAAAACTTTCCATCCTTTTTTTTTCTTCCCTTTCCGATGGTCCCGTGTTGACTTCTTTTTTTTTCGCCGAAGCTCCCTGTTATTTTCTCCTGCGATTTTTCGTCCCCATTCCACACGGTACACGGTATTTTCCCGGATCATTCCGGACATGGACATTTTGTGCTGCTCCTTTTTTATCCATCAGACCGGAGAAAACTCTCGTCCAATTCCAAACTCAACTTTTTTTCCGTTCGTTTGCACTCTGTCGGTCTATTTTTCCAATTAATTTGAATTTTTATTGCGCACACTATACATTAAGTAAGCCGGAGCATTGACGCCCACACTCGAGAGCCTGGAATTAGTGTGGTACAGTGAGAAACTTTGTTTTTGTTTGTCATATTAGCTGAAAAAAGTAAAAAAAAAATATTTGCAGCAGCTAAACCTTTATGACAAAATAAAAATTATACGTATCCAATAATTTCAGAAAAGAAACCTCATGACCAATTTTGGGCTAATTTAAAAGTTTGAAAAAAACTTTCATATGGTAAATTCTCTGCCAAGTCACGAATCACGAATCTGAGGTCAATTTTTCGATATCTCGTAACGGTGGGGCGATTTTGGAATTATTTCGATGTTATATATTGTTACATAGTGTTACCGGATAAGCTTACAGGATTTCTATTCGTGTAGTGTCTTCCTACAAGGACAACTACACAACTACAAGGACTTCGCCACCCTGGGCTCCTAAGTGTTTGAGTAAGGCACGGAGCGACGGCGCCGGATACCCATATTTACAGTTAGAATTTAGAGCGCCCACCGAGGGATTCGAACCAGCAACCCCTGTATTGTGAGTCCAGTGCGCGGTCCGATTGATCCACACGGGTGGTACGACCCCCTACAATTTTCTGGATTTTTATTAAGATTTTTTCAAATGGACTTTTGCGTGAAATTGGACGCCCGATTTAATGGTGTACTCAAAATTAAATCAAAAAACGTATTTAACATCAAAATAGTTAAAAAAGGTAAAAACACTGCCATTTCCCGTAACTCAATTGTCAAAGTCGTGAGACATGTCATTTTATGGGAAATTTGTTGTACTTCTGGAAACTGCAACAACCCAGAGAGGTATTTTTTTATATAGAACATTTTTTTCCCTTTTAAAAATTTGTGTTTCTTTTAACTTTGCATGGATACTTTTTGGGGTTTATCAATATTCTACATAATTGTAGAGCAATTGTTTGCGTGTTTTCTTCACGATTTATCAGAGCTTTATGAAAAAGTTTTTTGAAAAAGTAACGACGATTTTGAATTTTGTTTTACCAGTTTTTCAATGTTTCAACCACTAAAACTCAATCGTGTGCTTTTGAATGTATTTTTTTGGGCATTTTTTTTTGCAAATTTTGCATAAAAATTACCCTTTGTTGTGTATATAATGAGACATACCATATAAACGAATTAAAATTGAGAAACATGAAATTTCGAAAATAACGTTATTTCGGTTACCTAGACCTTCAGCGATAAAAATAGAAATTTTTTGATATTTTTCAACCGTTCGTTTTATAATATTATTATTAATAATTTTGAAATATTTCCAATTTTTTCAATATCGGGCTTAAGATTTCAAAAGGATTACAGTCTGTGTTGTGTTTTTTTTCGATTTGAGATTTAATGCTTAGTTTTGAATTTTTGAAAATATTCAATCTTTTTGCATTGAAAATATGACCGGTAGTAGTCGAGCAATCATTACATTTTGCCTATCTTATTTTTCATAATATTTTTTAAGTCACTTCTTCGTTTATTTGTTTGTTTTCAACATTTCTGCTACAGAATGATAACATAAATCATTAAAAAAATGCGTGGAGGTATAGACTGTGACACTGCAAAAATTACTGCATATTTATGTTTACTTCGACGCTGTCGTGCTATCGTGTCGTACCCGCCATTTCGACGTCCCGAGAAAAACGCGTTTCAATGTTTGACCTTGAATAAACAAAAAAGAGAGCACGCAATGTTAACAATGAAAAACACGTTTTGTTTGGCTGACCATTCTGTGCATTGTCCCGAAGTTTGGTTGCATTTGGTTGCCGGAGTCCCGAGTTATAATTACAAATGTTTACGGTAGTCTAACTTGTACGTGCGTCAAACGCATTCTGACCTGTAATCCCTTTGGCCAATTGTCGCACTTACATCAATTTTCAGGGAGTGACAAGATAGCACGACAAGATTGAAACTTCTTTCATATGAAAAGTGACAAAAATCTGTGGAGCTTTTTTGGTTTTTATAGAATATCTCAGGATTGAAATCGAATTTTGGGGATCTGTGAAGGCCAAAAGGTGAGGCATTGTGAGCTGCACAAAATGGCGTTCTTAACTCAATTTGGCCCAAAATGCAAGTACGACAAGTTAGCACGACGGCGACGACTTGAAATATAGGAAATGTTAGTCAAAAACACAGTCGAAGTTGACCCCTAAGAAAATGATTTTTTTTTAAATTGACAAGTCACATAATACAAGTCAATCCTAATATTTTTTTAATTTTATGAGTTCTTTTTTCTAATGTTTGTAAAGAATGGAAAAATGTTGAAAGATGGATTTTGGCGAACGGTTAATAATAATTTTTATTTTATTTTTGAGGAAATTATTATTATTTATATTTTATTTATTAAAAATCATGGGATGTCATCTTATAAGCATTCTTACATTCTTTAAATCAATTTAAGTTACGATTACACATTAACTGAACCACCCTAATTTTCATCCCGGAACGAAGGTGGAGACAGTGAAGTTGATTCCTGGAGGGGCCAATCCCGGGAATATCTTGGTGAACCGGACATAGTTAACCTATGTGGGGTTCAGCACAGCCAGCCGGTGAATCGTTGGACGTAAACGGAAATATATGAATTCCCGTTATTTTTTTGCAGTTGTTATGTTCTCGACTGTTGCTCTACAGTTTTGGGTTGTGGTTTTTGGCTTTCAGTCATATAGAAGTGAAAACAATGTATTGTTTCAATTTCCGACGTTTCGGTAAATTTATTGCATTTTTCAAGGATTAAAAACTGTTTGTTTTCTTGTTAATTTTGGAGTTTTGGGTAAATTGGAAATTGTCTTTTGTTTTTGTTCCACAGTCTTAGTTGGTGCAAAGCAGCACATACTATGCTTGTAGCTGCTGGTTTTTTATTCAGCAACATCAGAGTTGAAGCACTTACAATTCCAAACGTTATCAGGTCAGTGATTTCCGACTGATCTCAAGTAACTTATTTTATATTTTGCTTGAAAAATGACGGTTCAGATCAGGTTTGTTTCAAACTTATTAGGCATAATTTATCAACTTATAGCATGAGATTGGTGCGCTGGAAGTGGGGACGCGAAGTCGTGATTATTCAGGTTAATTTGTTGTGTGTGCTTTTGTGCCGCTGTTCGTATGGGGTGAGTGATTGTGCTAATCGAATAATAGCATCATTGGTGCGCTGGAAGTGGGGACGCGAAGTCGTGATTATTCAGGTTAATTTTTTGTGGGTGCTTTTGTGCCGCTGTTCGTATGGGGTGAGTGATTGTGCTAATCGAATAATAGCATCATTGGTGCGCTGGAAGTGGGGACGCGAAGTCGTGATTATTCAGGTTAATTTTTTTATGTGCTTTTGTGCCGCTGTTCGTATGGGGTGAGTGATTGTAATAATCGAATAATAGCATCATTGGTGCGTTGGAAGTGGGGACGCGAAGTCGTGATTATTCAGGTTAATTTTTTTATGTGCTTTTGTGCCGCTGTTCGTATGGGGTGAGTGATTGTAATAATCGAATAATAGCATCATTGGTGCGTTGGAAGTGGGGACGCGAAGTCGTGATTATTCAGGTTAATTTGTTGTGTGTGCTTTTGTGCCGCTGTTCGTATGGGGTGAGTGATTGTGCTAATCGAATAATAGCATCATTGGTGCGCTGGAAGTGGGGACGTGAAGTCGTGATTATTCAGGTTAATTTGTTGTGTGTGCTTTTGTGCCGCTGTTCGTATGGGGTGAGTGATTGTGCTAATCGAATAATAGCATCATTGGTGCGCTGGAAGTGGGGACGCGAAGTCGTGATTATTCAGGTTAATTTTTTGTGTGTGCTTTTGTGCCGCTGTTCGTATGGGGTGAGTGATTGTGCTAATCGAATAATAGCATCATTGGTGCGCTGGAAGTGGGGACGCGAAGTCGTGATTATTCAGTAGGGCGTCCAATTTTCCCGGGTTTTGAAATTCCCGGGAAACGGGAAAAATATTTTTGGAATCCCGGGAATTCCCGGGATCCCGGGAAAATTTTTAAGCAGTCATAAAATCTATATTTTCAATATATTTGTTATGTTTTTCAAGCCTAAAATTACAGAATTAGCTCAATACTGTTAATTGGTGATAATGTACACTCCAATCTAAACAAGGACAGCAGTTTTTAAGATAGTTTAAAATACATTAAAAAGCCATTCTTTGATGTGATTCAAATTAAATAAGCTTCTTATTTAGATATTTATTTTATTTATTTATTTTTATGACATGATTGAAAAAGCTTAAACAATTTCTTTGAAACTGTCTAAAAAAATCAAGCAACCAAAACAAATAAAATTATACCAGAAAATGTAACATTTAGTATAAGTCTAGAATTTTTCGTATTATATTTAAAACAAATTTGAAAAATTATCTTCAAGTCACTATCGCCAACTAGAGATAACCGGGACTGCAGTCTGAATAGATACAGGAGATTTTAGAGCAATAAATTTGGAAATCAACTCGTTTTATGTGTTGTGAGAGTGAACTTGTTTACATTACGACGCGCTGAAACTTCTTCCGAATTAATGCTGCAAAACTTCAAGAAACTGCTGCCACATTCGCCACCTAGCTGCCCTCGCCCCGCCCAACGTAAGCAAAGTGAAAAACAGCGATGATCGATGCTGAGTGAGAAGAATTGAGCAATCAAATTTCCGCACTTGAGCACAGTAACTTTGAGTCGCCATAAAAACCGGGCCGCCCACCCGTGTTGCAGTGTATATTGACATCCGCTTCTGTCAAACACTTGCCTGCTTGCCAAGTACTGTCGCTCCTGATGCCGAATCGCTCCTCTTGCTCCCAGCTCATCTGCTACTAAAAAACGCTCAGGCCGCCACGAGAATTATTCACTATACAAGTACAAAGGCATACATCGCCCTGCGCCTAAATTTGCTCATAAAACCGCCAAACTCTGTACCAAAAGATCTCGATGTAACTGCCACTTTGAACGAGAATAAAGACGACTGGTTTGCTGTTTGTTTTTATTTACGACGGACCGCCCTGCTCCACCCGCCTCATCACCTCCGCTGCTATAATTTCTTCGTCTGCCGCTGCTACTGGTCTGCAAGATCTTCGCTGTGATCACACATCAACAGAATCGTCGCTGGACAACTAGCGCCATCTGTGGACGAGCACCAGTACCATGGATTCAATTTTGATTGCAGAGTTGCCAAAAATCTTGGAAGCAGTTAAGGAGGAGTCAAAAAGTGTAAAGGAAATCGTAGCTAGCCAACAATTCCTATCAAACCAATTTGACAAAATGGTTCAAATGATGGGTTCGCTGAGTGATGAAATTAAGCGCCTACGTGCAGAGAACGGCCTTCTAAAGCTATCGCTTAGCAGACTCGCCGACAATGCGAAGTCTATATCGAATGTGGTTGAGCAAGCTGAAAAGGACATCGATAGTCACCACAGAGCCCAGCTTTCTATCAATGCAATGGTGTTAGGCATACCGCGAACACCACAAGAAGACACCAAATCTATCGTGCTCGAGATCTGCGATATTTTGGGCTACAAGGATGGAGAAAAAAACATTGTATCATGCTGTCGAGTTGCAAACTCAAACGCGGTTTGCCCGCCGATTCGGATCTCATTCAAACATGTAAGGGCCAAGGAAAGTCTACTCGACCATAAATCAAGCTTTGGGAAACTGGATGTTGCTACTCTCCAAGGTGTGCTCGGGCCAAAAGGAACAACAGGCAAGGTAGTAATTCGTGACGACCTATCACCACTCTCAATGAGGATTTTCCAAGAGCTCAAGCAACTACAAAACTCGCTAGAGCTGCGTTACATCTGGCCTGGGCGACATGGCGCCATCATGGTGAGGCGTACTGATCGATCAAAGGCTATCCCGATCCAATCACGCCAAGACATCCAGAAGTTGGCGTTATCGTGTCGCAAACACTAGCGAGCATTGCTTGTCAGCGGTCATCTATCCAGAACACTACAATGAACCTAATCCAGCATGCTAGAAATGAGAACGTAGATGACCCCTCGTCTCTACGCCTACCCCCAGATTCTACCGTCTTCAAAATACTCCAGATCAACATTAGAGGACTCAACCGAATGGAAAAACTCGACTCTCTGTGCGTTTACCTGCACAACATGAATGCCAGCATAGACGTCATCGTTATAGGAGAAACGTGGATTAAACAAGGCAGATCGCAGTACTACAACATCCCCGGCTACCACAGCGCTTTTTCCTGCCGCAAAACCTCAGCTGGTGGTTTGGCGATCTTCGTACGGAACGATCTCAACTTTGAAGCTAAGACTAACGTCGCTGATGGAGGATTCCACCACATTTCCGTAAAGGTTGACAAAAGCCCGTCCTCGGTATTCGTCCACGGTCTGTACCGCCCACCTAGTGACGACACATCGCGATTGTTTTCAGCGATTGAGGAAATTCTTGCCAATTCGGATCCTGCGTTCCCATGCTTCATAGTCGGTGATGTCAATGTACCTGTAAACCAGCCTCATAATGTGAACGTACGAAGATACAACCAGTTGCTGAACGCCTTCAGCGCGACAGTTTCCAACACGATCATCACCAGACCGATTAGCAACAACCTTCTTGATCACGTGGTGTGCAGTATTGCTGACTCAACTCGTGTTTCTAACTACACCATGCCATGCGAACTCAGTGATCATAGCTACGTTTTAACTGTTTTCAAGTTGAAAGCTGACCACCAACGTAAAGTTTTAACTAAAACCTGGGTGAACTATGCTTTGGTAGATGCTGAGTTTCAACGGTTTCTGGAGAATTTTAACCAGAACTCGCTTCCAGTTGATGAGTGTCTACAATCTATAACCGGTACCTACTCCCAGCTGATTCAAGCAAACTCCAGAACAAGAACTGTTGAAGTTAAGGTGAAAAACGACTGCTGCCCATGGTATAACTTCGACATCTGGAAACTCGGCAACATCAGAGACAGTATTCTGAAAAGATGGAAACGCAACCGGCAGGACCAACACTTGAGTGAACTTCTAGCACGTGCAAACTACAACCTGTCTGAAGCGAAAAAAAGAGCGAAGAAACAGTACCACACAAAGCTGTTTAACAACGGGAATGCGAAGCTTCTTTGGGGACGTATCAACGAGCTGATGGGTGGTAAGTCGAGAACAAACTCTGCCCCTTCCCTTGAAGTGAACCAGAACATCGAACATGATCCTGTTACTGTTGCCAATTTATTCAACGATCACTTTGTGTCGGTGGGAGATAACCTTGCCAGTCAGCTCACATCGGATGGCAACATCAACCGGTTCAACACCATGAAACGCTCGAACATATCTATATTCCTCCGACCCGCAAGCATACTTGAAATCTCCAACCTGATTCACGAACTCGACCCGAAGAAAGCTTCCGGTTATGATGGATTTCCGGTGTCCGCGCTCAAAAAACATCGAAATCTTCTCTCTGCCATCATTTGCAACTGTTTCAACCAATGTGTTAGTCTAGGAACATACCCACCCTGCCTTAAAAAAGCAGTAGTACACCCAATTTACAAAAACGGAAACCCGAGGGACCCTACCAACTACCGACCAATCTCCGTGTTACCTGTGATCAACAAAGTCTTTGAAAAACTGATCTATGCTCGTCTGAGCAACTTTCTGGTTGCCACAGAACGGTTCTACGCCCACCAATTTGGTTTCCGAAAAGGATCTTCAACGGAAATCGCTGTACTCGAGATGACGGATGAAATCACCAAGAAGCTGGACCAGAAAATGTCCGCAGGAACAATATTTCTGGATCTCTCCAAGGCGTTTGACACCATCAACCATGAGATGCTATTGAGGAAGTTAGAAGTGTACGGCATTCAGGGCTTGCCAAACGCTCTCCTACGTAGCTATTTATCGGACCGGCGACAACAAGTGACAGTCTCAGGAGTACGCGGAAACAGTAAGTTTGTACGTTGTGGGGTGCCCCAAGGAAGTGTCCTAGGACCTCTTCTGTTTCTCCTTTACGTAAACGACCTGCCAAATCTTGTGCTGAGAGGGAAACCTCGTCTGTTTGCCGACGATACCGCCATATCGTACTATGGATCGTCTCCAAACCAAGTGACTGAATTCATGCGTGAAGACATGGAACTTGTAATGAATTATCTAGATAACAATCTCCTCTCGCTTAACCTAGGGAAAACCAAGCTAATGCATTTTAGGTATCCTAAACATGTCCTACCGCCACATCCAGCCCTAACTGTTCGGAACCAAACTATCGAAGAAGTGACTAGTTACAAGTACCTAGGCGTCCACATAGACAATCGTTTATGTTGGGACGTCCAAACAAGAGAAATTGTGTCTAAATGTGCGTCTCTTTGTGGTATTTTAAGGAAACTCTCAACAACAGTCCCTCAACATGTCCTCTTAAAAATGTATCTAGCTTTCATACACAGTCGATACCAATACGCTGTAGCAGTCTGGGGAGGATGCAGCAAAACGCACCTTAGTGACTTGCAAGTCCAACAGAATAGATGTTTAAAAGCTATTTTCAAGTTACCTTTTCTGCACCCTACGCGTGAACTGTACCTGATGCGCCAACACACTGTACTACCAATTAGAGGTATCTTTATGCACCGTATTGCAGTAATTATGTACAGAACACTAAACAATGTAAACTTACACCACAACTTTGAATTCAGAACAGCAATCCATCAGCACTATACACGACAAGCACACCACCTCAGAAGATCGGATTTTAGAACGGAAACAGGAAGAAGACGCTTTGTAGTAGCAGGTCCAACCGTTTACAATTCCCTCCCAGATGAAATCAAGCAAGCACGATCTCTAAGCGAAGTCAAAAGTAAGCTTACTGCTTACATTAGAAGTAATATTAATAATTATCTTTTGCATTGAATTACCAGTAATGTGTTACCAGTAACTAAGATTACAACCCTTTAAAGGAACAACTCTGTTCATTAGGGAAGTAATTGCGGAACGAAATGAATGATGAAATATACGTTATTATTATTATTATTAAATCGGTGTAACTAAAATCAATCAAAACAATCAGAACCTTATGCAAAACAATTGGCTAAATCAGCTGTCTAAATTCCTTACTTTTGTCCTGATTTGATTTTTTTTTTCAAGTTTAAAGTCATAAATATACGAAAATATAATATATATAATAAAATTTAAAAGAAAATATTTAAAGGGCAAGGCGTTTTGCGGACCTGTGAACTAAAATTTCAGCAATTTTTCCTAACCAGCCAGAATAATGCTGATATATGCCGAATACAAATTTTAATGCTTTGAAATTCTTATCGAGTACTAAGTATTCGATTATTCATCTATTTCCACAACCAAATCTTAATTTCCAAACCAAATTTGATTTGTTTTCGGGAACTTCGGGAATTCCCGGGACAAAATTTAAAAAATCCCGGGATTCGGGAATTCCCGGTTTTGGAAAAATCCCGGGATTTTTGTCCCGGGAATTCCCGGGATGGACGCACTATTATTCAGGTTAATTTTTTGTGGGTGCTTTTGTGCCGCTGTTCGTATGGGGTGAGTGATTGTGCTAATCGAATAATAGCATCATTGGTGCGCTGGAAGTGGGGACGCGAAGTCGTGATTATTCAGGTTAATTTTTTTGTGTGCTTTTGTGCCGCTGTTCGTATGGGGTGAGTGATTGTGCTAATCGAATAATAGCATCATTGGTGCGCTGGAAGTGGGGACGTGAAGTCGTGATTATTCAGGTTAATTTGTTGTGTGTGCTTTTGTGCCGCTGTTCGTATGGGGTGAGTGATTGTGCTAATCGAATAATAGCATCATTGGTGCGCTGGAAGTGGGGACGCGAAGTCGTGATTATTCAGGTTAATTTTTTGTGTGTGCTTTTGTGTCGCTGTTCGTATGGGGTGAGTGATTGTGCTAATCGAATAATAGCATCATTGGTGCGCTGGAAGTGGGGACGCGAAGTCGTGATTATTCAGGTTAATTTTTTTGTGTGCTTTTGTGTCGCTGTTCGTATGGGGTGAGTGATTGTGCTAATCGAATAATAGCATCATTGGTGCGCTGGAAGTGGGGACGCGAAGTCGTGATTATTCAGGTTATTTTTTTGTGTGCTTTTGTGTCGCTGTTCGTATGGGGTGAGTGCATAATTTGTAAAGGGAGCGCGTGGTCGTAAAAAATATTCGGAGTGAAAAGTGATTTTTGTTGTATGCCTTTTGTCGTGAATTGTGTGTGTTTCTTGCTAGCAATAATAATATCAGTCCTTGCTTTATCATCGTTGATCGGAGGGCACGCCGCCGGTTGAGTTTGTCGTATTAATTGTGTTCCAAAGTAACAGGGTGTTAATTGTGTTTAGTACTTCAGTCGATTGCGGGCGGTGAGGCCACGCGCTTGCCTTACTGAATTATTTTTGTCCTTTTCGTTGAGTAATTGGTGTTTTTTTTTGTGCTTTTGTAAACTTAATTAATTGTTTGTGATTTTCAAAGCCCTTCCTATATCATCGTTGATCGGAAGGCACGGCGTCGGGTGGATTGTGTTTAAATTTTTCGAATAAGGTTTTATTTTTTTGCGGTGAAAAAGCCATTTCTATATAATGATCGAAAGACGCACTGACAATTTGAATCGTCGAGTTAATAGTGGAGCAAAATAACTGTGTGTGAGTGATTTTGTGTGTTAACCAGAAAGACCTTCCCATAGCATCGTTGCTCGGAAGGCTCGCCGACGGGTCTGTTATGAAAGTCCTCCCCATAGCGTCGTAGCTCGGAAGGCATCGAAAAGCCAATACCTTATCCTACTAACCCAAAAAAAATTAATCACGTGATGCTTGAAGGAGATGCTGTGGATTCAACGGTCTCACGCGGTATCAACAAGTATATAGCGAAAAACTATGTGCTTGATGAGTCTGCAACTTCAACTATCGGACTAACATTCCTCCCTTTCGTTGAACTGCAGGCTTCTTGGGAGGGCGCCGGTATTGACTAATAAAGTCGGGATCTTCAGAGGTTAAACAGTGAACGGATGGTTGGCTCCCACTGATCATTTTTGATTCATTGTTTAACTTCAGCTGATCTGTCAATAACGGAGTAGCAGCTCATTGGCAGTCAACCATGCTCATGCTCATGCTCATGCTCATAATTTATCAACTTATAGCATGAGTTAAATTTCTTGTAACAGGTCTTTCATGATTGCCCACAATAAAATGATTCTATTCATCTATTGAAACGTACAGCACGCATCACATCAACCGGATTACTCAATCGAATTGTCTCCCACAATGGAGTGATTTGATCACTTTCTGCGAACGACCAACTCAAATGTCACCAGGCTCTAGAGATCCTTGAATGAAATTGCCCCGCAACAAAAGGTTTTACCGGGAATCCTATTCATGCTGCTCGGTTTGGCACACGTTATGTAACAATCCTGCAAACGTCGCCTAAAATCCTTGTAATTGCAGCCGGCAAACCCAATTAGGGAACAATACCGGGGGACTGCCGCTCCCTGGAAGTCGCGCATAATGGAACTCCCAGGGCAGCATTCATCCGGATGGTTGTTCTGAGCTTGGTATTCCCTGTCTCCCTCCGGAGGATGGAAAGGGACCCCGATAAGTGACTGCGAAGATGTGCCGGGGGTACGAACATACACACACGTAGTCGTCGTTTTGTACACGTTTGCGTTAAGGTAAAGTACCTATTTTGGATCTTACTGAAATTTATCGAAACAGTAGTGTTTCTATCTTATGTAATTTGTGTGTGTTGAATATTTGCCATGTACAGTCAAGCTAAGCTAAATATTGATAGCTTAAGACCATAAACAAAGGGAAGACATTAACTGCAGCAACTACCGTTACTTCCGTTACAAACCACGCAAAAACCGTTCCCTGGAACTCAACAGATCAGCGAAAGGGAAATAAAAATCATCCCCTTAATAATCGTATTATCCTCTCGGGCTATGGCGACGAACGCGAAAGGATGTGGTAGCTATAGCGACTACGAAGATGATGACGACTTAGAAGCATAGGAGCCAACTTCCTCCCCGACGGGATTTCGGGAGGATGGTAATGATGGTCGGAGATGGTGTGGTGTGTTCATAACCGCAACAACGCACATCCTAATAACGACATCAACTACGACATGAAAATTGTAGATTCTGGGAGACGAGTGTATCTTTATCGGGAGTAAGTGTGAGATTAAAAAAAAAAAACTAACTTAATCCACCTATGTGGTTGATGCCTTCCTCACTTTTTACCAACAATGGGTAATATGAGCGGTTTGGACACATATATTTCAGCTATTTTTTAGATCCACAAAAATAAGTACACAGATATAACTTAAGTGATCATAACTCGAGACAGGGTTGCCAGATCTTCAATTTTTTGGCCTCGTTGTAAAGGTCTTTCAATTACCTAACCAACGATGGGTCGGATGATGGATCCGGATATCGTTTACATACATTTAAGTGAGATCCGGCTTCAAAAAAGTACATAAATATCACTTAAGTGGTCATAACTCGAGACAGGGTTGCCAGATCTTCAATGTTGTAGACTCGTTGGAAAGGTCTCTCGATTACCTAACCAACGATGGGTCGGATGATGGATCCGGACATCGTTTACATGCACATAAATGAGATCCGGATATATGTGAAAACACATTTTTATACATAACTTTTGAACTAGTTATCGAAACTTCAAACAATTCAATAGCGATGTATGGGACCATAAACCAAGTCGAATGCGATTGGTTTGATCAAAATCGGTTTAGCCAGTGCTGAGAAAACTCAGTGAGAATTTTGGTCACATACATACATACACACACACATACACACACAGAAATTTGTTCAGTTTTCGATTCTGAGTCGATATGTATACATGAAGGTGGGTCTTTGAGCTTTTAATAAAAAGTTCATTTTTAGAGCAGGATTATAGACTTACCTCAGTGAGGAAGGCAAAAATCGGACATATAAAATTAACCTAATTTAACAAAAAAAAAAAAAAAAATATTTTTATTTGATTATTTTGTAATTCTCAAATTTCGCATTCAATTCTAGGTAATCATCTGAAACACACGAGAGAAAGGTGACAAAAAAAAATAACGAACCATCCTCTGCTGAATTGCCGGAACAAATCGCCTTCGGGGCTCTCCAATCAGTAATCTGAAACGAAAAGCAGTCAGCCAGCACGTTGGCCGCGTTGTAACGCCCGCTGCTTATTCGAAAGTATCTTGGAGCATCACCGCCAGAAAAGAAAGACACACCGGAATTCACGAACACGAATCCGCTCATCCCCAAACAATCGCCAGGAGAATTGGATTTAACAATAAGACGGTTCGTCCTTTTTTTGTTGGCCAACAGGGGACGTTCTGCGACCAGGTCTCCCCCACCATCTCACAAAGGACTAACGTTCATGGATCGACATGCTTTTGGCAGCACCTTTTTTATCCGACTGTGAGTTTTATTACCTTCTTATTTTGCGTTTCAGCAGAATTTTGTGAACGGAATTATTTCTTCGATATGCTTATAATTCTGTTTTTCCCTAACCATTTGGGAAGCGTCCTATTTTTTTCGCTTTTTGGTAGTAAAAGAAGTTGGGGGATTTTTGTTTTTTTAATATTATAAAACAAATGATTTCTTTTGTAAATTTACATTTCCAGATCTATAAATTTCACTAAAGTGTACATAATTTTAGATAGGATGTCAGGTCTTAACTATTTTTACATAATTGGAAAGATAATTGGATAAGGTGCCATCTGCAAATGAAACGGCTTGGCTGGAGCAAAATGTTATACATAATTCGAGATACTTCATCGGTGATTCATACGTAGAAAGTTGTGTTTTACCAGCCTAGATCAGAACCTGAGTAAATAAAAATATTCTATAGGCAAATTTTTAAGGTTTTTGTTTTTTGGTACGGATTTTTAACTGACCTGGCCTGATAGGTGGATCGATCTTTAACAAATATTTGTTTATAATAGATTTGTAGAAAAATCTCTCACCTTGAATACCCTTTATGAACTTTGTAAATCCGTTTTGATTATCAAAAGATCTGGAAGATTAATACTAGGTGACCCCTCAAATCCCATTTTCGAATTGCCGACTTTTCACCGACTTTTCCAGATACTCAAATGATAGTCATTTCTTATCTAAAAAATGATTTCAAACAAACAACAACAAAAGTCAATACTTACCATCGAAAAAAATCTAAATCAATTTAAAACAAACAAACTATTGACCATTTTCGTAAAAACAGAAACTTAACAATTCGGCACTAACATTTCAATAAGCGCCATAAACATAGGCTTTGCGTGAGACATAGCGCTTATTGAAGTGTTAGCGAAGAATTAGTCTTTGAAAAATAATTGAAAGATTAACAATACATTTTATTTCAATGTTTATTTTTAAACTTGCCAGTTTTTGATTTCGTTTCAACTGGAAATGACAAAAAGGAAAAGATAACTTTTTTTTTAAATTTTATTCTTAATTTTGTTTTATTTTAAATCAAAGATCGCTTAACCGTTATTGTTCTTCAAAATAATTTAAAAATATAACAGGTAATTCGTTGAAAAAAAATCAGTCAAGTTCCCTTTTAAATTTTCTATATTACGCTAATTAATTTTTGAATCAATGTTGATTTATCTAGTTACCAGTGTTTAATGTCTGATTTTTTTGTACAAATTGTTTGATAAGATTCCATGTTTGAACACTTTTTTTTGGGAATTGTCGGAAGAGACAAATTCTTGAAACATATTTGCAATAACTAACATCAAACATTATTTTATTTATTTTTTTCAATTCCAACATTTTTTTCATGTTTTCAAAACCTAAAATAGTCTTTATTTTTTTTTCATTCGGAATGAACAACGATTGAATTTTATAAGATATTTGAAGAATTTGATTGCGGAAAATCAAGCTTTTTCCAAAGCAATTAACCCATACGCACAGATTTTATTTAGTAAGATTTCATCTTTTTTGATAAACAAAAATTAATAAAAATCTTTTTATTCTTGAAAAATATAATAAAAATCTGTGTCAAATGCACACATTTTTTAAAGGGGTTTTCAAGTCTAAAAATGACTTTTCATTTTGAAACAGATTGAAATAGTGCAAGGAATCCTAAATTAGTATCTACAGAAGAATTGAGTGAATTTAATTGGAAAATTGTACAAATTATTACAAAGTTATTCGAGAGTTATAAAATAATTTTCTTGGAATTCCCGACTTTTCCCGACTTTTTTTTACATAAAATCTTAAATTCCAGACTTTTCTCGATTTTTGGAAGATTTTGGCGAATTCCTGACTTTTCCCCGACTTTCGCGATTTTCCGTTATAGCCTTCTATGCAGTAAAATTAGTAAATTTGGAAGGTTGAATATAACCTCTTTTATGATGTAAGTTTACCTGAATTTTGAATGAAAAAGGTATATTACGCCAGAAAAGTGGTAAAACTACACATTTCCATAGGTAAAATTACACATTTTTTGACATAAAAGACGTACTCCTTCCTAGATGTAATGTTACCATGATTTTTTTTACT
This sequence comes from Culex pipiens pallens, assembly GCF_016801865.2. Classification (NCBI taxonomy): domain Eukaryota; kingdom Metazoa; phylum Arthropoda; class Insecta; order Diptera; family Culicidae; genus Culex; species Culex pipiens. Next base: position 54,649,775 of record NC_068939.1, read on the forward strand.
GTGTACAGTGGAATAAAATCAATAAAACAGTGTTTGTTTGATGGATGTGAAGTTCTGAAATAATTTCTGGAAATAAAATCTGCGCTTAACGTTTTCAAAGCGACAAATGCAGCAAAGCACCAGCAATTTTGAGCTCGTAATGAGTCCCCGTACAACAGTAGAAAAAATCAACATTCTTCTCCAAATAGTTCCAACCATAAATTCCCGAACAAACGGTACAGAAATTAGACAATCCAAAAAGTCGGTCACATATATCGTATACCAAAACGACGATTCCAACGAAACGAAACAACATGCGATTCCGGGCGTGCGTCATAATCCCTCAGCGGAAGCAATTAGATTCCATCTGTTCTCCACCACACGATGACGGTTCTCCCAGGGCGGTGGACGATGCAAGGAAATACCACATACCACAAGGGAGGAGAAAATTCCGGCCCACCAACACACGACTACAGGACTTTAAGTCCACGCGGAAAAGTTCTTGAACGGGGTGGAGCAAAAAAAAAAAAACGCTTGGAACCAACGAACGGACATTACGGAACATGGTCGGTGGACAAGGGTATCTGACGTTCCGTTTGTTGGAGCCCCAACCCATGGAGCGTAATTAAGCGTGGAAAAATATTTAGAAAATAATCACGTAAGTCTAATTAGAAATAGAATGTTTGTTAATGATAGCTCTCCCTGGGTATTCGGGAACGGTATTTTTTTTTGCTGGGCATAGGGGGTGGGGGAGGCTCACAGCTGGATATCAGGTTGGAGGGTACAATTGACGTAATGTTACTGAACAGGATCGATGAATTTGTTTTGTTTACAGATAATTATTTGCCAAACAAAACTGAATTGAGAGTTCAGTTTACCCCAAATCCCCCAGTTGTCTGCCCGTTCTACAATATAGGAAAATATGTTGAAGTTAATGGTGGTCGTCTAAAACTATGATCTTGCCTGCTGGTCCTTCGGTATAAACCGTACAGATAACTAGTTCTGTTCGTTTCCAGTGGAATACGCTATTCAGGACTTGCTAAAAGATTCGATGAGAAGGCTAGCTCAGCTCAAAGTCGACATGCCAACTTGCCCAGGAAACTCTCGAACATAACCGAGCGATGCTTGAGTGGTCACCAGCGGAGTTTCCTCGCTGCACGTTCACCACCGCTGTGACTATGAGTGGGTCGGTCAGTTGTCCGACGGACCGTATGTTCCTACCAACGGATACCGCACACGTCGGAGCATCATGTTAACGATGATTATGACGACGACCGGCCAACGTCGCTGGAATGTCCGGATGGTGGCATGACCTCCAGCGCATCGTGTAACCCGTTCGTTGGTGGATGTATACGGTTAAGCCAGCGTGGTTCCAGCGTACCCAGGAAGAAGTTTAATTATTTCGTGGAGCGTGATAAAGGAAGGAAAATATGGAAAATTTGCCCGGTCTGATGTTGGCAACTCACAACTCCTTCCTTGCCACACACCGAGACGAAAGAGTTGTGGAATGGCCGGAAAACGGTTGATTGAGTTTTTGGGATTTAATTTACGCTAATTATTGGTACTAGTCGGGGTAGACCGGAACACGGGAAATGAAGTTTTCCACCTGTTTTGATCGGATTTGAAGCGGGAACGTGGAAGGGGTCTTATTCTGTAGCAGAGTAGCTGACTTTATTGGATAAAAATCCGTCAAGTGAGATAGGAATCGTTAGACAAATGATGCAAATTAGAATTATCTTTATAATACATATTTTTCTAAGTAAAGCTTTTATTTTTAATTGTTTTTTAAATTAATGAATCTTTGATTCAACTAACAAGGTACAAAATAAAAATAATTATGTTTTTCACCTAAGGCGTCATCCATAAAGTATGTCACGCTCAAAGGGGGTTGGGGGGGGGGGGAGGGGGTTTCTGAACATGTGTGACATTGCATGTTATAAGTATAGGAAAAGCGTGACAAAGAAGGGAGGGAGGGTGGGTAAATTTTGGCTGATTTTAGCGGGACGTACTTTATGGATGAAAAATAAAAAATATTAAAAATTGTATTTCACAAATATTTGAGTCTTTAAAAACTTGTTATAAATCATTATTGAATGTAATTGAAATGCCTTTCTATGTAAACTTCTAAACAAATATACTTAAGCATAATTAACAGTCCTCATATAAAAATGCATCACTTAAAGATGCTTATGGCTCATGGCCAACTCTTCAAAAGACTTCGATAGGGTCAAATAAGAAACGATTGGCATTTAAAGTTTCTACGAACTTGTGCTATTTTTAAAGTTTAAATAGAATTAATGCTGAATTCAAACTGAATTCAAAAGTTCAAATTAAAAATACAGAGTTTCAAAATCAATTTTTCAGGAATATTCAACATCATGTTCCTCAGTGTGTACAGAGACCGAATTTTAATTTTGAATTATGATTATGAATAGTCATTTTTATTAGTAAATAGTAATTTTTTTAAGAATCGTCCCTTATTCTGAATTAGTTTTGTAAATTTTTAGTTTTTTTTTGTAAAATTGTCGTTAAAAGCATTACTTTATAATCGTTACTTACTAGGATGCAACAAAAATGACTTTTTGGTGGGCATTTAGGGGTTTGTTCCGGTGGGCATACTGACCCAAATCCCAAATATGAGCTTGATTGGACGTAACAGGAGCTGGCGCGTTGCACTTGAATTTTAAATGGGATTTAATCCGTAAAAAAAGATTTTTTAAAATATGTACATGGAGGCATTTTGGCCATTGAAGCGTTTATTTTCAACATCACTGGTGTGTAGGCTAGATCATTGCGCATTTTTTCGTCAGACCTTCAAAGTTTGGCATTTTTCGAAAAATCGGCCCCGGCAAAAAAGATATGCGTCGCACCTTGCGATGCCCGAGACGCCATTTGATTTTGCTGGGACCGATTTTTCGAAAAAATGCCAAACTTTGAAGGTCTGTACCGAGCTTCAGAGTGCTCCAAACTTCAATGTTACATGTACCAAAAGATGCTTGAAAAACTTGCAAAAAATGTATACGCCTATATGCATCGGATTTTGGGCATCACTTTAATTTCCTGATACAAATTTGTTTACTAAGCAACTTAAGTCACTTTTAAACATATTACATATTTTGAACATTTTACATGTTTGTGTACAAATAATATTTTTTTTCAAGACAGTTTATTTGAAATCTCATGAAAAACATAAAACCAAGTATGAGTAGAAGAATGGGTATAATTTTGGATATTTTTGATTTCAAAAATGTTTAAAACTGCACTTTTCATGACTACCTGCAGAACAATGAAACATTTTTTGATTAAAAAAATGGTTTTTTCATGTTCCAAACTCTGCGTAAAAAACGTGATACTTTGCCATTGTATCCATCATTTTTGCTCGTCACTGTCATATCATTTGTTTCATCCCCCTCCGTTGTCATTCGATACAAAAATGTTGGAGCCCAAAACCGGGTTGCATTGTTATCGACAGTATATCAGCCAACCATGCATATTTCATTCTTTGCCAAATATACAAATCCATTAGTCTGAAAACAAACCCCCCAAACAATGCGTTTACACAGAGAGAGAGAGAGCAGTTTTGTGTGAACATCGCCAGCCTAAAATATGATGTTAATATCTCTATCGACAGCAATGTTGCGATCACATGCACAGGGACCATAACTCCGTACACCGCCGTGTGTGTGTGTGTTAATTTCCACCCCTCCAAACTGTTTCCCTGGGAAAACCAGGCCAAATCGTTTGGTGGTGGGGTTAAAATATGCGCCCAGGGAAAACCCCAATAATGGTCCCGCACACACACACTGGTTAGATTGGTTCCCGCGGGGGATATGTGGCCGGTACACGTGCGTTCGTTTTTGACATTCATCTATTCCACGTGGTGGAAAAAATGTTATTTAATTTACAATAATGATTATCCCCAGCGGGAATTCGGATTGAATGAGAGGGATATAGTGGGATGGTGGGGGTATTTTGTTTCAGCATTACTTTTTTAGCTCACTGAAATGGATAATAAGACCAAACAAGCTTTTGTGTGAATGAAAATCTCATTTTTTTTTGTTTTACGTCAAATGATCTGAATCCTCAAACCATTTGTGATTTTAATCTCCGTTGTGCTAGAAAACATGCTTTACAATAAATACTCTTCAAGTCTTCAAACAAATCATAAATTGTATGTAGTAATTACTTAAATGGCTTTTTTGCAAATTTTGTAATTAGTCTATCTGTGCAGCTTTCATAAAGTGCGCAGACATATTAGATGTTTTGCAACATGTGTAAAAATAATGCTTTTTTCAGCACGAGCCGTACAGTTATGCAATGAGAGTCTGGCGATTGGTATGAACACGACGTGTGCTATAAAATCGAGTCTTGCATCAGCACTACACTTTCTATTGACCAGGAAAAACTGTCAGAACTTGTTAAAAATATCCAGCAATGATGGCAGAGAATGAATGGATACAATCGTTTCGCATTCAATCACCATCCCTCTCGCCCCAGGACACTTTGCTTTACATTTCGAACATTTTAATTAACAATATGCCTGGAAGGCTGCTTTTCCCTCAGCATGCATCAGAATCAGCCAGTGCTAGCCCCACAAACAAGGCTTTCCTTTTCTTCGGACAATAAAATATTCCGGAAATATTGCCAGGGATCTTGAGAACAGAGTGAGAGATATACTTTTCATGTATTGAGCAGAGGCCAGCCTCACCCCCCGGAAGCCATTTTGAAACGCAGCACGATACATATTGAAATTAAAATGTACAGACACAATGTGGAATGGAAACTGGATTGGATTCAAACTTACTGAAAAGGTTGAGGGGGAGTTTTGACAAGCATAAAAAAATGCTTGTTTGTGTATCCTTTGCCAGTTCAAAGAACAGGAAAGGAAACTCCAGGTAGCTGCAGCATGTCTGCAATGGAAGGATTTCCCTGCTGACTTTGCTGCATTTCAAAGATGCTTAAGCAAAAGTGTCCATAGAAGATGGAAGAATGTTTTCTTTCCTTCATCAAGGAAAGGGCCGTTCTTAAAGTTCTTTTGTAATACTTGACATTCATTAGTATCCCGACTGGCTAGAAGAATAAATGGCTGCTCGAGCAAGTTTATCCAAGAACAATACATGACTTCCTAATGACTACCTCTGGTTATTTCTGCTTCAGCCCCTCCCCTGGACTTCAAATAATTACCGTCTAATCACTTTTTGATGAATCCATCAAAATAGTAATTACCATAAAATCCGTTCCTTCACACTCGACTCGACTAATTGCGCTCGTCTGCCCAGGAATTCAGGGCACAATTCCCTCGTTGGAGCGATGCACGCCTGGGGAACACGTTTTAGGTGGTGGGTTCCATAATTTGTATGGTCCGGATCATTTTTCGTGTTCCTTCGAAATTGGACCCCGCTTACTAATCGGATTTCGTTTCCCCTGAACCCTCGCTCTCACAAACCACCAAACCCTGGATTTCCCTTGCAACCCTGAGTGGAATCGATACTCGAAGGAGCAGAGCCCCGACCAACCAACCGACACGTCGCTTCTTGTGGTAGGTCTCGGACCGGTTGGCAAACTCAGGGACCTACAGGGCGTGATGCAAAGCTGTCCTTGAATTGTGTTATCGAAGGATGTGTACCTAAGTGTATACCTTGTGGTTTGGTGTTTGAAGGGATCGGTAACGGTGTTTTCAGGACTGTTTTTTTTTTTACTTTTCAAAATTGCATTTTAATTTCAATTCTTTCTGCATTTTTGCTCAACAAAAAAGTCGTTACAGTTTGAATATATTCGTGCTTCTAATATGATTTTCGAAATCTATATATAAAGTTTCAATAATAAGGAAAAAACATTTCAAACATTATGAATTAGGGAAAATTCTCGTATGTTTGACAAGTTAAGGACTTGATCCTATTGCCAAACAATTCACCGATATTCACTACTTAAACAACTTATTTGTCTAAACATTTTTTGTATAGAGAACTTGGGTAGTTAGTCATTTCTACAATGATTAAAAAAAAACAAAAAACAAAAAATCGGACGCTGTATGGAGAGTGGCTTAGCCAAACTCATTCCCCGTACAAACTTCGGTTCAGCTGTTCGGCTCTTAACCCTTTCTTTTTGAAAAATTCAAATAGAATGGCTTTTACCAGACTTCAAACTGGTGACCACGGTGTTATTTGTTAAGTGGGTTTTGTGAGCCACAACTTTTCACAAAATCTACTCACAATTTCATGGGATGCATCAGGCACCCGGGAAATCACCGAACAATAGATTTCCAATGCGGAGGCCAGATATTTTTAAAAGTGGACGCTGCTCGCAATGATAGAATAGTCCGTTGGAATTGCTGGAACATTTTACGATTTCATCGCCTAAGTGGGCTTTCCGTTTTTTCCAGTTTTAGGCTTGACTCCCGTCGCTAACTGAAAATCATAAAACATATGGAACAAGGCTTAGCCGATGCTGCAAAAGCATCGCAAACATTGCATCGCAGAACCATTTTTCGCCAAGAGTTACCCCGGACAGACGGTAATAACAAATTCATGCCATTTCAATAACAATACTGTAAAAATAACAGAAAGTGATATGGAATCTTTTTGAAAAATCCATTTTTGCATAAGGGTTTAAAAACAGTTTATGTTATCATAACAAAATTTGTCATTGGTCTTATATTGGATGGAAGCCAAAACAACTTAAAAATAACTTTTTTTGTTATGGAAGAATACCTCCAATTCTTATTGAGATGATTGGACTAGTTGTTAAAATAACAAAAAATAATAACATACATTTGTTCGAAGAATAATTTGAAATGTTATTTGTCTGTTTTTACAATAACAATCCAATAACAAAAAAATCTTGTTATCAATAACATGAAATGTTAATGGCTTAGTCTTGCAAAAATGCCTCAAAAACTATGGAAAGATTTGATGGATTGAATTTACCTGGGAACCCCCACACAGCAAAAAATCCGATGGTAAAATAGCATGCAAAAGCATGCACATCACCTTTGTGAGCAAAAGCATGTAATATTGTATGAGAATACGTGTACACAAAAAGCATGCACGAAAGAAATAAAAATATTGTGCACAACTCAAAAACAACAACAACCTGGTGAGAGTCATAGCCAGATTACCAAGTCCGCGCCCCAACCGCCAATGTACCAGTAGCTTTCCCGTAAGTCGTATACTGTATTTACTGTATACGGGGAACTTACACCTACATCGGTATTGATCCAAACCATTTCACAGCGGCGAGATAGCCGATATGGTTGAGGCGCGGACTTGGTAATCTGGCTATGACTCTCACCAGGTTGTTGTTGTTTTTGAGTTGTGCACAATATTTTTTTTTCTTTCGTTCATGCTTTTTGTGTACACGTATTCTCATACAGTATTACAGGCTTTTGCTCACAAAGGTGATGTGCATGCTTTTGCATGCGATTTTACACAGAAATTTTTACTGTGCACTTGTTGGAAAAAGTGCATCACGGTTCAACTTGTGGAGCTTTTGACGAGGGATTTCTGGGTAAGCCACAAGCATTTATACACCTTTTTATAGTGTAATCCTTAGCTGTAAATGAACATTGGTCTCTCATGCTCATGTAATCCTTAGCTGTAAATGAACAGAACGGCTGGCTAGAGTTTTGAATAGTGCACTTAACATGCTGCAAACTGTTGGCATAAATGGAATTTTAGCAAATGAAATTTACTCGTTAAAATTTCACGTTTACATCCCTAGACGCTAGTCGAACTCAGAAGGAAAACATTGTTGTGATTATTTTTTTTCCATTCAATACTCCAGGATTGGTTTTGCTGATACAGCCAATCACAGGGTTATCTATCGCTCTGATTCCGACTCACTTTTCCAAAAATGGCCTTGATTGTTAAAGTACACCAAAACGCATTCTACTCCAACTTATATAGTTTAAAAAAAATCATATTTCACGACAGCTGCTTTGCTGGAGAGTACTGCGTTCAAGAACTACCAGCTGCTCCTTCCGGGCCAGTCTCAGGTGCTAGAAAACGTTCAACCAAATCTCAGCATTTAATCATGAAAGGAGACGCCGAACACAGACATCACCAGCTTCGGTCTAGCAGCAGCATAAAGTATTCTACTGCCCACCATTGAAAAAACGGCTAATATCCACTTTTGGCAAAAACGAGATATTAGCACCAGGTGGTAGAGGATGTTCCAACGCATCTACAGGAACTTGAATTTTACTGAAATAGTGTTTAGACTTGGCTGCCGATGCGAAAAACCAAACGGCTAATATGCCACTCTTATGGGAAATTGCCTTGACGGAGATTTTGTGACAAACACTAAAACGCGTTTTTCTCGGAATACTTGATTTGGCATAATAGCCGAATTTTCAATTATGGGCAGTCTAAGCGTCAAATCTAATTAGTAAGGTGCTGGTGCATGCAAATCACTCAACTTTATTATTTTCCGTCATGCAGAAAATAGAAACGTTATTTTGAACTTTTGAGCGCACCCATCAGCTCCAGCCACACCATCATAGTGGAGAGGTGTTCCGGGACGTCCTGCAGACGAGACCCACGGGCCAAGGTGGCGTTGCTGGTGTACCACAAGTCTTGCCCAGTCAGCCAGCTCAAATCGAGAATCCCGCGGACAAGGAAACGTCTGGAAAAGCACTTTTCCGGGGGAAAACTATGAGTTTGTAAGAGTAAGTCTGTGTGTACTTTCGACGTTATTTCAAACCAGAACTTAGCTTAGGAAAAGCTTTGTAACCTTGCACCGTTCAGCGGTCTGGGTGGCTACACAGCTAAAAAAGTAGTAATCCAGCTGCGTGTAAAAGGCCTGGGTGTAAAATAAATATTGCATTATTTTATGCAACTTTATGTAATTTTACACCCTGAAATATGTAGCCCACCAGTGTGGGAAACATACTTGACCGAAATGTCAAGCGCATATATGCGTTTATCCTTTCAGCTTTACATCGGTTTGATGGCCGAGTGGGCTAAGGCACCAGTCCTTACTGTTGGTGCTGGGTTTGAATCCCATCGGTTGCAACTTTTTTTTTGTGTTTGCAAAAAATGTACATGCATGTACATGTACATATTAAGTGTTTATTTTGACGAAGGTGATGTGCATGCTTTTGCATGCGATTTTACCATCGGTTTTTTTGCTGTGTAGTCAGTCAGTTAACTTAATTATTTTTTTTAAAGATTTTTATTTCCAATGAAATGTAACCAATTTTAGATAATTTTTCAATCTTGATGCAAGCTTTTTTGTGGTTCAGTCGCCACCCTTACCAGATATATACAGTTCTGTAAAGTAAGGTTAGGTTAGGTTAGGTCCTACGTTTTTCAAACTTCCCAGACTGCTCTGCTTGTATTCGTACGAAAAGATCTCCGAGGAAGGGAAGATTTTGCGAGTAGGTGTGAGTGTGTTTGTGCTAGCAACACTGCTGTGTGTGCAAACACTTCTGACTGGCTAGACACACTAATGGTTAATCACTCGGGTAAACGACGGGACCACATATTTTTGCATAATCACTGCCGCTCGGAAGGGGACCGGATGATGCAGAAATAATTGGAAAGTTTTACACTGGCTGACGGGCGCAGAGAGTGTTGAAGCGTCCGAACAAATAACCGGAATGATGTGCCCGGGTTCTTTTTCCGGGGAGGGAGGAGTCGTCAATGCAGAAGCTAAATTTTGCAATTTTGATGGAGGAAAGGATGTCCTGGTGCTTTGCAACGAAATTTTGTTTGCTGTAATACTTGAAAATTGTAAGAGGTGTCGCAAAACTTTCATTATGTTTACTGTGGTCTAAATAGTTAGGAACAGTTTTTAGGACGTAGATGGCGTCATTCACTTATTGCCCCAAATGCCAATGATGGTTGCCAATGATGTATACTAGGGTGGTTCAAAGCCAAGCCCACTGAAATCAAAGATTGGTCCATAGCTTCACATATATCTTCAGGTAGTTATTTTTTAAATAATGTAACAAATTTGTGACAGAGGTGGTTGGAAAAGTCTTTCCATAACATATAAATTAGGGTGGTCCAAATCCGGGCTTACTTGGGGCTACTCCCTGAAATCATTACACCCCCCACCCCACCACTAGGCTAAATTCCAATTCCATTTAACCTCAATCTGACCACGGGAACCCCGCCCTCTAATCAACATGCCGCAGATATCAATTGCTGTCCTCTGAAGTAGGGCGTCCAATTTTCCCGAGTTTTGAATTTCTCGGGAAACGGGAAAAATATTTTTGAAATCCCGGGAATTCCCGGGATCCCGGGAAATTTTTAAAGCTGTCATAAAATCTATGTTTTCATAATATTTGATATGTTTTCAAGCTTAAAATCATAGAATAAGCAGAATAATATTAATTAGTGACAATCTACACTTCAATCTAAACAAGGACGACCGTTTTGAAATAGATTAAAAGAAATTAATTTTTTTTTATCCTCTGTTGTGCTTTGGATTTTAAATGAACTTAACTTTTTAATTCAAATGTGATTCAAATTAAATAAGTGTTTTAAATGAATATATTTCTTTTATATATTTTTATATGACATGACTGCGAAAGCTCGAAAATTTTCTTTGAAAATGTCTAAAAATACAATAAGCGACAACAAATAAAATGATTCCAGCCTATGTTAAATTTTAGATAAGTGTTGAATTTCTTGTTTTATATAAAACATATTTTACAAATTATTTTTATGTTTCTACCGCCAACTGATGAAAATCAGGACTACAGTCTGAATAGGTATAGGAGATTTTAGAGGAATATAATTGGAAATCGAATACTAGGAATTATAATGATCTGTTCATGTTTGAACCGAAGTCATTATGCAAAAAATGGCTTCAATAGCTGTCTTAATTCGTTACATTTGTCCTGATTTGCCCCAGATTTTGCCGGTATTTGATGAAAAATAATTTAATAGGATATTTTTTTAAATTTAATATCCTAAATATAAGTAAATATAATACTCTTTTTTTGAGATTTTAATGCTTTGAAATTCGTATCGCTTACTATGTATTCAACTGTTCATCTATTTCTACAACCAAATCTGAATTTTCAGACCAAAATTTGTTTTTTTTTTCAATTCCCGAGCAGACGGAAATAACTTGGGAATAACAATTTTTGATGTTTGAAAATACTAGGCCAATAACATTTTATGTTATTTATAACAAGTTTTGTTATTCGCCGTTATGATTTTTTTTGTTATTGGATTGTTATTGTAATAACAGACTAACATCATGTTTAGTTATTCTTCGAACAAATCTATGTTATTATTTTTTGTTATTTTAACAACTAATCCGATCATCCCAATGAGATATTCTTCCATAGCAAAAAATGTTATTTCTAAGTTGTTTTGGCTTGCAATCAACATCATACCAATAACAAATTTTGTTATAGTAACATAAACTGTTAGTAAACTCTTATGCAAAATTGGATTTTGCAAGAATACTCCATAACACTTTCTGTTATTTTAACAGTATTTGTTATTGAAATGGCATGAATTTAGTTATTACCGTCTATAGTATTTTCTTATATACTTTCTATATACCCCTTATATACTTTCAAGTATATAAGCCGATTTGTTTTCATCGCATTGCTGATAACTGATCAGGATCAACTCGGATCTTCTTTCACCCTTGGACAAAGTTGTAGTAAATTAAATTTCCTGCAAGAATCCTGCTGCCAAAATCCTGATGCGATGTTTTTTCCCCATACATTTTCGCTCAAAAAATACAGCGTGTTCTTCTGAAGTTTCCAGAAGTAATACCGATGAAAAATAAACCCATATAGACCCCCGTTGATCAGATAGATATCCAGGCCATGATTTCCGGGAGTGACCCAAGTCATTCCAACATGCCGCAAAGTGTCCATCGTGATCCACTGAACCTACCCAAAACAAATATACCCCATGTTGATCTGGTAGATAGCCTGGCTATAACTTCCAAGTGTTCATGGATGACTCAAAACTAGAGGGTGACGATTCTCGGGATTTTCAATTTCCCGGGAATCGAGAGTTGAACTTGGCAATTTCCCGGGAATTCCCGGGACCCGGGAGTTTTTTTACTACGCCAACAGTGTCAAAAATTTAAAATGAAAAGTAATAAATGTGTTTCTTTTAAATGAATTCAGTTACTGTTAATTCATACTAATTTTATGAAACGTTAATTTGAACAGCTTCATTGTTTTGAGGAACTCGAGGAACTATATAAAACTTTTGATTATTTTTTTTCTGAATCTGCAAAAACTAAATCGTTTGCTGAGTTTTTTAAGACTCAACATTGTAGTTTAAAATATTTACGAATCTTAATTCGCACTGAGTGATTTTTCAAAAGGTTCACAAACTTGTTATTAGATTTTTGTAAAAAAAATAACTAATATAGCTTATATATAATTTCCCATTATCGGGAATTTTGCAATATGATAAACAACGACTCAAAACAACAAATTAAATTGTTTTTTTAAATTTTTTAGTTCAACATTAAATATTCATTGAAAAAATATTTACAGTTATCAGGAAAACCCAAATGTTCACAAAAAACTAGATTGGATTGCTATGCTCAAGAGAAGATATGGAAATTGAACTTAACTTGAAAAAGCTTTTCCCTTTTACAAATAATTTGAAAAAAAAAATATTTGAAAATAAAACATGTGATTTCATACCTGGGTTGTAACTGCTAAATAATTTTTAAGGCAAATTTTTGGGTCCACCTTTTTTTGGCTTCTCTAAATTATAGTTATTGCCCAAGTAACAAGCAAAATGCCTTTACTTCTTAACAGGTTTTATAAAAGGTTTGAAATTTGCTTTTCTGTTTTATGAAAACATTGATCAAAACTTGCTGGGTTTATGATACGAAAGTTTTAAAAATATCTTTAAGAATACTTTAAGAGCATGGAACATAGTTTTATATCACACTTCATTGTTTCTCTTAAAGCTATCCCAGAGAGGTTATTTATAAGACTTTTAAGCATTGTCAAAACTGCTTTGAAACTAAATTAAAACTACTCTGTTCTATGAAAGCATATTTCCAGATTATTTGAACTTGATCTGTCAAATCACATTTTTTGTACAGTCGGTCGGTTTAGTGTCAAAGAAACTTTTACCAAAATTTGTGATCCCAATAAACAAGTGATACTTTTCGCCCGTTTCCGGCTCCAGCGCGGATGTAATGGAGTACACCTATCCGAGGGTGATCGAGTACATGCCGATTTGGTCCATTGACATGCATGGGCAGTAGATGTTTGTTTCCGGCACGTGTTGATCGAGTAACACGAGAATCATCATGGGCGCCGATTCCGTAGCTACCGTGAAGCCGACGCGCAGAATCGACAAGCTACAAATCATCAGTTAGGCCATCCGTTTGTCCGTCAGAGCCTTTCGAGGATAAGCTGGATAAGGCGTTCCGAGAAGCGGATAAGTTCGTCGCGGAGTGCTAGTGTTTTAACGTTGGTCTAGTGTTGTTTATTAAAATCAGTGTTGTTGTGTCGACGGTAAATTCCTTTATGCGAGGAAAACTTATGATGATCCCAATCAAATAAATGAATAAAGAATATGAAAAAAATATGTATTTTGTTTTTTATCCAACGATGAAAAAATAACCATAAAAAACGTTTTGGATCTACCTCCTGCTAACTAAAATTCGCATGCGCTACGGTCGCAGTACTACGCCTTTTGCTCTTGGTTAAAATCGCCTTAAAGCTCACTGCAGTCTACATGTTCTTGCCTAATCTTGAACAAGAGCTTCGCAAGAAACAAAGCTCTTAAAGTTTCTTGTACAAGAGCTTCTTAAGAAAAATGGCCCTAATAACTGCTTTGACTAAGAGAGAATAGTTTTTATGAGTTCAGCCATATTAACACGAAAAAGCAACGGCCAAAAATGGAAGCCATGTTGATTTTTCAGAAAAAAAATAATTAATCGGTCCATCAAAATAAAAAATCGATGCAATTTTGAACGATTCATGCCTTCGATGCATATTTTTTCGAGGTATCTAAGAAAACTGACCAGTGAAATTTTGATGGCAAGAATTTTTCAGTTAGAACGGCTGCGTAAAGTCACAGTAATTTATTATTTTGATATTATTTTATAGTTATCAATATAATTTAATCTTTTTTCATTGGCCATTTGTGATTTATTTCATAAAGAATTATTGAATTTAACGAGATTATAATTAGAACTGATTTTCCTTCGACAAATCAATTTTATCTTCAACGAGAGAAAACATCTTTAATGAAAGTTTATTTCAGTCTTGAAAACCTCTTCTGTGCGGTTATAAATTTAAGAAGCTTGAGCATAAGTTTTATTTAAGCAATTAAATACACCTGCAGAGTGTTTTAAAAATCAATGTCTATGCTGATGAGTTTTAGATGACTCCTAATAAATGGTCATGATAACCTCCTAAAATAGTCCACTTTGCTCTTAACTCAGGTTTAATGCTGATTTATTGTTGTCCTGGAGATAAAATGGCTTTATGGTCATTTTTAGCTAAGATAACTTCAATCTCTCCTCAAGATAGGTACAAAACTGAAAATGTTACTTGGGTGGAATTTTTGACAAGTTAAAATTTACACTTTCTGAATAAGAAGATTAGAGAAACATTGGTTTACTCGAACTTGAACATCGAACATTGGACATTCAATGTTCTAAACAATTTTGAATTTTTAAAATGATTTTTTCTGATTAGTTCACATAATTTTGCTTCGATATTTATAAGTTTGAATTTCCTGGGAGTCTCGACCGAATTTTCCGGGAATTGAGAGGTCCAAAAATGGTCAATTTCCCGGGAATTCCCGCTCGTCACCCTCTACTCAAAACCAGCGATGGAAGAATCTTCATCAAAAGAAAATCTTTTGACGTTCATCAAGATAAAAACTGCGTAGGGAGCATGGCTCTCCTCTCTCGCGCACGAAAAATCGGTAAAAGGAATCTCCAAAAATCATCATTTGATTATCCGGTGGAACATCATTTTCACTTCTACACTTGCAAGTGTTACGTCACACGTCGAAAAATGACCTGTCACTTTTTGTAGATGTGCAATGATTGTAAACAAAGCGAAACAACAATTTTAAGTGGCGCTGACAAGTACATTCACAAAAAATCCTTAACAAATTGATACTCTCGGAGAAGTTCGGGAGCGATTTTCTGCTGCGTGATTAGTTTCCTCTCTATTTCGCGGGTGAAGAAAGTTCGCTAGCGAAAATGATGTTTTTTTTTGCGATTATTCCATCCCTTCACAAAACGTTTCAAAATAGGTTCGACTGTAAGTAGAATTAGAAAAATTGTTTATCGGTGTAATTTGTTATGATCGCACTTTAACATTCAGGAAGGTGTCATCAGCTTTAAACAAATTTTAATTTTTTACTAACTGCGCACAGTGATTCACGAGTGTACAAAAGGCCATATTCGGCGTTGGGGTGGGTTGAAAAGGAATGACGGTGCAGGTTGACGTCCAAAAGGTGTGCGATGGAGAGGGGGTGGAGCGAGAGTACATTTTCGTTCGTCTAATTGTTTGCGGTGAAACATAAATGTATCCAAACGAATGAGCACAGCAGCGAAATAAAGTGAGATAGACTGAGTGAGACAGAGAGAACCCGAGGGGTAAATTAAAACATCGCCAAAGGACGAGGCCAATGGTAGTGGGGTGGTATTTGTTTGTGTGTGTGGAGCATAAAAATGGCAGTCAGTAGCGGTGCGGGGAGGGGGAGAGTAATGGAGCTGCCTGGTGTTTTGTACGAAGTAGGGGGTTAGGAAGTGTGGTTGTGTTTGTTTTGCTCAATCCTCTCGTGGATTGAATGTCAAAAAAGGGATGAAGTGGAGTGTGAGACGGTGTTGGGGAAACAGGGACCAAACCAGGAAAAATGTTAAATTAATGACAGGCCGTGGCTGTGGGAGGATGATTGTAAACGTGCTGCTGAAAGTGTTTTTTTACAAAAGGTTTGCATATTTGCATCACATTGCAGAACAATGTTTCACTTTGGATGTTTTTTCATTTTTTTTTGCTAAAAATTGAAATAATATGTACATATTTACTGATTTTATTTTATTTTAAATTTTCAAATAATTTGGAGCTGTTGTTCTAATTATACAAATTTCCAATTTCAAAATTAAATTATGCTCTCCAAATTTTGGTCTTTTTCTGGTTAAGATATCACTTTTTTAACACATGGTGATATTTATTGTTATTCAATTGATTACTACCCACTGAGAATTTTTTCTCGAGCCTCGAGCCAAAATTCTCTTTGGGTAGTTATTTCAATAAAATAGTTAATAAAGTTTGTTTTAAAAGTTGTCGATTTGAGTTTTTTATGCCTTGTACAGTTAAGGGGCATGTAAAGAATTTAAGATAAATGTAGAAAATAATTCTGAACAAATAATAAGTATTACCAGCTGGTGAACATTTCTTGCTCTTGTTTGAAACTTATATGCTGGTAATATTTTTTCTCTTTAAGCTTGCTCTTCCTAGTTGTAAGTAATTGGGAACTCTCCCTTGCCAACTTCTGTTTCCGACTGGGGGATTAACATTATGCGTTCGTTTCTGCATCACTGCGCCACCACAACCCACCGACTCCTCCCTTGGGGTGATGACGCCGTGAAACGTCACTTCCTTCGCCGAGAAAGGGGGCGAATTAAAGCCCCGATTCGAACGCGTTTAGATGATGATGAATGTTTTCCACCTTAATGCGCATAAAGCCGGAGCTAGTTGCTGGTGTTGGTTACGCACACGCCGGAAAAATGCCACTTCAAGCCTCCAGTTGAAAAATATGTGTGTATTGTTTCGCCGAGAGGGGGTTTTGCTGTTGCTTCCGATGAATTATACATCTTATTTTACGTCCCCACTCAGAAACACCTGTCACGAGCAGCACCGAGAGGTCTCCTCCTGAACGGTGTTTTGGGGGGTTAATTTTGGGAGGGAAGGACGAAAGGAAGTCCTTGCTAGAAGTTGTGAGCCTTTTGTAGGGGATTGTGGTTGCATGGAGATTTTAAGTATAAGTGTTAAGAATTATTCTTAAATTTCCAAAAATGTTCTATTTTTTCTACTTATTTTTCATTTATTAGACTTCTTGTCTAATAAATGAAAAATAAGTAGAAAAAATAGCATAATTTTGAAAATTTTAGAATAATTCTCAACACTTATACTTACAATCTCCATGCAATGATAGTGATTATGTTTTCTTTGAATGCTTAATCGCAAGAATCTCTTATAATGAAGTTATGTTGCAGTTCTAAAATCTTTCCTGAGGACTTTTGTTTTAAAACAAGCAACATAGACTTTTAGATTCAACCATTGAATTATTTGAAACCCACTTTTTGAATCGAAAAGAAAAAAAAAGCTTGACTGCATGCAAAAAAATAACTCTAAGCTCGTACATCACATCGAGTTCAAATGTATCTCAACACACAAAAAACTCTGCCACGAAACGAACTAATAAACCGAGCAAAAAGAAAACATGCCATTGGCTTCGTTTTATCAATTAATTCATTTGAATTGAAGACAAAGATGTACCCTCGAAATGTTCTGGAATCGCGAGTTTCCACTAATAGGGGAACTATACCCTTTTTCAGCCTATTTCTATTATCGGCCTATCAGCACTTTGATCATGAATTACAGCTTTCATAAAGTGTTTTTGACTGTTCCAAAGTAATAAATATCTCAAATAAAGGTGAGCAAGCAACTCTTCATTGTTGATACATCTGAAAATGTTGATTTTATAGCGGAAAACGGCAAAAGTGATGAGAAATGGTCGAACGGCTTAGAGTGATTAAAATGGGTATATTTCCCCTAATTGGCTACTAGAGCGTCTGGAAATGATACACCTGTCAAATAGACTTACTAGGCTTCAGTTTTTGCCAAACTCATCGACGAATTCAATAGATTTGAATAGTCAGACTGCAGATGTGCTTTTCAAATTTGTAGAACGAGCAATGTCTATAAAGGTAGGATTTCATCAATTCAGAATTTGAGTACAAAAAGATACAACCAGGCAGTGTTGCAAATGAGTGATAAAAAAGCTATCAATAGATTATCTCTGCACCAAAAATATCCGAGAGTATAGCGGCCGTCACTATAGCTTGTGAGATCTCTTCTTGTGTCTCGTGATTCCCAGCGATGTCATTCTCTCTCTATCACTCCTCCCCTTTTCCTCGACTATGTGCTCTCACCGCTGAGTCTCTCAATCTCTCCGAAAACTGCAATGAGAGAACGCGAGATGGCGATTAGGAGCCGACCACGCATGACGTCCCGTTAAACTGCGTTTGCAAAATTGGTTTTGTGGCGGCTTTTGTGGTTAAACGCTGTTGCGGTAGGATGATCGTAGAAGCGGGAATGAGAGAGAAAAGGAAAATGTCAATCGCGAGTGGGTAAACACGAAAACGTGTTCGGCTATGTTCGGCGCTGAGAGTTTCAATGAAGAGAGAAGAGCAGTTGTATTTGAGGCATGAATATTCAGGCGGGATAATTGTAGTTGCTGAGAGCTGATATTTTGATATTTTACAACCCTGCAACCAGGTATAAAATAACAAGCTTTTCAAGTTGTTTTGATTTGATAAAAGGAAAATTTCCTGCACTCACGAGCTCTTGAGGTAAGATCCAAAAACATATTTCGTTCCAGAACAGATGTTTTTTTTTTTATTTTGTTCTGAAACAGAATATTTCAAATGCAGCAAGGCAAACAAACTTTGTTACAATCTGTATGAAAAAAGCCTACGTTGAAAACCACAATTTTATAGCATTCAACAAATAGAACTAAGCATCCAAAGCATGCCAGGTCGTCAAAGTAAAACAAATATTTACAATACTGATAAAATTGCATGCTTGTTTTTAGCCAAATATCAACAAATCCATTTTTTTAGTGACCCCAATCTCCCACTACACATTTATTGTATCTACCCTCAGCTGTGAAATTTCCGGTGATACATGACAAGCCCAAATGGTCACGTGAACTGGTGTCGTAATAAATCTTCAGGAGATGTCGTTGAAAGTCCTTTTCATCCACATATCTGCGGATGTTTAGGGGCTTTGTGGAGAAGAACTTTAAATGTTTCTTTTAATCACGTAGATTTTGAAGATGTATTACGCTCGCAATCTATAATTTAACGAATGGTGTCATATGTTTGAAACGATTAAGCTAATGTGTGTCGATCCTGTGGCGCATCAAATCGAAAATTATTCCAATTACTCACAAACTTTCTCAATACAACCCCCGAAGGATCGAGGTAGCTATTGCTGTAAAATTCATCGAAGTGCCATTCATATCGAATTATAAGTTTTACAACACGTGGTAACGCCATTAGCTGGCTTATCTCAACCCGAAACTTTCCCTAACAAGCTAATCACTTTCCCGGGAGCGACATTTATGTCTATTCTTCTCATTAGCCTACCGAAATTTGGCCCGAAATGTCGTCTTGTCTTAAGTGGCTGGGAAGAAACCCCCACCACCACAAACGGATCATGTCAGTGATGCTGCTCTGGTTGTGACGTGTGGGAGCCACTTGTCGCTGGAAAAGTTTTCGGTCTACAGATATATAACAATATTTTTGTGTTACCTGATGCCAATGAAAAATTTTAAACATTTAGATAACGGTCGAGAAAAGCCTGCTAAACTGAACCAAATTTACCAAATTTACCAAATGGGTGCTGAAAAATTTAAATTTTCAGCGGTTGTATCAAAAATAGTCATTGAATAAAACTGCGACTTGTGCTGTTTTTTTCTTTTTGCAACTAGTTACATAGTAGAAGTTTATGCAACAAGTTGCAAAAATAAGACTTTTATCCAAAGAGGTTCACCGAATCTGTTATTTTTGGTTGAGAGAAGAAGGCTATTTCCTCGTTCCATAATGACAGGAAAATTAAGTATCCCGAGCATGGGTAAATAACAAGGAAAATGCGTAATAATACCTTTTCTGGTATCAATACCACATTTTGGTATTCCTGGGCCATTTAAAATTTGTCTTAAGGATTATGCAAGAGCAAAATGTGGTACACGGAACAAAATCCGGTCGGCGGATCCGAAAAAATTTCGCGATGAATTCGAAAACAATGCATGTTTCCAAAATCATGAAAAATGTTTTCGATTTTGAAATAAATGTTTTCAATATCGAAGCAAACTGTTTGCAGAACCGCAACCAACATGTTTGCGGCGCAATTTTGTTTGGTCTGCCGCAGCCACAATGCGTTACGCTGTCAGAGTGTCAGAATCAGCTGCCTGCGGTGCGCTCGCAAAACATAAACAAACGACAAAAATCGTGTTTGAAGCGTTTGAAGGTAGCGTATTTCTGCGGTGGGTAATGTTATGGTAAATAAAATGGATCCAGAAATAGTAAGTACTATTTATTCTGTTTAAGATTATTGGAATTTTACCTCAGTTTTTTATTTTACAGCACGAAAAGTAATAAGACATCCAGCGGGCAGTGCGACGGACAATCTGTTGTCGATCGATCGACTTCCGCGCTGCAAACCTGCGGCTGTTCGAGAGGAGAATGCTGAAATGGTGAGAAAGTTCGGTTTAGACCTGATCGATTTGTGATTAACTGTAATTAATCAACGCTCTCTGCCCGAACAAGGCCCTGATCCCGATTGAGCAGATCGGGAAACCCCCTTCAGTTCCACCAACGGCCGCAAATCCCAGCGTAGTGATCAACACGCCCAGCTCAACGCCCCCTGCCCGTACCAGTCCCAACGGCCGCCGCCCTCAAAATGGGCTTCGGATTCACACTGCAGAACCTCATCACCCAGGGCAAGCGGGACGACACCGGCCGAATTCTGCAGCACCCAGTGCAAGTAGAACAGCAAAGTACTGCTGCTCCCACCAGCACCTTCCCGCCAATTGCAACACCTGTCATCTGTACTACCACCTCGGATGTTCCAATCCCCCACTCACGCGGCACCATCAAAAAGTCCAAACTAGCAGTGCTCCGAGTGCGACAAACCGGAACGCTTCGGCCCCGAGCTCGTGATCCTGCCGAAAGCCCCGCGCAAGTCCCGAACCCGGAACAGCAAGGACGGCATCATCGTCCCGTACGACATGCCCTTGCCCTTGCCCGTCGTGTGTTGCGCCAACCTCTTAACCCCGTACGACCCCGTAAGAGTGGAACCGGAGATAGTCACAGCAAGATAGCGGTGGCAAACGATATCAAGACGAAAGATTTGCTGCTGGAGATCCCGAAAATCGCATCCACAGCCGGCACATCCGGAACCGGAGGCATCTCCTCTTCGTAATCCTCACACAAGCACAGCAAGCGGAAGAAAGAGAAACACCGCACCCGATCCCCGCACGAGGAAGGATCGCCCGCGAAGGAGCACAAGCGCAAACGGAAGCGGAGGAACCACGACATGGAGAATCTAAACGACGTTCCGGGAGGAACTGTCACGTCCAGTGGGGAGGACAATCGACTGCTGATTAAAATCAAGGTAGAGTTGTGGAATAGTCTAACTTCGACAGAGTTGATCAGCGGAAATTCTTGTCTTGCAGATCAAACCGGTGCTGGACTTGCTGGTGCTAAACGGTGCTTAGTTTTTCTGATTTTTGGTCAAAACAAACTGAAATCAATAACAATATTTCACAAAATTTAAAAAAAATTCAGCAACAGTCGTAAAGTATAAAAGTTTCAAAGGATAAAAATCGTAGAATCGTAAAGTCGCAAAATCGTAAATCATGAAGTCGTAAAGTATAAAAGTCAACAAGTCTACAATTCGTAGAGTCTAAAAATCTAATAGTTTAAAAGTCTAAGAGCCTAAAAGTCGCAAAGCCTAAAAGTCTTAAAGTCGTAAAGTCTAATAGTTTTAATGTTTTAAAGTATAAAATTCTATAAGTCTAAAAGTCTTAAAGTTTAAAAGTCTCAAAGTCGTAAAATAGTAAAGTCGAACAGTCGCAAAATCGTAAAGTCGTAAGATTGTAAAGTATAAAAGTCTAAATTTCTAAGAGTCTAAAAATCAAAAAGTCTTTAAGTCTAAAAGTCTGAAACTCTAAAAGTCTAAAAGTCTAGAGTCTAAAAGTATAAAAGTATAAAAATCTAAAAGTCTAAATGTCTAAAAGTCTTAAAGTATAAAAGTATAACAGTCTAAAAGAATAAAAGTCTAAAAGTCTAAAAATCTAAAAGTCTAAAAGTAAAAATGTCTAAAAATCTAAAAGTCTATAAGTCTAAAAATCTAAAAGTCTAAAAGTCTAAAAATCAAAAAGTCTAAAAGTCTAAAAATCGAAAAGTATAAAAGTCTTGAGTATAGAAGTATAAAAGTCTAAAAATCTAAAAGTCTAAAACTCTAAAAGTCTAAAAGTCTAGAGTCAAAAAGTCTAAAAATCTAAAAGTCTAAAAGTCTAAAAATATAAAAGTCTAAAAGTGTAAAAGTATAAACGTCTTAAAGTCTAAAAGTCTAAAAATGTAAAAGTCTTAAAGAATAAAAGTCTAAAAATCTAAAAGTCTTAAAGTCTAAAAGTGTAAAAGTCTAAAAATCTAAAAATCTAAAAAACTAAAAATCTAAAAGTCGAAAAGTCTGAAAATCTAAAAATCTTAAAGTCTACAAGTCTGAAAGTCTTAAAGTCTAAAAGTCTAAAAGTCTAAAAGTTTAAAAGTATAAAAGTCTAAAAATCTAAAAGTCTAAAAATCTAAAAGTCTAAAGGTCTAAAATTCTAAAAATCTAAAAGTATAAAAGTCTAAAAATCTAAAAGTCTAAAAATCTAAAAGTCTAAAAGTCTGAAAATCTAAAAATCTAAAAGTCTAAAAGTCTGAAAATCTAAAAATCTAAAAGTCTAAAAGTCTTAAAGTCTAAAAATCTAAAAGTCTAAAAGTCTAAAAATCTAAAAGTCTAAAAGTCTAAAAATCTAAAAGTCTAAAAGTAAAAATGTCTAAAAATCTTAAAGTCTATAAGTCTAAAAATCTTAAAGTCTAAAAGTCTAAAAATCTATAAGTCTAAAAGTCTAAAAGTCTAAAAATCAAAAAGTCTAAAAGTCTAAAAATCGAAAAGTATAAAAGTCTTGAGTATAGAAGAATAAAAGTCTAAAATCTAAAAGTCTAAAAGTCTAGAGTCAAAAAGTCTAAAAATCTAAAAGTCTAACAGTCTAAAAATGTTAAAGTCTAAAAGTATAAAAGTCTAAACGTCTTAAAGTCTAAAAGTCTAAAAATGTAAAAGACTTAAAGTATGTAGGTCTAAAAATCTAAAAGTCTTAAAGTCTTATAGCCTAAAAGTCTAAAAATCTTAAAATCTAAAAGTCTAAAAATCTAAAAGTCTAAAAGTCAGAAAATTCTAAAATTCTAAAATTCTAAAATTCTGAAATTCTAAAATTTTAAAATTCTAATATTATAAATTCTAAAATTCTAAAATTCTAAAATTCTAAAATTCTAAAATTCTAAAATTCTAAAATTCTAAAATTCTAAAATTCTAAAATTCTAAAATTCTAAAATTCTAAAATTCTAAAATTCTAAAATTCTAAAATTCTAAAATTCTAAAATTCTAAAATTCTAAAATTCTAAAATTCTAAAATTCTAAAATTCTAAAATTCTAAAATTCTAAAATTCTAAAATTCTAAAATTCTAAAATTCTAAAATTCTAAAATTCTAAAATTCTAAAATTCTAAAATTCTAAAATTCTAAAATTCTAAAATTCTAAAATTCTAAAATTCTAAAATTCTAAAATTCTAAAATTCTAAAATTCTAAAATTCTAAAATTCTAAAATTCTAAAATTCTAAAATTCTAAAATTCTAAAATTCTAAAATTCTAAAATTCTAAAATTCTAAAATTCTAAAATTCTAAAATTCTAAAATTCTAAAATTCTAAAATTCTAAAATTCTAAAATTCTAAAATTCTAAAATTCTAAATCTAAAATTCTAAAATTCTAAAATTCTCAAATTCTAAAATTCTAAAATTCTAAAATTCTTAAATTCTAAAATTCTAAAATTCTAAAATTCTAAAATTCTAAAATTCTAAAATTCTAAAATTCTAAAATTCTAAAATTCTAAAATTCTAAAATTCTAAAATTCTAAAATTCTAAAATTCTAAAATTCTAAAATTCTAAAATTCTAAAATTCTAAAATTCTAAAATTCTAAAATTCTAAAATTCTAAAATTCTAAAATTCTAAAATTCTAAAATTCTAAAATTCTAAAATTCTAAAATTCTAAAATTCTAAAATTCTAAAATTCTAAAATTCTAAAATTCTAAAATTCTAAAATTCTAAAATTCTAAAATTCTAAAATTCTAAAATTCTAAAATTCTAAATTCTAAAATTCTAAAATTCTAAAATTCTAAAATTCTAAAATTCTAAAATTCTAAAATTCTAAAATTCTAAAATTCTAAAATTCTAAAATTCTAAAATTCTAAAATTCTAAAATTCTAAAATTCTAAAATTCTAAAATTCTAAAATTCTAAAATTCTAAAATTCTAAAATTCTAAAATTCTAAAATTCTAAAATTCTAAAATTCTAAAATTCTAAAATTCTAAAATTCTAAAATTCTAAAATTCTAAAATTCTAAAATTCTAAAATTCTAAAATTCTAAAATTCTAAAATTCTAAAATTCTAAAATTCTAAAATTCTAAAATTCTAAAATTCTAAAATTCTAAAATTCTAAAATTCTAAAATTCTAAAATTCTAAAATTCTAAAATTCTAAAATTCTAAAATTCTAAAATTCTAAAATTCTAAAATTCTAAAATTCTAAAATTCTAAAATTCTAAAATTCTAAAATTCTAAAATTCTAAAATTCTAAAATTCTAAAATTCTAAAATTCTAAAATTCTAAAATTCTAAAATTCTAAAATTCTAAAATTCTAAAATTCTAAAATTCTAAAATTCTAAAATTCTAAAATTCTAAAATTCTAAAATTCTAAAATTCTAAAATTCTAAAATTCTAAAATTCTAAAATTCTAAAATTCTAAAATTCTTAAATTCTAAAATTCTAAAATTCTAAAATTCTAAAATTCTAAAATTCTAAAATTCTAAAATTCTAAAATTCTAAAATTCTAAAATTCTAAAATTCTAAAATTCTAAAATTCTAAAATTCTAAAATTCTAAAATTCTAAAATTCTAAAATTCTAAAATTCTAAAATTCTAAAATTCTAAAATTCTAAAATTCTAAAATTCTAAAATTCTAAAATTCTAAAATTCTAAAATTCTAAAATTCTAAAATTCTAAAATTCTAAAATTCTTAAATTCTTAAATTCTTAAATTCTTAAATTCTAAAATTCTAAAATTCTAAAATTCTAAAATTCTAAAATTCTAAAATTCTAAAATTCTAAAATTCTAAAATTTAATTTTTGAATTTTAGAATTTTTGAATTTTTTTTTTCCTCGCGGAGGCCGCTCCGCTCAAGTCTATCCTCCAGGTGAAAATCGGAAATGGAATCACGATCGTGGCGCAATGCTTGGGCACCTTCGTTGCTCTTGTGTGGAGTCACTGGGGATCCGGCATTAACCTGAGTCCGCACCAGGACCTTTCCCGATGGCGCGTAGAGGAAAATAGCCAAAATCTCCAGGACGAGGAGAACTTCCGCGTGCCAGCTCGGAACTGAGTCTAAAATAGGACGCGGAAATCAACTAGATCGCCGACCCAAGCACGCTGGAATGATATCAACATCACCTCTATCCGAGTGGCCCGCCGCCGACATCACTCGCCCACTCTGTATGTATGTATGTATGTATGATCCCCATACCCGCAGGCAACTTGGTCCTGGAACACATGTGAGCGCTAGGTGAACAATTCGATCATCTTTTACTCCGTAATCTGTACACCCACGTGCATAAGTTTTTTTGTACGAATTTTAGTGCTACAAATACCGGCGCAAAGATTAAAAAGAAACCCCTTTGCCCTACCCTAGCACCGGAAATTTGTAGCGGGTGTAGGGACACTTTGTATAGACGCCCTTGCTCCCATCACGTCACTGAGGGTATGGAGCGACGAGAAATTAATAAGCATGCCCCCTCAGTCGAACCTTCATTAGAGAAGCAGGCAATCCACAACTCACAGCGAACGACCAAAGGAACACCCTACCGCGTATATAGTAATATTGGCTTGGTTTGTCTTTACTGAAGTGTATGGATGTTAGAGTAAATGAAAGTGTCAATTGAAAATAAAAATGGAAAGCTCTCACCAAATACGAAGAATCTTGCATACAGCTCAATTTCGATCGCCTCGCAATATGACACTTGAAACTTCACAAATCTTGAATTCCTGCCTTGATCAGCAGAACCTCCGGCAGCAGTCCTGGTACCGCACAAATGACTGCAAGCGACCCGCAACTTTAAAGTGTCTGGATGATGAACGCCACCCACATCTGCTTCGACAATTCTTGAATGACGTGGAACCACAGGAACGCTTAAGCTGGTGGCCACTTCGTGAGGTTAACAAGCTCCTATCTTTCTTGTTGCTGCTGACATCTCCTTCCGGTGGAGCAACTCTTCCGAGTCGTGAATTCTGCTTGTCACTTCCACCAATTTCTTGAAGCGGAAATAGGAACGAGATCTCCGGATTTTGCAAAACTTTTCACTTTTGAAGACAATTAAAAAGGTTAAAAAATGACAGCAATCAAAAACGCGTCCGACCACGGGCACAGATTGCTTCGATCCCCCGACATCACTCGCCCACTCTGTTGCACAAAACGCCAAACGCTGACATCAACCGTGCAACAACGAGTGCACTGCGGAAACGCCTCCTCCTCCTCCTAAAGTAACTTGTTAACGGCGACGACGGCGCCCAGCAGTACCCAGCTGCACCACGGACATCGAGGCCAGATCGGACAAATCTCTTCGTTCGAATCGTCACCACTTTTGATTCTTTTTTGATATGAACAAATAAATAAAATTTAAATGAACTCTTCTTCTTCATATTTCTACCGAAATTTTGAGCAGCAACGGTCAATTCAAAAAGGTAAATATTGAAGTGGCTGCGTTCTGCGTGCTTTTGGCGGGGTATGCGTTACTGCGTTACGTTTGCGATATCGGAAATAATCGTTTGCGATATTGGAAGCAATGTTTCCTGCTGACGGGTGGAAACCGAGATTTGCGATTTTTAGAGCAAATCGAAAGCAAAGTTTCCGATTCCGCAAACCGGATTTTGTTCCGTGTATCATACCAATTTAAGGTATTGTTTTGCTGACCTCGAGAACGTCCTCTACACAACGGAGGACCGTGCTGTGCGCGATAAAAATCGCTGCGCTGCTGTGAATGTAATACAAAATTTCATTCATGGCTTCAACCACAACGTACAGGATCCCGCATCTGTTTTCGTTAACCACGCCTACAAAACCACGAAACGCTTCGTGAAAGAACATCCCGACATAATCATCGTAGAATCAGACAAAGGCAAACAGACTGTGGTAATGTACGAGAAAGATTACGACGAAAAGATGCGTGCTCTTTTGTCGGATGGAGCCACCTACAAACAGGTCAAGCTTAATCCGACCTCTAAGCACGAGGACACCAACAACAAGCTGGTCAATCGTTTGGAGAACCTGCGACTGATCAGCCCAGAGAAAGTCAATGAACTACGAGTGAAAAATGCTGTCTGTCCCAGGATATACGGCCTACCCAAGGCCCACAAGGCGAACCTACCGCTTCGCCCGGTCGTACCCAACATTGGCGCACCCTCGTACATGCTGTCCAAGTTCGTGGGCAGCATCCTGCAAGCATCGATAACGAGCGACTTCAACATAAAGGACTCGTTTTCGTTTTGCCAATACATAAACAACGTCAAGCTACCGGAGAGCCATATCTTAGTCTCTTTTGATGTAGTTTCTCTATTTACGTGTATCCCAAGGGACTTGGTGAGATACACCATCATACAACGTTGGCAAGACATCGACGCACACACGAACATCTGTTTGGACTTGTTCCTGGAGATTGTGGAGTTTTGTCTACAATGTAGCTACTTCAGTTACCGGGGAAACTACTACGAACAAATTTTTGGCACAGCGATGGGGAACCCACTGTCGCCATCAGCGGCGGACCTGGTAATGGTCATGCTGCTGGAGAATGTCGTTCCACAGGTGAACTTCCCAATACCCGTCCTGAAGAAGTATGTGGATGACCTGGTCCTAGCGCTACCTCCGGACAAGGTAGACGAAGTACTGGGAGTCTTCAATGGTTTTAACAACAGCCTCCAGTTTACCTGTGAGGTCGAACACGATCGAAGGTTACCATTTCTTGACATGGTTCTGGTTCGTCAGCCTGACCAGACCATAAAAACTGAATGGTACTGTAAGCCAATGGCCTCAGGACGGTTCATTGACTTCTTCTCCAGCCACCCACTACACATGAAGACGAACATGGTGAGCAACTTCATCAGAAGGGTGAGAGAATTCAGCACGAATTTAACGAGAGAAGAGATCGACAAAGTCATCGAGACACACCTTAAGGTCAACCACTATCCAGCTACACTCAGACACCGATACATAAACCAAAGAAACACACCCACCAGGCCACTAACCCACCCAACCACCCCAACTACAACACCTGCCGTGTATAAACCTATGGTATTTGTGGATCAATTAACGTCCCGTTTGAGAAAAACGCTCCGGGATGACTTTCCACAAGTCACGTTGGCCACAAGGAATGAGCGCACGGTCAAGGCCGTCTTCAGTAACACCAAGGATGCCATCCCCAAAGAGATGCGGTCAAAGGTCATCTACCGCATTCCCTGCCGGGACTGCAAATCCAGTTATGTAGGACTAACATCGAACTTCCTGAAGACACGGATGAGCGGACACCGCTCGGACGTTACGAAGCTGGACACCTTGACGGACGAAGCTGATCAGCAGGAATTGGCCGTCTACGAATTGGAGCGGCTTAAAGAGAAGACCGCTCTGATCACCCACTGCATGGAACAGCAACACCGCTTCAATCTGGAGGAGGTCAAGATCGTTGATCAACACCGGAGAGTACGTGCGCTGCCGATCTTGGAGGTTTGCCATATTGTCAACACGGAGATGACCGTAAACAAACGGTCTGACACGGACAAACTCAGTTCGATCTATGCAGGGGTCTTACACACACTTAAAAACTGTAATTTACTAAATAACACACAAACACAACAACCCTCCACTAATGTCAATAGTAACCCCCAATAGTTTGTTGCCCAAAATAGTACCCACTGTCCATACCCCATACAGATATCCCAATCCAATGCATAAGATTTGACCGTTGTTCCGCCATAGTTGAACACGAATTCAGCGAAAGTGTTTTTAGAACTTTTTCGGTGCAAAAGTGTTCTATTACAGTTAGTTTTTTGTACTGCAACCGTTTCTCTTGGATAGTATTTAATTTAAATTTGTATTAATTACAGCCGATTGATGCTAGTTGTCCCTCAGGATGTGACTGTTTTTGCTGTATTACTAAAGCCACCTGACAAAAGACGAACCATTTTTTGTAAGATTTTTTTTTTGTTTGTTCGCTTTATGTAATTCATGTATGTTTTTAATTTAATCATGTATTATGTCTTGTTTGTAGAACCCTTGAAAATGATATTATATATATCGAAACGTCGGGCATAAAAAACAAAATTTCGTTTTACTTGCTACTGGGACTGATAAGCCGAGAACTAAATTTGGGTATTGTTTTGATATTGAAAAATTGCAGAATATGTCAATGGTCGAACACCAAATTTTGGTATTCTTTTGGTATTACAGAATTTTATCAAATTCCTCTGAAACTATAGGAAAATTTTGACCAATTTTGACAAAATAATTAATTTTGCGCTAAAATGATGTCTCAAAGCGAATGCCTTAATTTAAAACCGGAAATTTAAAACTTGATTTTAAACATTTTTGATATACCCCCTTTTGGTATTGAAAGGTTTCATCAAATTCCTCTGAAACCATGGGAAATTTTTTATAAATTTTGACGAGACAATTAATTTTGCGCTAAAATGACTTCAAACCCAAAAATGTTAAAGCTGATTTTCAATTTTTTATATATACCCACTAAGATTTTTTTTAAAAACGTTGAAATTTCTCTAAGTCGGAATAACAAAATACTATGAAAAACGAGTTAATCGACAGATTATTGAATTTTGGTGAATTTCAATCCAGTTTCATTTTAATAACATTTATTTTCCAATCCTGTTATATTTTTCAGAATCTTCAAGAACTTCAAGCACAGGCCGTTCATCAATGACAAATGCATTCGATGTTTTGAAGAATATCACTAAGAACAACATGGAATCATCAGGTGAGTAGATTTGGCTGTTGCATATGGATCATTTGGGTCTAGCTCATTTCCCCGAATGCCATTTCCCCGAAAATCATTTCCCCTAATTGGTCACATCCCCGATTACCACTTCCCCTAATCAGCCACATCCCCGAATGACATTTCCCCGAATATCATTTCCCCTAATCGGCTAAATTCCCGAATGCCATTTCCCCTAATCCGCCATTTCCCCGAATGCCATTTACCCGAAGTGGCACTTACGACAATTGCCGTTTATTTAAATTTAAAATTACCCGAATTTGCATATCCCCTAATCATCATTTTCGCTAAAGCCTTTTTCCATGACTAACAGTTATTTTCTTCCTCAATTTGACCGAACAAACAGCTTTTTTGGGTATGCTGTTGATTAAATGTTGTAAATTGGGTAGTAAAGCCCTTTGTCAATTTTTATGAACAACGGTAAGAAACACGATTAAAAACCATTTTTGATAACTTTTTTATGCAAAAAAAAAGTTATTGACAAGACAACATTTTTTCGATGGATCAACTATGGCCCCCCTGGATCGAGCTGTCAAGTAGGAGCTTTTCTGCCAAGAAGGGCCGTGAAGATAATTTTTAGAAATTGAATTAAAAATCCATTTTAAATCCTTTGCGTACGTTCAAAGGGTCATTGTACTTAATAAAGCTTATTTTTCTTGTGAACAATAATATCACAAATTTAAGCTTAATTTTAGGACCCAATTACTAGATTTTTTGTTGTTCAATTAACATTTGTATTCAACCGCATGATTAGATGTTGTTTTTGAGAAATTTTCGAGGAATTTTTTTTTTCGAATTTTGTTCAAGAACGCAAAAATCGAACAAATAGGTACATAAGGCTGGTACAAATTTTAATTGAAGTTTTTGTTGATTATACTTTTCGCCAAATCCCAAACCAGCAATGTGAATAAAATGATCAGTGTGAACGGGGTTCTACTGATACGGGGTACTACGAAAATCGCACGGTATGTTTTTGAATCATAAAATATAACAAAACTTCTATTGCATTATTATTATCATGTCTATAAGAAAAAGGTATTTGTTTTGAGAATATATAAAAAAAAGTATGTAACAATATTCATTGTATTTGAATGAATAGTACTAAACCTTCCAACACCCCTTCCCCCCTAAAATTCTACGTCTGTTCTGAGTGAAGCCAAAAAGAAAGTTGATCATTCAAGGCCAATACGAACCTTTCAAGAAATATTATATGTAGTTTGATGTGATAAAAATTGCCATCATTTTTTTTCTTATACAGTCGACTCTCTGGCTGTCGATCTTCTCGATATCAATAATTCTCCATCTATCGATGAATTCTTCAGTCCCTTCAATCTGCATACTTCAATTATCTTCATTCCTCGATATTTTCCCTTGCTTGACGGATCTCTTCCTCGACTGTCCCTTGGATTCTGTTTGCTTTAAAAATCTCTTCCGGTTGTCAATAATTTCAGTTTTCATGGCTTGCATAGACATTTTTTTTTGGCGAAACGAAGCTTTAAAGGGTGTTTGACATTAGTTTGTTTTTGTTTGATGGACGTTGCCATGATTCTCTCCCATAGCTGGGTATCAAGAAAAAAATATTTTCAATCGAGTCTTCATTTTGCATCGTTCTGTAATCTGATGATTCTCTTCCTCGACGGTCCCTTGGATATTGACAAGCAGAGAGTCGACTGTAAAATGCTATTTCCCCGAACGCGGTCAAGCCGAAATGCCCGGTGCCCAGGAGCGCGCGCGCTCCGGGGCACCGGGCATTTCGGCTTGACCGCGTTCGGGGAAATGGCGTTCAGGGAAATGACTATTCAGGGATATGACTAATCGGGTAAGTGGCATTCGGGATTGTGGCCCATTCGGGAAAATGGCATTCGGGGATGTGGACGATTAGGGGAAATGGGAAATTCGGGTAAATGGAATTCGGGGAAATTACTATTAGGGGAAGTGTCTTTTCGGGGAAGTGGCATTCGGGGAAATGTCCCTTCGGTAATATGGGTTTCGGGGAAATGTCATAGATTCGGATCATTTCCGTTTTTTCACTAACTGCAACTGCTGCACTAAAAATGGTATGAAAATTCCAAATTTTGGTATTTCTTGTGCAAATACCAGCGACCAACATGTGCGCTTGGTTGCCCAATAATAGATGGTAAAATACCATGAAATCAAACCAAAATCATGTATGTGGAAGATCACAGGAATACCAAAATCTGATTTTCCAAGGGCGCGGGAATACCTAAAAATTAAACCATGGCAATACCAAGTTTTGGTATTCAAGCAATGTTCAAAAATCCAGAAGAGCTCAACTTGGTATTGAAATGGTTTTATTTTGTGGTATTATTTTACCCTTGGAATAACATGGTTTGGTATTGTTGTGCCCTTCCACATACTAGACTTTGGTATGATTTCATGGTATTTTACCATCTATTACTGGGCAACCAAGGGCACATTTTGGTCCCTGTTATTTGCCCAAGTAATACCAAAATTTGGTATTTCCGTGTTATTTACCCCTACTCGGGTAGTTATACGTCGGAATTCAAAAAAAAAAAAATAGTTTTGCAACGAGCTGGATGCAACTTTAAAATGTTTTTTATTGAAACTTTTGTTTCCCGGTTAAGATTGACGTCCGCGTGTTTGGTCAACCAAACTGATAAGGGTTATTTTAGGATTTGGAATGCTTTTTACCTTTATTTTCATTATTAATTTACTCTATTTCGATAACGTCTCAAAATTTCTGAATAGAAAAAGTCCTGTAGGCAAAATATATTGTACCTCTAAATTGAACAAATGAGTCTGCAAGTCACACCACACATTCACTCGAAGGTCTAAAAGAGGATATAAAATGGTACGCTGAATGCCAACACTCATCCATCTAATTCCGTAATCTCTTCATTCGCACTCAGGGCGGATTTTGCGTACATTTTAACATTATAATTTGAATGCGCACATGACACACACATGGCCACGTGGCACCTATATCGTGGAATTTGCCTGAAAGGGGTTGCTAAATCTACCCCTTCATTGTATACAAAATTCTCCATTGAAGGAGATTTTGGAAGTTTCCCAGAAAAGGGGGAAAGCTTTTGATAGCGGTGAAAATATTTCCAACTCATTAATATTTGAAATGTGTTAGATCATCCGGGATGATAAAAAGAATTAAATATTGGCACCGTTTTGCTCGACGACGGAAAAAGGGTCGCTGCTGTAGAATTAAATACCGCTTACGGAAGCTGGTACCGGGGGGTTGCTGCTTTTCCTAATATTGATTACCACCCTTTGCTGTGGTTTAAGGAGCGTTCCGCACATGGTGTTAAAGGATAACGGCGCTGATGGCGATAGCAGTTTGGATAGGTTAGGCAGTAAATTAGGCAGGAATTTCAGAGCCGAATCGCCCCATAATCACTTCATTGGTTACTGTATAGCACAAAATTTATACCTACTGCCTTCCAGGAGAAACGAAAGGGGTTTGGTCCCTCGTGGGTGCCAAAATATTCGTGTAAAATGTTTTAATTACTTGTAAGCCTGGCGGAACTTCTTGAAGCAGTGTGCAGGTGTGAGTTTGGAATCCAATGATTACTTTAGAACCTTTAGAATGAAATTTACCAAATGTAATCTTTTAAACTGAAATTTTTGTTGTCGTATTGAATTAAAAAGAAATATTGTGCTGGACCATTTAACTCCTCAGACCGGTTAATCACACCTCCCAATTCACCAAAACACAACCCCAACAACTTCTAATCCAGTTCACCAGGACAAACTTCCACACCGTATCCAGGCACTGGCCGGGTAGGCTGCAACCAGACTCTAATTTATGACAAAGCACACTGATGCCGCCAAGCAAACCCAAAACGCTCTCTGCTTCCTCGGACCCCAATTTGTGGGGAGCAGAATCCCTCGAGGAAACAATTCAAATACAAGGAACAATCGTTGTGTCCTTCCGAGGTTCAGGGAGGATGAAAATTACACGCCACCGTCGGACGAGGTGGCCCCCAATTTTCCGACCGCACACGAACACCATGGAGACTTGTATCTTTTGTTCCCCTCCCATTTTGCCCGAAATGCCCGAAAGGGGAAAGTATTCGTGTTTCGAATTCCATAAACTCAATTGAAATAATATCTCAATTAAGTATTTAATGCTTTGAATTATTTATTGCCACTTTTCCCTGTTTTCAACACAGGGAGGATCGGGGGAAGTTTTTGCGGGAAACCTCTGCTAGCAGCTAGAAGAGGAAAATTTTGCCAACGAGCACTAAAAGCACGTGAAGACTTCAAAGAAATTGTTTGAAGTATTGTTGGGCATTGCACCACTGCTCCTTTTCCGGACTTTACTGTTGTTGCGGAGGGGCCATTTCTGGAATTTAGCAATTAGCGATGCAAAGAGGCAGAGTTTACCATCACAGTGTTGCTTTCTGTTTGTCGAATGCTTTATTTATGAAGCATCATATTAAGAACGGAAAAGTTTATTGAAAGTGGAATTTTGGAAATTTACCTCAAGCATCACACAGAAATAAATAGAAATAAACGGTGGCTATTTAAAAAATATTTCCAGTTATCTAGATTCAAAAGTTTGGAAGATAAACACTCAAGCCAAAGCAGCTGCTTCAATTGAGTTCAAGTTCGACAGTAAATTTGTCCTGTTATCATTAGTCAAAGAAGAATAAAACGACAATCACACCTGCTTTCCAAACTGAATACTAAACTAACGGGTCAAACACAGAACCGACAGCTGAAGCTGCTAACTACCGCGTCACGGGTGAGCAATTCCAGCTCAAATCAGGAATGGGGAATCGATTCTACTTTTGGTTTTTGAAATTTTTGATGTTCAGACCACTTAAAAAAAAGAAAAAGTTTTAGTAAATGATTTTTGTATTTTTTTAGGAGAGACATTTTTCCTGCAATTTTCGTGAGTCTTTTGATAACATCTTAGGCTAAAATTTAACTTTTAAACCTAAAAATTTAAAAATCTCATAGAAGTGGCGTGTTTTTTTCATTCAGTGCATTTTTTTCGGAAAGTCCGTCAAAATTCCTGCAACGGCTTCGAGATGTCGTAATTTTTAAATTGCAAAATTCAAAAATAATTAAATATCTTACGCCCTTCTCAAATTCTCGTCATTCTCATTCTCGAGTACAATTGGCTCCATATACACAAAAATGGCTTATATAGGCCCAGGATAATGGTTCTAAAATGTTTCATTGAAATCGGAGAGGGGAATTTGAAATTCGGTACAAAAGTACCAGAAAAATCCTGATTTGAGCTGGAATTGTTCGGGTTGGTTTTACCAAAATACATTTTTGTCCGGTAAACCACACAACCACAAACTTTAAATCGATATTTCAATATTATTAAAAATATCTTTGAGGAAGCCTGAACATGCTAACAATTATGTTTTAGGTAGGAAAATGTTTATCAAATTATTTTAGTTGATGGCACTCATATTGTAACTTGATTATACACAAATAAAACCGAATTGAAATTGAAATTTGAAATTGAAATTGAAACCTTAGTCAGGCTTAAGACTTTTATGATACTTCTTTGTTCTTATTAGTAGAGTTCTGGCACCCTAACAAAAAAAAAAAAAAAAAAAAAAGGGATTTGGAAGTGTTGATAAAATTCATCCCAAGAATGTAGCCTTCATGACTATGTGATTTTTTATATATTTTAGTTAAAAATTTGAATGTGGGGACTAAAATAATGTTTTGATTACTTTTTTTTTACTACACAATCCTAAAGCAATGACTCTTTGTACGGGCAAAAATGGTTCCAAATTTTACGTTTTGATAGATAAGTTAAAGTATATTTTGGACAGCTCGTTCTATTGCATTGGTCCAAAGATGAACAATTGAAAACTGTTTGAATTTTATTTTCCGTATTTTGCATAGAAATTTATAAATTATGATAAGCAGAAGTTATGTGGAATGCAATTTAACCATGATCCCAACTTTAAATAGGGCATGGAACCTATTACGAAGGCTCAAGATTAATTCAAATATGATTATTTTAGTCAGATGCACTTTGTCACTCAATAATGCCTTTTTAATATTTGTACTTTTTGTTAATACTCGTAAACCAAATTCATCTTGAGCTGAGAAATAACGGATTAAAAAAAATCGTAATAAAAAAAAAGTCAAATAAAACAAACTCATTTTATTTCGGGCTATGCACATTATGGTTGGAAAATCGTCGTGATCGTGATCTGGTCACACGTCGATTTTGGGCCAAAGCCGGGAACCGTGGTGTAGGGGTAAGCGTGATTGCTTCTCACCCAATCGGCCTGGGTTCGATCCCAGACGGTCCCGGTGGCATTTTTCGAGACGAGATTTGTCTGATCACGCCTTCCGTCGGACGGGAAGTAAATGTTGGCCCCGGTCTAACCTAGAGGTTAGGTCGTTAGCTCAGTCCAGGTGTAGGAGTCGTCTCCCTGGGTCCTGCCTCGGTGGAGTCGCTGGTAGGCAGTTGGACTCACAATCCAAAGGTCATCAGTTCGAATCCCGGGGTGGATGGAAGCTAAGGTGTAAAAAGAGGTTTGAAATTGCCTCAACAATCAAGCCTTCGGACACCTAGTTTCGAGTAGGAATCTTGCAATCGAGAACGCCAAGGCAATGCTGTAGAGCGAATAATTTGATTTGATTTTTTTTGAATTAAGGAAACTACAGTCGACTCTCTGGCTGTCGATCTTCTCGATATCAATATTGCTCTATGTACCGATGAATTCTTCAGTCCCTTCAAACTGCATACTTCGATTGTCTTTATTCCTCGATATTTTCTCTTGCTTGAAGGATCTCTTCCTCGACGGTCCCTTGGATTCTATTTGCTTTAAATATCTATTTCGGTTGTCAATAATTTCACTTTCTCATGGCTTGCATAGACATTTTTCTTTGAGAATCGAAGTGTTTGACATTTCTTTGTTTTTGTTTGCTGCCCGAGCATGGGTAAATAACAAGGGAAATGCGTAATAATACCTTTCTCTGGTATCAATACCAAATTTTGGTATTCCTGGACCCTTTAAAATTTGTCTTAAGGATTATGCAAGAGCAAAATGTGCTATCATACCAATTTAAGGTATTGTTTTGATATTGCAAAATTGCAGAATTTGTCAATGGTCGAACACCACATTTTGGTATTCTTTTGGTATTAAAGTGTTTTATCAAATTCCTCTGAAACTATGGGAAAATTTTGACCAATTTTGACAAAATAATTAATTTTGCGCTAAAATGATGTCTCAAAGGGAATGCTTTCATTAAAAACCGGAAATTTCAAACTTGATTTTAAACATTTTTGATATACCCCCTACAGAAATGACTTGAAATTGTGGAAAATTTTCTATGTCAGGATGGCACATTTTGGTATTATTTTGGTATTAAAGTGTTTTATCAAATTCCTCTGAAACTATGGGAAAATTTTGACCAATTTTGACAAAATAATTAATTTTGCGCTAAAATGATGTCTCAAAGGGAATGCTTTCATTAAAAACCGGAAATTTCAAACTTGATTTTAAACATTTTTGATATACCCCCTACAGAAATGACTTGAAATTGTGGAAAATTTTCTAAGTCAGGATGGCACATTTTGGTATTATTTTGGTATTAAAGTGTTTTATCAAATTCCTCTGAAACTATGGGAAAATTTTGACCAATTTTGACAAAATAATTAATTTTGCGCTAAAATGATGTCTCAAAGGGAATGCTTTCATTAAAAACCGGAAATTTCAAACTTGATTTTAAACATTTTTGATATACCCCCTAAAGAAATGACTTGAAATTGTGGAAAATTTTCTAAGTCATGATGATTTTGGTATTATTTTGGTATTGAAAGGTTTCATCAATTTTCTCTGAAACTATGAGAAATTTTTTAAAAATTTTGACGAGTTAATTAATTTTGCGCTAAAATTACTTGAAACCCAAAAATGTTATTTA
This sequence comes from Culex pipiens pallens, assembly GCF_016801865.2. Lineage (NCBI taxonomy): Eukaryota > Metazoa > Arthropoda > Insecta > Diptera > Culicidae > Culex > Culex pipiens. Next base: position 54,687,787 of record NC_068939.1, read on the forward strand.
AAGCTGATTTAATTTTTTTTTGTGATATACCCACTAATATTTTTTTCAAAAACGTTGAAATTTCTCTAAGTTGGGATAACCAAATACTTTGAAAAACGAGTCAATCAACAGATTATTGAATTTTGGTGAATTTCAATCCAGTTTCATTTCAATAATACTTATTTTTCAATCTTGTTATTTTTCAGTAGCTTCAAGAACTTCAAGCACAGGCCGTTCATCAATGACAAATGCATTCGGTGTGGTGAAGAATATCACTAAGAACAACATGGAATCATCAGGTGAGTAGATCTGGCTGTTGCATATGGATCATTACCGTTTTTTCACTAACACTAACACTGTTGCACTAAAAATGGTATGAAAATACCAAATTTTGGTATTACTTGTGCAAATACCAGCGACCAAAATGTGCCCTTGGTTGCCCAGTAATAGATGGTAAAATACCATGAAATCATACCAAAATCATGTATGTGAAAGACCACAGGAATACCAAAATATGATTTTCCAAGGGCGCGGGAATATCTAAAATTAAAACCATGGCAATACCAAGTTTTGGTATACAAGCAATGTTCACAAATCCAGAAGACCTCAACTTGGTATTGAAATGGTTTTATTTTGAGGTATTATTTTACCCTTGGAATAACATGGTTTGGTATTGTTGTGCCCTTCCACATACAAGATTTTGGTATGATTTCATGGTATTTTACCATCTATTACTGGGCAACCAAGGGCACATTTTGGTCGCTGTTATTTGCCCAAGTAATACCAAAATTTGGTATTCCCGTGTTATTTACCCCTGCTCGGGTGGACGTTGCCATGATTCTCTCCCATAGTTGGTTATCAAGAAAAAACAAATTTCAATCGGGTCTTCATTTTGCATCGTTCTGTAAACTTCCTCGACGGTCCCTTGGATATTGACAACCAGAGAGTCGACTGTATAATGTGCAGCTTTCAATGCCTTTTAGCCTTCAAAGATCCTCAAAATTAAATTTCAATCCAGATATATTCAACAAAAACGGGAAAACTCCGTTGTTGTCACTTTTTATATCCAAGAATTTCACACCGTGATCGTTGATCCTGCTATCTTGACACACCCTGAAACTTGCTGCAGGTGCGACAACTGCCGAAAGGGAATTTAGTCAGACGAAACCTTGTCACACATACAAGCCTGTATACAGTCGGGACACTTCCAACCAAATTCAACCAAACTTCGGGACAATGCAACATAACGGTTAGCCAAAAAAAACGTGTATGTTATTGTTTACATTACGTGATTTTTTTTTTGTTTATTCAAGGTCAAACATTATAACGCTTTTTTTTTTCTTGAAACGTCAAAAAGTGACGTGCGACAAGATTGCACGATCACGTCAAAATAACCAAACGCGATTATTGTTGTTTTCATTGTTTGCTCTAGTTTCTGGTTGTTTTATTGTGTGCTTTAGCTTTTTATTTTGAATATTTTTAAATTTTTATTGAAATTTGACAATGATTTTTGACCAATCACTAAAATTCTAGAATTCATTGATTTTCTTACAAGTATCAGAGACCTAAAGTTTTTGCTTCAACTTATTTGAAGTGTTTTTCGGAATGAAGTTTTTTTTTCTAAAAGATATCAATTCCGTGGTTATTCTGCAAAAAAAAAGTTCAAACTACGTCGCATTATGTACACTCCGCTGTTTATCACGATGAAATGCACACGCATCATTTATGAATAACGTACCGCACAAACGCCCGAGCCTTGCACACTTATCATAATATATTTCACCGAAAACAGGCCCAAAAATTACCAAATTATGTTGATGGAGTATGAATTTCACCCCCCGAAAATATGAAGCCCCCATCATTGGCGAAATGACTTTGCGGCGCTGCTGTCATTTTGAGCGCTCAACAACTCAGATGCGACAAACACACACAATTTCACACACACACAGAGTTCTTGCATAATTTAGTGCGAAAAAGTAGCGATTCCCGCGTGGCTTCACCCTCGTTTTCAGCGAGTCTCAAAGAGTGTGTTTGTGTGTGTGTGAGTTTCTGCTCAAGCAATAGATATTCCTTTTTCGAAACGCACTTTCCCGCACTGTGGTTGGGTGGGGGTGGTGGTGAGACACGCATTAGCATACAAGTGGCAGCTCGGAAATAGAAGAATGATGATGTGTGTTGCCAGCAGAAGTGTCGTACACAACAGATATCTATCTGCGGCAGTGAAAGTGGGTAGGGACCGGTGTGAGTGCGTGCGTTTGTAGAATTTGCGCACAAAAAGAAATTTTCCACAAATCTCAAGGAAGAGGATTCGTTCTGCGCGGGGACTTGAAGTGAACTGGGTGTAATGGGGGGATAGTTTTGAAGAAAAGAAATGGGGTTCAAATTGTCAAAGTTGATTGCTTTCAACTGAATCTTGAACGTTTTCTGAATATTTTCAAAATCAAATTGAAGGAAAGCTCAACATTCTACAAGCAGACATCAGCCGTTTTAGATTCAGATTTTTTTTAATGTTTTAAGATATCTTTTATGCTGTCATTTTAGGTCTGTTTGAGGAATTTGATTTAAAATTCGTACGAATCTTTCAGATTCAATAAAACATCTGGAAAATTAGTTCTATACGTTTTTCTAAATAGACATTTTAAATTGAATGAAACTTTGTTCAGCTAATTTGCATGTTCTTCTTGATAATTACGCTCTGGTCATACCAAATTTGTATGTGAATATTCGAAAATCTGTTTCTGATAGAGTTGGTGTATTCGCAAAAATTCCAGGTTTAATTAGGGCTTTTCATAAAAAAATATTGCATTCGTTAGTTAAAGTTAAAATTTCATATGACTTTTTTTTTTAATTTTTGAAATTTGTAAATGTATAAGAAGACTAAACAGTGCATCTTCTGCTTCATTTTATAAATGGTTCTAATTTTGGAACCAAAATTATTTTTATTTTATTTTGGAAAATAACGAATATTGTCATAACAAATTTTTAAATTCGTTTTGATGTCCAATTTTCAATCGAAATCGATTTTATTTATCAAGTGCACCGTTTCAAAGTTTGTTTTACCGTTTCAAAGTTATAGACATTTTAAATTTTGTTTTGAGAATGTCAGTATTTTGCAAAGGGAGCGGCCGTGGCTGACTGGTTACGGTGTTCGCTTTTTAAGCGAATGGTTCTGGGTTCGATTCCCATCTGCTCCCAACGAGAAAGTTAAGAACACAGAAATTTGAAATGATAAATATGAACGAAAAATCAAAGTCGCTCAAGGCATTGGTAAGCAAAAATGCTAACCACTAGGCCATGACGACTTGGTGAGCGTGGACTGGAATCAGGAATACTGTTACAGAGAGCGAGTTGTGGCGCTATAACCATGGCAAATAGTGTCCAGGGCATTCGTGGAAATACAATGTCCCATCCCAGAGGGTCCCGGAGTACCAAACCTTCTTAGCATGGTGCTCCCAACGAATACAACCAAATCTCGGAGCGTATGGTGGTGTGTCCCCACGCTTCTTCCTCCCCTGTCGATTCAGAATTGTGTTGTTGTTCGAACACTCCGTGCTCAAACTCAACCCAATTACGAGTCATCTCTGCGATACGGCTTTACGCAGTAGGCCTGGCCGCTTTAACGCTTGTGATGTTTCAATGCATTTTCGATGCAATGGCGCACTACAAATGTTAATAAATGACAAGAAGAGTGCTAGGCGTCATCTTCTAACCTAAGGCACTCTCCATAATCCCTTCGAAAGATTGGCTGCGCTAGGGTCTGATTAGATTAGATTAGATTAGATTAGAGAATGTCAGTGTTTTTGCAACTTAAAATAGGTCATGAAGCAAAAGCATCCCCACAATTTTTTTTTTTGAGTGACACAAAATGTCCTACAATTACCTTAGTTGGTTTGCTGATTGCTTAAAAACAGCACATTAAATTAAAAATTATTGTGAAAAATACGTTTTTCTCAGTGTAAACTAATTGTTCTTAGGTAGCAGCGGATCAAATTTAACTTTTATGCTCTTTTTTTAAAAAAAATCGAGGTCAAGCCTAAATTTTAAAAATGTTCAAAATACGTGTGCTTAGTACGTTAATAATGTTGGAACGGTGAGAAGTAAAATTTTCTAGGCAGTCCAGACTCGATTATTCGAAGGACCGCAAACAAAAGATGGATAATAGAATTATGATACATAAAACATTCGTTTCCGTATTTTTTTATTTTCATGCTTTTGAGATCAATTAGTCAAATTCGAAGTTAAAATTTTTAAACTTTTGTTTTTTTTTTGTTGTAACTTTAAGCTCTCCAAAATGAAATGATATTATTCTTGGAATTCTTACACTCTTTTAATATCAAAATTTAGTCTTAGTTTTTTTTTATTCATACGGGAGTTTTGGTATGGTATTAAGTATTTTACGATCTATTTTGGGCAAAATAGATATTCATTTTCTGGTCTTGATCATATTATGTAAAACTGTTCATGTGTAACCATTTTCTGGCATTCTCACGTTATTTACCCGTGCTCGGGTTCAGCAATCATCGCACCAACTACATTTGCAGGAAAGTGTTGAACCCATTCAAAATCTGGCGAATTGAATTTCTTTCCGGCATCAACGGCCGGGTCGCTGTCGGATTTGTTCTGCTCAAGTGGGAAGCGAAAATAAACTCTTATTCAGCAGTTTAGCAGCACAGGCAGCAAACAAACGCCAGATAAACCGAAACTCGAAAGTCAGGCCGGCAGGCAGCACCATCACCACGGATGGCTGGTTCTGGCTTAAACGATCCCGAAAGATTTCGAGGGTGAAGGCATACAAAAGTTGGTAAAATACGTTTTTTTTCGAGGATTGAATGGGTGCGAGGCTGAAAGGTTAAATTTGAATGAAGGCCTGGAGTACATTCCGTGTACGTGCTTGCCAAGCGAGAGGATATGAGAGGAAAGGGTTTTTTTTGTTCATGGAAATGCAAAGCAAAATCTGGTTTGAAGCGTCGGTGGAAATTATTATTCACTCATCGAGTGATACTCGGGGAATAGCGTTGAGATTCGAGAACGTCGGGATCAGCGACTAGTTTCGTGGGAGGGTGATTGAGCATTGAATTCCGTTTTTCTGGCAAGGATTTTCTCTGCTAACATGAGTCCATATGGCATGACTTGCAAAAATCGCAATTCCAAGGAAAATAAGGGTTTCGTTAAAATGCTGTCTTTTAGTCAGTCAATTACTTTCAGTAGAATTTTATCTTGTCAGATAAATATAATTTTAATTAAATTAGAATTGATCGAGATTTAAACTTTTGTAACGAATATTGACAATGTCATTCAAGCTGTTCATTAATTTATTCCGCGTAATGTATAAATTGATTTCTTTTAAGATTGTCGAGTTAATTAGAATGGTCAATCGGTGCTGGCAACCACTTTTCTAGTTTGCCAACACTGCCAGTTATTGTTAGGAAATTGTTAGAAATGCAAAGTGCTCGTTTAGTGTCCTGTCCGTTTGAATCTGTTTGCCAATCTGTAACTAGACAATACTGGACTTCAAGAAATAGGGGGATGGCGTTGCTATTTTTAGACCACATTTTCCACTTTTTCTCTTCGAAACCGACTACTTTATCGACCTTATTTTGCTGGGCGAGATAGGACGTCGTCTATTTTTAGACGATGACTCAGCACTTTTACACTCTTGCGCTTAAAAAAACCAGGTGGCAGACGATGTAACGCCACGTCCCTATTATCTTTATCATTATTTATGATATAATTGAAGATTCAAAGAACTCGATTTTCAATAACAATACTGTTCACCAGGACCAGGACCGTGGTGTAGGGGTAAGCGTGGTTGCCTCTCACCCAGTCGGCTTGGGTTCGATCCCAGACGGTCCCGGTGGCATTTTTCGAGACGAGATTTGTCTGACCACGCCTTCCGTCGGACGGGGAAGTAAATGTTGGCCCCGGTCTAACCTAGAGGGTTAGGTCGATAGCTCAATCCAGGTGTAGGAGTCGTCTCCCTGGGTCCTGCTTCGGTGGAGTCCCGGGGTGGATGGAAGCTTAGGTGTTGAAAAGAGGTTTGCAATTGCCTCAACAATCAAATCTTCGGACACCTAGTTTCGAGTAGGAATCTCGCAATCGAGAACGCCAAGACAATGCTGTAGAGCGAATAATTTATTTTATTTATTTATTTATTCAATTCAATTTATTTTATCTGGTTGCAATTCGAAAATCTCAACTTGGATTTTCTTACAGTTATGAAGTTATTTAGTGGAACTTTATAGAGCAGTTTCACATCGATAGATCAGCAAACAAATAGCTTCCAATTTTTCTCTCTCCTGTAATCTGTGCAATCATCCAAAGCTCGTCCGTTTTGCACCCTGGTAGGATTATTGAGCAGATCCTCGAAAAATCTGCACCACGTGTGATGAAAAATGTGAAACAAAGCCAAAGTGTAAATATCATCAAACTATAGCATCTCCACTTAATCTCACACACTCCCCCCCAAGTAGATGTGTTTGTGTGTGTTTTGTACCATAAGTTCTAGCAAACTACAAAACCATTTCGAAAGCACTTGCTCCCATAAAACATTTTTCAAGCAATGATGCAGTGTTTTCCAACTATCACATCGAGATAGAGAGAGAGAGAGAGAGAGAGAGAGAGAGAGAGAGAGCAACGACTCAATGGTTAGCCCAATCTCCTGGCTTAAATCGCATAAAAAATAGCTAAGGATTAATATTCGCTCACCAGGTCCTCGCTTTTCATTTGGGAGGGAGCTACAAAGTTTTCCATTTCAGTCATTTAACAGCAGGGTAGTCATATATTGGAAACATAAGTTTTAGATTTGCTTTTTGATTTTACCATTTACTTTTCAATGATATTCACCGTAAGACGTCGAAAAAAAAAAACAAACAAAAAAAAAACGACTTTAAGCGGACCACCCTAGAAGTCCACGTGGTGTGTCCATGGACATCCGAGCGGGGGCTTTGCAAGATGAACTCGCACCGATTTCGGGATTCCGGTGGGAACTGTAACGTGGTCGTCGTCCCCCAGTTTATCCAGAGGGGTGATGCAATCTGCGATCTGCTGCTGTCGGACAGAAAATTATGTGTGACAGTAAATCCCAACAGGACGATACACGGGCCCTGATGGACAGGACGAGCGGCCGGTGGCCAGGATGATACATGTATTTATGCGCACACCAAAATACATATCGTCGTGTTTGTGCTATCTTGTCGCATGTCGATTTTGGACCAAACTGAGGGCGCCATTTTGTGCAGCATTCTTTGATCGACTTTGATTTCCAAAACTCGATTTCAATCCTAAGATATTCAGCGATGCCTTCAAAACTCCGGTACCAGATTTTGAACGATCCTTAGGTTGAAGCCGTGCATTAATTTTAAGGAACTAACCTAATAAATAACAACTTCAGCTCATTTTGTTCAACTCTTGGCGTTTAATATCTAATCCAAAACTTCCTCCAGTTTGGCTCAACAAACGAAAGTTTATCTTAATGCCAGACGAAATCGGAACATTCGAACCAACTGCCGAAACCTTCCTTTAGCAAAATTCATCCTCTTCAGCCCGATGACGAGCTGGCCGCAAGAGTTCACCTATAAATTCCGGATCAGATATGTGGCCGCTGCCCAGTCCAAGAAGGATTAGAACGATGTGCTAAGGCAAGCTGATTGCACTCCGATTCCGGCCATCATCCGGAATGTGTGCGTTACTTCACGAGCGAATTCCTAAGTGGGCCGTAAAACCCCGAAACGATGCTTCAACAGCAGCAGTAGTAACACCAGCAGTAATCAGCCCAGATACCGCAGCTTTGGCAACGCGATTCACCAGTCAGTATCCGCCGAAGCTCGAGTGTTGTCCTGCCGACAGTATCTGTTGAGTTGTTGGCACCCTTAACCCTTAACTTTTTTTGTATCTACACGAAGATTTAATGAGAACTTGAATAAGTCAGATCTTAATTCATTGCGAAAAAAAGAAAAGTAAAAATAAAATTTATACTTGAAAAAATCTAAATAATAATAAAAAAAAGAAATCAGTCGGCGGAGGGTTAAGGAAAGTAACGCGGCCATCCAGAGTTGGGGGCAAGTTCCGGCGATGGGGATTCTGTTGATAAAGAGAAATGGCCAACGCAGCAGCCGCAGGACCATTTTCACGCTGGAACGGACCAAAAACCGGACCAAATTGGTGCTGATGATAAGTGTTGCCGGTGATGAGGTCATTCCTTATCGCGCGCCCAAGAGTGGGAAGCATTTTTCCTCGGCACTTGGTTTATGGTCCATCATGAACAACAACCATCCCCTCCCTCCCTATCGTTCTCGGACAACAATTGTTTGGGAGGATAAAGCAAAAAAAAAAAAAAAGAACCACGTGATGGGAACGCATCAAACCAGGCCATTCCGGGGTCGATAAATGGTTGTGGTGATGCTGGACTTGGATAGATCGAGTGGTTTGATTTGGGGGATTTTTTTTCTGTTGGAATGAATGTGATTTTAGCATCCATATAATATGGATTATGTGGTAGAGAAATCGCTATTTTCTAGTCTCTCTAGTGTCATATATTTAGATTCGTTCATTCACAACTAATTTTAAACTAGTCAAATTTGTGAAAACAAAACCTTTTTTCCCCATCATCGATTTTTCATAACGCCATCTCACCGTCAATCTCTCACATACATCGCGAAATGTGTCTGATCCAAAAGTATAGATGAACTCGTCGTCTCAAAACAAACCAATTTTCTCGTGAGTTATTCTCCAAGGACGGGCGACGAACCTTCTAGTTATGTGCCGCCACCCTCTCGGAGCGCAGTTTTCCCCTCATTTTTCATTCCGTACACGTTTGTTTGCGCTATTGATTTCAAGCTTATTATCCACGTCATTTCTACGAACTGTGATCCAATTCGTCTTCCATGATTTGTTACTTCTCCGCACCTCTCTGTGTCCTTGCGAATCAAAATTTTGCCGGTTTTATCTCCGGGAGCACTGGCAACCTTCCTGTAGTCCCTCTCCAGGGAATAACTTGTTACGGTGGTAGTTTATACATTCCGAGATGATCAAGCATTCGGGGGGCGTTCATCGTTCGCCAAACTCAATATTTGCAAACCCAGAAGGAGCCAAGAGGTATGATATTCTTAGTACTGGCACAGCACGAAAAAAATTACACCCAAAGCTACGTTCGATGTTGGGGGTTATTTGCCCAGCACGTGAAGGGCGGTTCTCATTGGCGAAGATATGTACCTGCCAGAAATATGAACAAGTATAGCCCCCTCATCCCATTTTCATACTCGTGGGAGAATTGTCATCGGCCCCTCTGACCATGATCAATATTTTTTAGATATACGAATTAGAGTAAATCGGAGAACCAACTCCAACTTTCAAAAAAGTATGTAAACATCACTTATGTTGTCTTAACTTGAGACAGGGTTGCCAGATCTTTTCGTATTTTTTTCGCGTCGAAAACCGGGTTTTAATAAAAAATAAAAACATTTACGAAAATTTTCATTTTATCTGTAAGTGAACTCAGCTTTGTTTTTCAAATGCCTTAGTATGTGTTTATGAAAAGCCCAACTAATCACTTTTCTTTGGAACGTGGCGAACTAAAATTAATTAGGCTAAGATATGATTTTTTGAAAACATGTGGTTGTTGCGAAAACGTCATTTTAGCATTAACCTATTTCGGATTGGACCACCCTAATCGCCAAACAAAAAAATGGGCTTATAAATTTGGACAAAGAACTTGAGCCAAATCTTGCCTGTTTGACATGGAATGTCTGTATTATGGTATTTGAGTCTAGTTTTGGTCACTTACATTCGGATTAGTGTGTCCCAAAAAAATGGTGTGGCAGAAACTTTCGGGCTCACCCGGATTTATATAGGTTTTTGCATCAGGGACATTTTTTCATACAACAAAAAATTCCCAAATATCGTTTAAAGCTCGCAATTTCCGAGTTATAGTAAAAAAATGTGTAAATTTGGAAGGTGTCAAATTTGTAGGTCATCTTTTTTGGCAAAACATTTAAACAGTGGTGAATTGGAGCGGCCGTGGCTTACTGGTCACGGTGTTCGCTTTGTAAGCGAATGGTCCTGGGTTCGATTCCCATCTGCTCCCAACGAGAAAGTATAGGAAATATAAATCTTGTAACTCTGAACATGAACGAAAAATCAAAGTCGCTCGAGTCGGGGTTCGATCCCCCGTCCTTTGGATTGGTAATCAAAAATGCTAACCACTATGCCTTCGCGACTTGGTGAGCAATGACTGTAATTAGGAATACTGTTACCACCATCAACTATATACGCGCTGGGTCCTTGTCCATTTGACAAGGGTTCGGAAGTTCTAAATAACGTTTGAATCCGATTGGTCCAAACGTTCTTCAGGGCGGGGCTTGTCGACTAAGCTGAAGTACCTCGCGCTCGGCTAGCCAGCGTAGAAATGGGTCACCGAAGCTCGGCAGAGCTAACACCTTCCAAATGCCTATGCGAGTTATTTGCATGTATAGAATGAGAGCTAAAAAAATACATGGAAACAACTCAATTTGTAAGAAGCGACCGCGTGGTCCCGTTTGGTTGGTTGCACACACACACACACACAACATTTAAACAGTGGTGAATTTACATATTTTTACAAGTGAAATTACACATTTTCTGTGACATAAAAGATGTACCCATTCCTAGATGTAATATATTACAATTTTAGTACTGAGTATCATATTTTGTTTTAAGACCTTAAAAATGCGTTCAAATAGCCCCGTATTTCACTTTGAAGAGGGTGTCGAAATTTTCCAGGAATTCCCGGGATCCTGAAAAATGCTTAAACTGCCATAAAATCTTTGTTTTCAGTATATTTGTTATGTTTTTCAAGCTTAAAATCATAGAATTAGCTCAATCATATTCATTGGTGATAATCTACACTTCAATCTAAACAAGGACGACAGTTTTTGAACAGCTTAAATGAAATTGAAATAAGTTGTTTTTTTGTTCTTTGTTATGCTTTGGATTTTGAATGAACAACAATGTGATTTTTATGAAATAAATCTTATATAAATATTTCTTTTTTACATGACGTGACCAGAAAAGCTTGAAAAATTTCTTTGAAAATATCTTTATAAAAAACAAGAGGCCTCAAAAAATAAAATGACACCAGTCAATTTAAAATTTTAGATAAGTTTTAAGTTTCATGTCCTATCTACATAGGAAACTCTTTGCGCATTGGTTGTTTAGAAACAGTAATTTAGCAATACGTCAAGTGCTGGAACAAACAAGTTTACAACAAGCTGGTTACAAAAAAAAAATACTTATTGATACTAGGGCTGAAAAGTTCAACATTCACAACAAACTTTTGCAAAAGACTTTTTTTTCAAATTATCTTTAAGTTACTGCCGACAACTAGGAAAAAACAGGAATAGAATCTGAATAGGTAAGGAGATTTAGAGCAATAAATTTGGAAATCGGTGTTCTGTGAAATAGTTTTGTTCTGTTCCTGTTTAAATCAAAGTCACTCAAAACATCATACACATGTATTGATGAAAATAATTTGATTTGATTTTTTTTTCAAATTTTAAATCATTAATATACGTAGATATCTGAATCATTTAAAAATATTAGAATCAAATAGGAAATATTTAAAGCACTAGGTATTTTGTAGATCGGTAAACTAAAATTTTAGCAGTTTTGCTTGATAAACCAAATTAATGCTGATAAATGCCGAATACAAATTATAATGCTTTAAAATGATTATCGATTATGAGGTATCATCTTTTTCCACAACCAAATCTTAATTTTTAGACCAATTTTTTTTATTTGCTTTCGAGAATTCCCGGAACAAATTATAGAAAAATCCCGGGATTCAGGAATTCCCGGTATTGTAAAAATCCCGGGAATTTTGTCCCGGGTATTCCCGGGGTGGACGTACAAACTGAAAATCATTGTTAGGAGTCCTATCAATAATGTTTTGTATTCTTAATTTCTTATTGATCCAGGAAGTCGTCATTTTTTATTGCCAGTATGTTAAAGACGGAAAATTAAAATTTTTGATGAAATTTTTACGAATTTTTCTGTCAAAAATCCATCTAAAAAAAACCAATACCATATTGTAGGTAACATTTTTCTAGCAAATTTGTTTTTTAAGAATAAGTTTTTGTCACTCCAGTTAACGGTAAGGCAAACTTATGGGAAATCGGACGAGCTTTCCGGTAAAAATATTTACGAGACTGAAAAACCAAGTCTGTCATATAAAAATTGCCAAAAACCACAAAAAAACCCGTTTTTTCAACATTTTTTTTTAAAACCGCTGTATCTTCCCAAGGATTGGACATGAGACAATGGTCAATATGGAGACTTTTATGTAAAATTGTCTGAAAAATCGATTCCCACTATCGGTTTTTGAAAATTTTGATGTTTAGACCATTTAAAAAAAAAACAGTTTTAGTAAATTATTTTTGTATTTTTTTAGGAGAGACATACCATCCTGCATTTTTCGTCAGTCTTTTGGTAACATTTTAGGCTATTTCCTCAAAAATTTTGAACGAAAAAAAAAACGTGACATCACCTTTAAATTTAAGTTCTAGACTTAAAAATCAAAAAATCTCATAGATATGGCGTGTATTTTTGTTTCAGTGTATTTTTATCAGAAAGCCCGTCCAATTTTCTACAAGTTTGTCTTTGACCACTTTTTGATACGACGCAACGGCTTCGAGATACAGTAATTTTTAAATTCCCAAATATAAAAATATTTAAATACCTTACGCCCTTCTCAAATGTTATTTTCGAGTGCTGTTGGCTCCATATACACAAAAATGGCTTATATAGGCCTAGGATAACATGTCTACAAAGTTTCATTGAAATCGGAGAGGGTCGGGTACAAAAGTACCAGAAAAAATCCTGATTTGAGCTGGAATTGGTCAAACATTATTTTACACCCAGGCTATTTACACGCAGCTGGATTTCTACTATTTTTGCAGTTCTATCATTGTTTTTTTTATGTTTTCTAAAATTTTTACGCTCATCATTTTTTTCTGATTAAGCTTTTTTTCAGACCCCCATATATTTGTCCCCATAACTCACAAACTGTATTCCACATCAGTGGAGACTCTACAATGTATTCCACATGTCCACGCACGCGGGCTTTGATTGACAAGTTGAGATCAAAGCGGCTCGCTGTTCAACTACCTGGAATGACTGCTGTGTGTTCGTGTTCGTGGAAATTGGAAAATTGTCCAATTCTTGCTAGAGTTGCCGGGGGTGGCCCCAACTGTCAATTGCTAGATGTAGGGGGTAGGTCGGTTGGCTCGGCGGAGCGGATTATCCAATCGGCACGTCGTCATGGCACACGTGTGGTGTATGCATGACATGTGCTCGATATATTCGAGTTCGTTGAAACACTAGAATGGGGGGCTCGACCTGGGATTTCAACGGAATTTCACGGTGTGATTGTGATTTTTCAGGTACCAGGGCCAGATTTGAATATTTGATTTCAATTACAGTTTTTCCCCCCAGTTGAAAGTTTACACTCAGTCCCTGCCGTGTGTGATACATTGACTGAAAAATACAATCGCATCAACTGAAAGTTTGTCAAACTCCCGAGCCATTGTCAAAATCCCCGTGTAGACAAACTTCCGACCGTTGTAAGCCGCGTGAGTGCGAACTTTTCCAAGATGAAAAAAAAAAAAACGAAACGAGGACGATTTTTCTTCCTTCACAACCATATGTGACCCACCCACCGACACCGACGCTGCCACCCTCCCAAAAAGATGGGCCATTTTGTTTGCAAAATGACAGGACCAGGGATTGTCGACTTTAGTTCTTGATTTGAATATAAATTGGTATGAATAAAAAGTCTCTTCACGACACAGTCGGCGGTGTGGCGGTGGGAAAAAACCAGGTTTCCTTCGCGGGAAAAACCCCGGCATGCGTGAAATGATTTATGGGACAGAGAAAGTCATGTTCATGTTCCTTCTGAGAGTTTTTTTTCTCCTTTTGCGTTCTGAAGTTCTGTTGAAAAGGATTTCCACGCAGCAGCGGGAGACGAATGCTTGATTCTGATGAGACGCTTAATAATCCGCTGGCTGGGTTGGGACGTGATTGTTTTGCCGACACAAGAATTTGTCATTATTTTTGGGAAAACGAGACGACAGCGGCGACGTGCGACATGAGCAGCCAGCAGTTTTGAGTGATGGGTTTAAATTTTTCTTTGGCGAGCAGTGGATTTTTTCTGGGACATGTAATTTAATCACATAGTTGAGCAACTGTATGGAAAGCAAAAACTTCAAGTATTAGGGGGATATTTATGATTATTGAGGTCATTTCATAATTTGGGATATTTTGTAGAATGTGATATCCACACATCCTGTGGTTTATAATAAAATAAATAATTTGAAGTAACTCAGTTGAATCCTTAAAATTTGCTATATGTTATTTTGGGAAAAGTTTTCACAAAAAATACGTTTTTTTTAATGTTGATGAATAGTTTTTGAAATACTGCTTTCAATCAATCAATAATTTCGAAACAAAGAAAAAAGCATATTTACTGCAATATTTTCCCCCGAATGACGGCACAGCAATTGCAACGATCGACGCAGAGAACACACAACTAAACAGCAAAACTTTCACGATTGATTTTCCCAAAGTTTCAATTACCACCCAAACTTTTCCGGAGGAAACCGTACGGTAAACAAGCTAACGAGCTTGTTTGGTTTTTTTGTGGCGATGGAAAGTCGATTCAATGATGTACTCGAATTTCGTTATAATAACGCTTCCCCTTTCGCGCTATCAAACTGCTTCCGGGATGTATATTTAAAAAAACTGATGGTAAGGGTTAAAAAAATATGACTGAACGAAGTAACTATGCTCGTTACGCCGGGAGAGTATTTTTCTGAGAAAAACGAAGTTTGTACCTCTCACGCTGGTATATTTTCATAATATCTACATAGTTTCCACCATCGAAGCCCGGTGCAGTAGCAAAAAATTCTGGCAGCTCAACCTTCTACCCGGTGGTCCACATGCAGATCCCGCAGATGCTCAATTTTCCTTATCCCTAGATCAACCTCGCTCGCTTCCCCGAGGGAGCCAAAGTAGGGTTGGGAAAAGTTTTCCTTCCATCTACCTACTTTAAATTTGATAGCCATGGGTAAAAATGCTATGCACTGGCGGCTGCTCGTTGGAGAAAAACTTTGGTGAAAGTTGGATCGACAGAGGAGAGAAAAAGAAAAAAAAAACATTCTACTAGAGTGAGATTCACCGGCCATTGCTTTTCCGTGGTGGCCGAGATGGCTCTCGAATTAGTTTTTCGAAGGAAACTGTAAACTTGGATGACGAACGAACCGACACCAATCCCGAAAGTGGGTAGGGTATAAAAACGACCAGGAAAAATAATTGAATACTTTAGCACGGTGGCTCGCGCTGGCCTTGTTTCTACCCGAAGCCATGGTTGCCAGGGATTCTCATCGGTTTTATAGGGAAACAACTTATTTGTCAAAACATAAATATTTCGTTTGCTTCTAATTTCATATAAATCGAACTCAAATATAAATAAATTAAATCAAACATGGTCACGGGGCAACCCTGGAGACAGAAGGGCCAAGCAGTTTGGTTACCTGCTCATCCTTTCCCCAGAGAACTCACCAGATCGCTGTACGTCCAATTATCTTTGCTTTCGAAAGTTACGGTTCCGTTTCTGCAATGTGGTTCTGCATTGATGAGATAGAACTCTAAAGTATTTTTTGCTTTCGGAGATTTTTTTCTGTTTTTATCCTTATAATTCATAGAATTGCAGAATTTATTGGGTATCTTTTGATATAAATTTAGAGGGGAGTGTCATTTCGAGATGTTACTTACTCTAGTGGGTTTTCGTTAAATTATTGAAAAAAAAAAACTATTTTGCGGTGAGTGAGAAATAATCAAAAATTTAATAAATTAAAATATCACATACAATAGGACAGAAAATTTAAGGCAATAGTGTATGCATATTAGGGTGGTCAAAATTCGGGTTTCTCCTGGTGTTACCCTCAGAAATCAAAGATTGGCCCAACACAAGCCTGAATTCCAAATTTGAGCTTATTGTTCGATCTTTACCAATTCTCGGATGCACAGTGGTCCAGATCACAAAATAAAGTGGAAAATAGATTTTCCAAAAAATGTTGATATTTTGAAGCTTAGGTGTTTTCAGCAGAGTTGTTGGAAAGAAATAGAAACAACTTTTGATTTGGTTGAAAATTGGGGTGATTCACGTTTAGGGTGATTTTGGATATCTTATTTTTCAGGAATATTTTTGGGATTTTTTCTTCTTGTAGAAAGTTGTTGAGCTTGCCAACCCAAATTACAACCAAATTTAGAGAAAGCATCTGAAAAAACCTTCAGAAATCAAAGTGTCAAATTATCTATTTTGATAATAATTTGGGTTTCTAAATAAAATTATCATTTAAACCCATCAATTTTCCCTTGAAAATTAGACATTTTCATATGAAGATATCGCGACTTTAAAGAAAAATATCCCTGAGGTTTTTTCAGTGTTTGTAGTGCCCGCGCCACCTGGTAGATGTTTTTCTGCATACATTTTCGCGATTTTCCCCATATAAACTTCAACGAAAAAAAACGACCCCTTAAACCTTAATCGATTTGGTTCAAAATCCCTGATGCCGTTTTTTTTTATTGTCACCATAATCAACATTGTTTTTGAAACCAAACAGTTTTTTGAATGTAGCAATTCAGGGTTAAGTTTAAGACAAGAGTGATATTCGGGACTCTTTTAGAGCTCTTAGAAACAAACTTTTTTTATTTTTTTTTTTTAAAATAAAAAAAAAGATGCAAATATAAACTTAAATATCTCGCAATATTTAAAGCGCCAGGTTGCCGAAGAGTGACAAACGATCCGAGTTGATCCAGATTTTCGATATTTCAAGTATATAAGCCGATTTCTTTTCATCGCATTGCTAATAACTCATCAGGATCAATTCGGATCATCTTGCACCCTTTGACAAAGTTGTAGGAAATTAAATTTCCTAAAATAATCTCACACTTGGGCAATTTTGGGCAAGACCTGCGTCACCTGTTGCCTAAAGAATCTAGCCAGGGAGTATCTCTTGCGATTTTCCAAAATTTTCTTGTCACCCTAATGTTGATGTCTTCAACAAAGTTGCTTGGATTGGCAAGCTCAACAACTTTCTAGAAGACAATGATATTCTTGAAAAGTAAGATTTTCAAAATCACCCTAATTTTCAACCAAAACAAAAGTTGTCGCTTTACTTCAAACTTACGTGGAAATTCCGAAAGTTTGATAATATTTCAAAATTGAAAATAAAAAAAATAAAAAAGGTTTATTGTTGGCCTACAGGGCAAAAGTTAACGTTGTACAAAGTTTGTTAGAGAAAAATCGTTAAACTATGAGCAACACTGCGATAAGTCAAAAAAGTAATTTCCGTCCATGAAATTCCATTTCTTTTGCCCTATAAGAATGGGTGTTGAAGATTGTTGCAAAAAGATATTCTAGTTATAAAAACATTTATTTTAACAGTTACAGTGGACTCTCTGGCTGTCGATCTTCTCGATATCAATATTGCTCTAGCTGTTAATACATTTTTCAGTCCCTTTAAATAGATTACTTTGATTTTCCGTTCTATAGCATGAGCATGAGCATGAGCATGGTTGACTGCCAATGAGCTGCTACTCCGTTATTGACAGATCAGCTGAAGTTAAACAATGAATCAAAAATGATCAGTGGGAGCCAACTATCCGTTCACTGTTTAACCTCTGAAGATCCCTACTTTATTAGTCAATACCAGCGCCCTCCCAAGAAGCCTGCAGTTCAACGAAAGGGAGGAATGTTAGTCCGATAGTTGAAGTTGCAGACTCATCAAGCACATAGTTTTTCGCTATATACTTGTTGATACCGCTTGAGACCGTTGAATCCACAGCATCTCCTTCAAGCATCACGTGATTAATATTTTTTTTGGTTAGTAAGATAAGGTATTGGCTTTTCGATGCCTCCCGAGCTACGGCGCTATGGGGAGGACTTTCATAACAGACCCGTCGGCGAGCCTTCCGAGCAACGATGCTATGGGAAGGTCTTTCTAATTAGCACACCAAAACACTCGCGCACAGGTATTTAAATACTGAATAAATGTAATTTTTCATCACGGTTACCCAGACGACATTGATGATAAAGGAAGGACTTTTTTACAGTCATTTACAGTAATACTTAAACTTATTTTAATGCAACAATTCACACGACGTCGTGCCTCCCGATCAACGATGATGTAGGAAGGACTTGAGCAAGCCAATCAGGATGAAACACGAAATAAAATTCTTTTCTTTTCACACACAATGCCACATAATTGACCGCGCGTCACCACCCAACAAATTGAACTCTCACCTCTAGAACCAACCGAGTAAAATGTACAAAAACTGCCTCTGAAATCAAGTTCCAGGTGACTCGTTTTGGCTCGAATTCAGTGTGAAGGTTTTTTTTACCAGCATTTACCGTTTTTCACCATTATTCATAGTAGAACATAAAAAAAAACAAAAATAAAAATTAGGAAGTAATCGTCAGAAGCATTCATCCAATGCTAAAGTATATACATAGAACATTGATGAGCAATTCCAGCTCAAATCAGGAATTTTTCTGGTACTTTTGTACCCGACCCTCACCGATTTCAATGAATTTTTGTAGACATGTTATCCTGGGCCTATATAAAATTTTTTTGTGTATATGGAGCCAATAGTACTCGAAAATAACATTTGAGAAGGGCGTAAGGTATTAAAATATTTTTGTATTTTGTAATTTAAAAATTATTGTATCTCGAAGCTATTGCGTCGTATCAAAAAGTGGTCAAAGACAAACTTGTAGAAAATTGGTAGGGCTTTCTGCTTTATACTTTTTTTTATGTTTACGTAAGCAAATTTACTGTCCTGGTTTCTACCACACTGAAAAAAATATTATATTTTGAGTTATTAGCAATGTAATTAAGCTTATATCTGTAAGCCCTTACATCCAATCAAAAAGCTGTCAAAGGCAAACTTATGGGAAATCGGACGAGCTTTCCGGTAAAAATATTTACGAGACTGAAAAGTCAAGTCTGTCATATAGAAATTGCCAAAAACCACCAAAAAACCCGTTTTTTCAACATTTTTATTTTTAAAACCGCTGTATCTTCCAAAGGATTGGGCATAGGACAATGGTTAATATGGAGACTTTTATGTAAAATTGTCTGGAGAATCGATCCCCACTACTGGTTTTTAAAAATTTTGACGTTTAGACCACTTTTCAAAAAAACAGTTATAGTAAATGATTTTTGTATTTTTTTAAGAGAGACATACCATCATGCATTTTTTGGCAGTCTTTTGGTAACATTTTAGGCTCTTTCCTCAAAAATTTTGAACGAAAAAAAATCGTGACATCACCTTTAAATTTCTGTTTTAGACTCAAAAATAAAAAAATCTCATTGATGTAGCGTGTATTTTTGTTTTAGTGTATTTTTTTCAGAAAGCCCGTCCAATTTCCTACAAGTTTGTCTTTGACCACTTTTTGATACGACGCAACGGCTTCGAGATACAGTTATTTTTAAATTACAAAATACAAAAATATTTAAATACCTTACGCCCTTCTCAAATGTTATTTTCGAGAACTATTGGCTCCATATACACAAAAATGGCTTATATAGGCCCAAGATAACATGTCTACAAAGTTTCATTGAAATCAGAGAGGGTCGGGTACAAAAGAACCAGAAAAATTCCTGATTTGAGCTGGAATTGCTCTGATGTGTAATTTGTTTGTTCTTTGATCATGATTGACTTAACAATTTCTTCGATTTTGTTTTAGAATTACCTCACAATTTTGCATCGCCATCTTTCCAATTTGTTTCTCACTAGCTCACGCTAATATCATCAACAATTTCACGGGCCCTTTCTACGCCAACTTATGCAAATTTGAAGAATGGCCCCAAAAGCGCAAACACATCTCACCCTATTTACGACAACTCGGACTTTGTTTGAGAAATTGTCCGTTTCTTGTTCTGCCATATTCCATTGCCATTGCAGTGTAGCCGTTCAATTTTCCGCCAAATAACACGCAACAACAGACCCGGGCTAATGAAAAGCAGAAGAAACTCGGCCAACTTTTTTCCCGCGGGACGTGGAAATTAGTTTTCTCCTGCCGTATTTTCGTTCCGGATTGAGTAGCTTTCATTACGAATCACGCTACAGAGAGTTTTCTTGCCCAGTAGTGCTACTAGTTGTGCTGCTGCTGCAACAGAGTTATTACTGATGGAAAGTGGAGTGATCCTAATTGAAAAATAATTATTCGTGCCGAGCTGGACTCGTCCTCGAACGGGGGAATGGAGGGTTTTCCCGGTTAGCAGGGTGGGTGGAGTTGAATTTGAATTATGCAAATCTCTGTTTGCTGCTATAAATTACTCTGGTAGATTTTGCTGCACGCGGAAGCGAGCAAACTATTTTCCGGATCGAGTCGAACGATGACTCTATTTTCCGGAGAGCTCAACGCGAGGAAAGAGGAAAGGCGTCGACAGCGAGTTGGTCATTGTTGAGCGCTATGAATTTCAATTTAGTCAGTTAAGTGAAATGTGGGGAAGCAAAAATGATTGCTTTGCAATCTTCTGGAAAAGCAGCACATTTTCTCCTTTTTTCCGCTACTTTTAATAAATTAAAACGTTAACCTCTTAAATAGCACCTGATTCTTCGTGCTTCCTAATATATTGACTCAAATCATTCAACACATAGTTTCCCCCTTGATCGACACACTTGCCTATCAAATCGTCATCATCTGACATGGTGGCAACACCGATTCCCCCTGGGGGAAGTCTTCCCGTTAGCAATTGAACACGGCGAACCAACCTCGAATGCATAAATTTAGTGGTGAAAAATTGGCCCCTATAAAAATGAATTATTTGCCATCGTTTGCCAAACAACACTCGTTCGCCCCTAGGGACGAGAATCCCGCATGCTACCCTACAGTGGTGCTGAGTGGGTGTAGCTTTTTCCTTGAAGCAAACAAAAAAAAAAAAGAAAACGGCCAGCCGGAAATCCAGAACCGGAATAAATTGCATATCTAATGAACGCGAAATTGAAATGTTTTCCTTCGCGCCCCGTTTCTAGAACGCACTGTTGCTGCATACTGACGAGTTCTACACCGAAGTGGCCCGCAGAAAAAAATCCGGAAAAGATTTTCCGTGAAGAAAGTGGCTCTCTTATGAAATTTAATCAAGTTCAAGAACAACAAGTTTTGTCTGTAGCGAGAAGGAAGTTTATTTATTTAAATACTTAGAAAAAAAGATTCGCTTTCGACGGCAAAGTTGTAGGTATTTATAAGGACTATTAAAAAAAGTTCAGTCATCCCTCATATTCGGAACAGTTTACATACCGGCCAATGTTAAAAAATTCATGTCAAATCGATAATTGAACTTAATGATTTTGAAAAAAAAATTACGCTTGAAATCCACGAATTCGGAACACTTTTTTTCTTACGGATGTAAACAAAGTTTGGTTCTCTCCATGAGAACATAATTTTTATAAAATAATGACGTCACTCACTGAATCCAACAAAATTCAAGCACAGCAAAAAATCCGATGGTAAAATTGCATGCAAAAGCATGCACATCACCTTTGTCAAAAAAAGACATTTAATATTACACACTGCATGTACAATATTTGTAAACACAAAAAAAAAGTTGCAACCGACGGGATTCAAACCAAGCACCAACTGTAAGGACTGGCGCCTTAGCCCGCTGGTCAAGTAGGTTTCCCATACTGATGGGCTACGTATTTCAGGGTGAAATATTACATAAAATTTCATAAAATATTAAAAAGTAAATTCCAACTATAAATTACTACATTTCAGAGTATTATCTTTCAAAAGCATTTTTATATCTGAGCAGTTCTCTACGGAATCGGTCTTTTGCCTTCCTCACTGAGGTAAGGCTATAATCCTGCTCGAAAAATGAACTTTTGAAAAACAGCTCGTAGACCTATATTCATGTATACCTATCGACTCAGAATCGAAAACTGAACAAATGTCTGTGTGTGTGTGTGTGTGTATGTGTGTGCGTATTCCCCTTGGTGCTCAAAATTCTTGCCAAGTTTTCTCGGCACTGGCTGATCCGATTTGAGTCAAATAAGTTGCATTCGATCCGGTTTGGTGTCCCATACTGCACTATTAAATTGTTTGAAGATCCGATAAGTAGTTCAAAAGTTACGTATAAAAAAGTGACAGAGTTGCGAATCGGATCTCACTTAAATGCATGTAAACTATGTCCAGACCCATCACCCGACCCATCGTTCGATAAGTTATCAAAATACCTTTCCAATGAGTCCAAAACATTGAAGATCTGGCAACCCTGTCTCAAGTTATGACCACTTAAGTGATATTTATGTATTTTTTTGATGCCGGATCTCACTTAAATGTATGTAAACTATGTCCGGATCCATCATTCAACCCATTGTTAGATAGGTCATCAAAAGACCTTTCTAATGAGTCCAAAACATTGAATATCTGGCAACCCTGTCTCAAGTTATGGCCACTTAAGTGATATTTATGTACTTTTTTGATGCCGGATCTCACTTAAATGTATGTAAACTATGTCTGGATCCATTATCCAACCCATCGTTGGATAGGTCATCAAAAGACCTTTCTAATGAGTCCAAAACATTGAAGATCTGGCAACCCTGTCTCAAGTTATGGCCACTTAAGTGATATTTATGTACTTTTTTGATGCCGGATCTCACTTAAATGTATGTAAACTATGTCCGGATCCATCATTCAACCCATTGTTAGATAGGTCATCAAAAGACCTTTCCAATGAGTCCAAAACATTGAAGATCTGGCAACCCTGTCTCAAGTTATGACCACTTAAGTGATATTTATGTACTTTTTTGATGCCGGATCTCACTTAAATGTATGTAAACTATGTCCGGATCCATCATTCAACCCATTGTTAGATAGGTCATCAAAAGACCTTTCCAATGAGTCCAAAACATTGAAGATCTGGCAACCCTGTCTCAAGTTATGACCACTTAAGTGATATTTATGTACTTTTTTGATGCCGGATCTCACTTAAATGTATGTAAACTATGTCCGGATCCATTATCCAACCCATCGTTGGATAGGTCATCAAAAAACCTTTCTAATGAGTCTAATACATTGAAGATCTGGCAACCCTGTCTCAAGTTATGGCTACTTAAGTGATATTTATGTACTTTTTTGATGCCGGATCTCACTTAAATGTATGTAAACTATGTCCGGATCCATTATTCAACCCATCCTTTAATAGATCATCAAAAGACCTTTCTAATGAGTCTAATACATTGAAGATCTGGCAACCCTGTCTCAAGTTATGACCACTTAAGTGATATTTATGTACTTTTTTGATGCCGGATCTCACTTAAATGTATGTAAACTATGTCCGGATCCATCATTCAACCCATTGTTAGATAGGTCATCAAAAGACCTTTCCAATGAGTCCAAAACATTGAAGATCTGGCAACCCTGTCTCAAGTTATGACCACTTAAGTGATATTTATGTACTTTTTTGATGCCGGATCTCACTTAAATGTATGTAAACTATGTCCGGATCCATTATCCAACCCATCGTTGGATAGGTCATCAAAAGACCTTTCTAATGAGTCCAAAACATTGAAGATCTGGCAACCCTGTCTCAAGTTATGGCCACTTAAGTGATATTTATGTACTTTTTTGATGCCGGATCTCACTTAAACGTATGTAAACTATGTCCGGATCCATTATCCAACCCATCGTTGGATAGGTCATCAAAAGACCTTTCTAATGAGTCCAAAACATTGAAGATCTGGCAACCCTGTCTCAAGTTATGGCCACTTAAGTGATATTTATGTACTTTTTTGATGCCGGATCTCACTTAAATGTATGTAAACTATATCCGGATCCATTATCCAACCCATCGTTGGATAGGTCATCAAAAGACCTTTCTAATGAGTCTAATACATTGAAGATCTGGCAACCCTGTCTCAAGTTATGACCACTTAAGTGATATTTGTGTATTTCTTTATTGAGATACAAGCCTTTCCTGACAAACTTCGTTTTGCCTTTTTTCGTTTGTTGACGTTTTTGACTTTTTTGCTTACTCAGCCTCCTGTGATCAAAACTTGATTTTAACCTTTCCCATACAATCTGCAAATTTTCCGGAATTGGTTCCAGAGTGGCCAAATTTGTAACTTTTTGGCGTAAGAACCTTCCTTGGACTCACGAACTTACCATACGAACCCAACGCAACAACAATCAACTCGATCGGACGTTCCGTGTTGAATTGATTCGCGTACGAACAAAACCGTCGAAATTTTGTATACATAATATGTATAGAAGATAGATGGAATTTGTATCCAAACCCATCATATCACTCTTTGATATCACCAAATGTTGGTAAAAAGTGAGGAAGGCAACAACCACATAGGTGGATTAAGTTAGTTTTTTCTTTAATTTTAATATTTGTATTTTTTAATCCGGCTGAAACTTTTTTGGTGCCTTCGGTATGCCCAAAGAAGCCATTTTGCATCATTAGTTTGTCTATATAATTTTCCATACAAATTTGGCAGCTATCCATACAAAAATGATATGTGAAAATTCAAAAATCTGTTTCTTTTGAAGGAATTTTTTGATCGATTTGTTGTCTTCGGCAAAGTTGTAGGTATGGATATGGACTAGACTGAAAAAAAAATTATTAACGGTAAAAAAAATTTTGGTGATTTTTTATTTAACTTTTTGTCACTAAAAATTGATTTGCAAAAAACACAATTTTAATTTTTTGACATGTTTTAGAGGACATCAAATGCCAACTTTTCAAAAATTTCCATAATGGGCAAAAAATCTTTGACCGAGTTATGATTTTTCTAATAAATACTTTTTTTCAAAAAGTCTAAATAACGGTCGCAACAATTTTTCAATTTAATTTTTTGATGTAAAATTGAATTTGCAATCAAAAAGTACTTCAGTGAAATTTTGATAGAGTGTACCGTTTTCAAGTCATAGCCATTTTTATGTAACTTTTTTCAAAATAGTTGCAGTTATTCATTTTTTAAAAATAGTGCCCATGTTTGCTCACTTTTGAAAAAAATATTATTGAAAAGCTGAGAAAATTCTCTATATTTTGCTTTTTCGGACGTTGATGATACGACCCTTAGTTGCTGAGATATTGCCATGCAAAGGTTTAACAACAAGAAAATTGATGTTTTCTTAGTCTCACCCAAACAACCCACCAGTTTCTAATGTCGATATCTCAGCAATTAATGGTCCGATTTACAATGTTAAAATATGAAACATTCGTAAAATTTTCCGATCCATCCGAAAAAAATATTTTCAAAAATTTTAAATCAAGGCTAACATTTTAAAAAGACCAGAAATTCAATATTTTTTTCGAAAAGATCGGAAAATTTCACCGATGTTTCATATTTTAACATTGTAAATCGGACCATTAGTTGCTGAGATATCGACATTAGAAACTGGTGGGTTGTTTGGGTGATACTTAGAAAACATAAATTTTCTTGTTTTTAAACCTTTGCATGGCAATATCTCAGCAACTAAGGGTCGTATCAACAAAGTCCGAAAAAGCAAAATATAGAGAATTTTCTCAGCTTTTCAAAAATATTTATTTTCAAAAGTGGGCAAACCTGGGCACTATTTAAAAAAAATGAAAAACCGCGACTATTTTGAAAAAAGTTACATAAAAATGGCTATAACTTGAAAACGGTGCCTTTTATCAAAATTTCACTGAAGTACTTTTTGATTGCAAATTCAATTTTACATCAAAAAATGAAATTGAAAAATTTTTGCGATCATTATTTCGATTTTTTGAAAAAAATTTTATTTATTAGAAAAATCATAACTCAGTCAAAGATTTTTTGCCCATTCTGGAAATTTCTGAAAAGTTGGCATTTGATGTCCTCTAAAACATATAAAAAAAAATAATAATGTTATTTTGCAAATCAAGTTTTAGTGACAAAAAGTTAAATGTAAAATCACCAAATTTTTTTTACTGAAGTTTCAGCCGGATTAAAAAATACAGAAAAAATCGAATGACCGAAATCTCAGAGAATTGCTCATCTATCAAGTTAAAAATTGTAAAACAGAAATGTTTATTTTCTAATATTGTATTTCGAAAACTTAGCATTTTATTGTTAAAGGAGATTGAATCATTTTGACCTGGCAGGAAGAAAACAAAAAAAAAAAATTATGAGTATTCCAGGATCGTCTTTGCTAAGCAAGCAGTGAGAGAAAAAAAGATATGTTATTCAATTGATTTTGTGCCACATCTTTGCTTAATTTTCGATCAGAGATTATAATACATGAACTACACCCAAAATTCAGAGTTGAGAGAATACCCCTAAAAATGTATTGAGAGCTCAGTGCCAAAAGAGTAATGCTACCAACTCACACTATCATAGCAAATTTATTCATGGGTCAATTGAAACAAAAAATCTCACACAAGTGTCATGCATCGACATTTGAACACTGCTTTCAAGGCAGTCAAGGCAGTTAAGACATTGGATTATTCTGTTAAAAGTCTTTGGTTTGATTCCCGTAGTCGACACTTTAGTTTTTTGTTTTGCCGGATGATCTTTTTTGCAAACCTCGAGTAATCTTCTTGTTTCATCGATTTACTCCAATTTTTACTCGACATATAACTCTCAAATTTAATCCAAATATGATGATTTGATCTGATTATTACTTTGAAAATTTGCTGGAAGATCCGATGTGGTCCACAGAATCCAACCTGATGTTTCGAACTGTTGGAAATTTTTCTGATATTAACGTCATTTTAAGCATCCTGGTTTTCAAATAAATAAAAGGTCCTTTTTAAACACAACTTTATTTAGAATGTAAATTTTGACAAAGGAAATGAATATTTTTCATTCATTCAACTCCTAAATTTCTATGAATCCATAAATCCTTTCTGAATATGAGATAACGCTTATTTAATACTTGCCAAATGCTTATAAATATTGTGGGTATTTAAATTATAATTGTGATTTCCAATTTTTTATTAAATTTAATATTTTTAAATCATTTTTCATTGTAAGAGAAAACTTGTTCATCCTTTTTTCTAGAAAATTTAGTATGTGGACTCTTAAGTCAATAAAGCGTTCGTTGGGTCGCGGGCCGTTGTTTGGTGACCACTGATCTAAAGAGACTCCCAATCAAAAACGAAGTTGACTTTATAGCTGTCGGCCACCATTGCTAGTACCAACCACTAGTGTCTTCCTTTTTATCTACAAGGACTTCGCCGCCCTCGGCTCCTAAGTGTATGCACGGAGCGACGGCGCCGAATACCCAGATTTACATCAAGAGCGCCCGCCCCGGGATTCGAACCGGCGACCTCTGGATTGTGAGTCCAGTGCGCGGCCCGATTGATCCACACGGGTGGGACTCGCAATTTATAAAGCCAATATTTTTGGAATTTAAATCTTTGTTTCACATTAGTTTTGTCTGTGTTAGTATTTTTTGGTTCGAAATTAAACTGCAGAACACGATTCATTTTTTTAATGATTTTACTTGTAAATTTATCTTGTGACTGGCTTACATGAAATAAATTAGGTGAAATTAAAGACATTTTTGACGTTGTCGAAACAAAAAACAATCGAAATTCAAAGAACTTTTTTTTGGGATTTGTGCAGATAGAGGACGGTTTCAGTTAAAAACAAATCTTGTATGGTAAACACTTTCAACTTTCACATATCATTTCATCTGGGGCTAACACTACTGGGTAAGTTATTAAAATGACTTTCTCGTAATAATTTGAAACGTTTCATTGGAAGTAAAAGCATCATCAAGAACACAAGTGCCCTCGCTTACTTTATAAATCAACTTAAGGAATTTAAACGACCCCCAACCGAGCCCGTAACTCATTAACATCTGGAGATTGAAATAAACGACGCGTCGCAAACGCCTTTTTCCCGGGGACCAACAACCGGTTGGCCACTTGTGCGGCCTGGTTCCGTCTTCAATTTATGACTCGTGGCCCCTTTTCCAGCCAACCGCGAGATGATCTAAATTACCGGCTTAAAATTTATTTAAGGATAAACCAATTGTCACGCGCGGAACCAGCAGCGGTTCAACAAACTCATGCTTCATTAGTCACTAAAACGTCGTCGTCTCGATGTGCCAAAGTTATGCCCGAAAAGGTCCCATTAAAGACTGTACCGCCACCCTCGCGGTCGCGTGTTACCAGTAATGAATGCTGCAGCAGCCTGTGTGCCGCTGTCACATGGGCCAATAAATTTGTAAACAAGGGTGTGCCGCTTGCTTTCTTTTGGGGAATATTTATTGATGCTGACAAAACCCCTCTCTTCAAATATTATAAGGGAGATCGTAGCAGCGGGAACCACTCTTCTTTTGGATTATTTTGGCGTATTGGGTTGATTGCTTTAAAAAAGGGTTGACTATACAATTGTTTTTTCTTTGAATAATCTATTTATAAATTAAATTTGAAATAATTCCTATTGATTTTTGTTATTTGTTGTTTGCTGAAAAATGCATTTCCTTCAAAGACCCCCAGCAAAAATAAATCACAAAGGGCTGACTGGCCCAATTCTCCTGTCGCGCAGAGAGGCAATAATACCATCATCGAAGAGGCGAAATTTGATTAAAAAGCACAACATCATTAATAACGTTAAGTGGAGCTGAGAAAATAAATGGAAATTCTTTGCCCATAGAGTTTCCCCTCCTAGGGATGTCTTGTTGCGCCTAACAAGTCAGCCATTCATCCGCGAAGACAAACTGGTTGTGGTGGCTTCTAGTATGTGGAGAGCTGGCTTTGAAAAACATGCATTGCTGGAGGAATAAGCCAATGCAAATTTTATTTTAAGATTTAGTCTTCCCCCAAAATTTAAAAAAAAATCTCAATTTGTATACTGATAAAAAGATGATTCTACGTACCAACACATAATATCTAATTGAATCGCACTGCTATCAGCTGCAAAGATAAAGATGCATCAGCACTGATCAACAGAACAGTGCACAAGCCCATACCAAATGCGTAATGACTACTTACATTAACTACACTCTCCGTCAAATCACCATATTATACCACATCTCACATATCACTCTCGCCGTTCCAATTAGACCCAACTAATGAAGTCACGCTTGTTAGCGGAGGGGAGCTGCCTTTGCTGCCAAAGAGGTGAATTCCATAATGATACACATTTTCCGCCCCGCCTCCTCATTATACATTGCTGCTTCTGCCTGCAATCACCGAAAGGACTTTCTCCAGCCAGAGCAGATTCCAAAAGGCCACGGTCGTCAACGGCAGAGGCATGTTGCGTGGGCGGACATCAAATGGCAGCAGCGCATATAGATTGCAGCTTCTTTTGATGTTCATTTTCTAATAAATCACATATCACCAGTTCTCGGAACGCACATCGCATCGCATCACGAAGGGAATGCCACTTGGCCACCAAATTACAATGAGCTGCTGCTGCCTCGTGGATGGGATCATCGCATTTAATGAGCGATGCTGCATCCAATCAGGGCAGCGTCTAGATTGGTTGCGTTTTAATTCGGTTTATTTTCATAAACTTTTAATTTGCAAAAAATATCAGCGAAGGAGGATGGATAAAACCTTATTTTTTTCTCTTTTTCAGAAAATAGAAGGTCATAAAAACCTCTAAACTATTCTGACTGATTCTTTTAATTTAAACTTAATTTACATGTAATGAAAAAATCTGTAATAATGTTTTCTTACATAGATTTGTAGTCTGACATTTAACTCTAAAACTCAAAGTTTTTTTGCAGGTGTAATATTTTTAATCAAATATTGACAGAACAACAAATATTTGTTTTGCAAATATTCAAAAATATTTATTTTTTATTTATTCCAATTCAAAAACTAAAAAAATATGTTTTTGGAAATCGTAACATATGGGATTTGAACACTTTGTTTGTGGTTCCCATTTTCATGAACGCTTGTTCACGATTTTGAGAACTCTTTTTTCTCCGTGTAGAAGGGTAGTTTTGTTAGAAAATCCGTCATGTTATACATTATTAGAAAGTAAAATAAAATAAATAACCCAACACTAAGAGCCCAGAAGATTAAAAATATGTGTTACACCCGGATCTCGGATATTTGAAAATGATGTCCGGGTCTATTAGTTGGATAAATGAAAGACCTTACCAATGAGCTTAAGCCATCAAAGATCTGATAAACCTATCAAAAGTTTTAAGAACTTAAGTGTTTTTCATACACTTTTTGGAGGCAGGATCACAGATATTCATATGAAAATAGTCAAAAGACCTTTCCAATGAGTCCAAAAGTTTGAAGTGATATTTTAGTTTTTTTCAGAAGCTGAATCTCAGAAATTTTGTTGAAAACGTTGTAAAATTAAGCAGCTGCAGCTATTCGTTTGATAGGCAATCGAAAAACCTTTCATATGAGTCCAGTTGAGCAATTCTCTACGAAATCGGTCTTTTTTCTTAAATTTTAATTTTTGTATTTTTTAATCCGGCTGAAACTTTTTTGGTGCCTTCGATATGCCCAAAGAAGCCATTTTGCATCATTAGTTTGTCCACATAATTTTCCATACAAATTTGGCAGCTGTCCATACAAAAATGATAAATGAAAATTCAAAAATCAGTATCTTTTGAAGTAATGTTTTGATCGATTTGGTGTCTTCGGCCAAGTTGTAGGTATGGATATGGACTACACTGGAAAAAAATGATACACGGTAAAAAAATGGTAATTTTTTATTTAACTTTTTGTCACTAAAACTTGATTTGTAAAAAATACTATTTTTATTTTTTGATATGTTTTAGAGGACATCAAATGCCAACTTTTCAGAAATTTCCAGGTTGTGCAAAAAATCTTTGAGCGAGTTATGAATTTTTTAATCAATACTGATTTTTTTTTCAAAAAATCAAAAAATTTGTCGCAAAAATTTTCCAACTTCATTTTTCGATGAAAAATCAAATTTGCAATCAAAAAGTACTTAAGTGAAATTTTGATTAAGTTCACCGTTTTCAAGTTAAACATTTTTAGGTAACTTTTTTGAAAATAGTCGCAGTTTTTCATTTTTTTAAATTAGTGCACATGTTTGCCCATCGTTGAAAAAAATATTGAAAAGCTGAGAAAATTCTCTATATTTTGCATTTTTGAACATTGTTGATACGACCCTTAGTTGCTGAGATATTGCCATGCAAAGGTTTAAAAACAGGAAAATTGATGTTTTCTAAGTCCCACCCAAACAACACACCATTTTCTAATGTCTTTATCTCAGCAACTAATGGTCCGATTTTCAATGTTAAAATATGAAACATTCGTGAAATTTTTCGATCTTTTCTATTTTCAAAATTTTTAAACCAAGACTAACATTTTAAAAGGGCGTAATATTGAATGTTTGTTGTTGTTTGTTTGTTTGTTTGTTTTTTTTTGTTTTTTTTTGGGTAAAAAGGAAGTATGTACGACAATACTTTTGACTAAAAAAATCACCAAAAATCTGAATCAACTCTGATCGTTTTGCACTCTTGAATAAAGTTGTAGGGAATTGAATTTCCTACAAGAATCTCACAATTTTTGACGAGACCCACGCCACCTGGCTGAAAAATACTGAAACGATGTTTTTCTGCATACATTTTTGCGATTTCCCCATATAAACTTCAGCGATAAAAAGCGACCCCTAAACATTAATCGATTTGGCTCAAAATTTTCACAGGTACTTATTTTTGCCCAAGGAATCGAATCTTATCCCTTATATCTTATGATGTTGATTTATTGTCACCCTGATGGTTTTGCCAAAACGTTTGGGCCATTCATAAACCAAGTTGACACCTTGTTTTTAATTTTTCAGATTATCCCTACGATTCCCGCCGAGTCTGAAGTTGGTGAAAAAAATGTTTTTCATGCAAAAATGACTTTTAAAAATTGATAATAACTTTTCAGGATCGTGTTTTACAGATTTTATATGTTCGACAAAGATGTAGAGCATTGAATTTCCAATAAGATTCTCACACAACAAACAAATAAGTAATCCAGCTGCGTGTAAAAGCCTAGGTGTAAAATAAATGTTTCATTATTTTATGAAATTTTATGTAATATTAAATCCTGAAACATGTAGCATGTAGCATGCATACATGTCAGTATGGCAAACATATTTAACCGAAATGTCAAGCTCATATCTGGAGTTTTTTTGAAAAGGTCCAATAAACCAATTTTTCAGTTTTTGCTTTTTGGGTGTTTTTTGATACCTTTGACTCAAGGCGGTTTCAAAAACACCCAAAAAGCAAAAACTGGAAATTTGGTTTATTGGACCTTTTCAAAAAAAAAAACTCCAGATTTATGCGTTTATCATTTCCATTCTTCATCGTTGTGATGCCCGAGTAGGCTAAGACGCCAGTGCTTACTGTTGGTCAATTTTTTTTTTGAGTTTACAAAAAAATTTCAGTCATCCCACATATTCGGAACACTTTTGTGATAATTTGTCAATAGCATGCCAAATGCAGCTTTTCTCTCGACCCTTCTATTTTTAGGACCTTTATTTGGACATTTTCTTGCTATTTCACTAGCAAAAGTAGTACTTTTTGATCAAAAAACTTCATTTCAAGACTATTCCATGATTGTGGGATGTTATTGTGCCTCCCACAATTGTGGAACACCTGAATTTTACTGATATTTTCACAAAAAAGTTATCAAACCATGGATAAACATCACTAAGCTTGAGTTTCACTGGTTGCAGTGTGTGAAGTCATTATTTTGTTACAAATATGTACTCCTGGAGAGATCCAAAGTTTGTTTACATCCGTAAGAAAAAGGTGTTCCGAATTTGTGGATTTCAAGGGTCCAAGTTTTTTTTTGGTACAGCATTCGAAAGATCGCAAGATAAGCTTTCAAATGAAGGTAAAAGCGAATTATTAAGTTCAATAATCGATTTGCTATGATTTTTTGAACATTGGCCGATCTGTAAACGGTTTCGGATATGAGAGATGACTGTAATATTACTTTTCATTTTTGACGAAGGTGATGTGCATGCTTTTACATGTGATTTTAACATCGTTTTTTTTTTTGAGAATATTTTAATGGAAGTAGTGCACCATGCAGACCAAACCGTGAAAAAAACATTGGGGTCTTCAAACATTTTTCATACTCTGGGTACCCTAATAACCAGTCTGTTTGATGTTTTTAGAATCCTGGTATTATGTTTTTATTTTGTTGTTCAGATTTCCAACAACTCAATCTTTAAGCGCATAAGCATGCACCCTGCCCTGGCAGGGTAGGCAGATGCGCCGATTTTTTCCCCTTCCTCGGTTCACATCTTTCTATGCTGGAATGCAACTCAATTATTGTGGGTGTTTGTGTGTGCGCCCAATGCCGACCGCGGTGGAAATGCATGGGGGAGGGATTTTCCAGCGCGTGGTCGGAAAATGATTGAGTGCACGGTGGCGGTGCGGTGGCTTTGGCCCTTGCAACATAAAGCATAAACGACTCCAGAGCCCCAGAGCCCACACTCCGTCATTATCTCGTACTAATTTAATTGTAGATTAATGCTTCAATTTAAAATTAATGAGGTTAGCACAAGGTACTGCTCGGCTAGCAGCGCGAGGCCCGCTGGATGGTGGTGACTGGTAATTTATTACTGGGCGAGGAGTTCATGTACCGGTCGCGTACAACAAACAACCGCCGAAGCCGCCGTGGCCGGAACCACGTGATGAGGCCACCGAGCCCGCACAAAAGAGCCGCGGCAAGAAGTGATTTCTAATGAAGTTGTCTGGCACGATTGTAGGTAATTTATTGAATTTGCACGGATAAACTTGTGCGGCTTTTCTTTCCTGGAACCTCCCCTCGCCCTGTAGAACGGATGGGAGGGACCCCCTTGATGGACTTGGACTCTTTACCAGCGTTGGCAAAATGGGCTGGACACGGTGGTGTATTGATAATGATTGAGCCACGGAAGGTGATCAATGGCGTGGGAATCGGAGCTGGGAAACCTTTTAGTTATAGTAGAATTCGACTTTTCACAACTTTGTGAAAAGTCGATGATTAAAAAAAATCAAAATAAAATCATATTTTAAATATACATACATGATATCTGGGAACGGTTATTATTTGTTAGAAATGTAATATCTTTTTTTTTTGAAAAATCATAAATTCTTAAAACTGGTTAGGAACAAATACGAATTAATGAATGGCAAAATAAAACTCCATTCGAGTCTAGACTGCAATTAAGCGACCACAACCTTTCGACCAAGGATCCCTTCCATGCTCATTGACGAGGGCAAAGGCAGATGAAGCAAATCACACAGCAATTATACCGTATGCCACAGAATGGGTACCTGCTTTTAATCCGTTTCTGCAATTATTATGCATCAATCAATGCGCTGTGCACAGTGTATCTGCTTCTGTCTCTGGGCAACATCATCGTCATCGTGTACTAATTACACAAAGTAATTTCCCTACAATTCTGCAATTTAGCGATTCTCGAACGTTTTCCCTCGCCCCTTCCTCGCTCCTACCGCTCCCTAACTTGTGTTCTGATTGTGCGACGCGGAATCCATCGCTGGGTAGAATTACTGTCGAAGACAAATAGAATACCCTTTTCTGATGAGCTGCCGCAGCCGCTTTTGCTTCTGCTGTAGCATTCCGGATTCCGGTGATGTCACCAGAGATTGACTGGTGCTGCTGCCACGCGAGACTGAGCCCCTGACTGATGGGGGGTTGAGCGCAATTTGCGAAAAACTATTCTCGCACCGTAGAATGGCATCACTGTCAGGCGCTCCGAGTTCAGCAGGTATCGAATCCAGCCAGCACAGTGCACCACGAAACCCATCTTCTGCAGGATTGTAGCTTGCTCGTCGGTGCTGGCTTTAATCGCGCAAGCACGCTTTTAGTGCTCATTAGCTTGTCCGGAGAAGCGGGCTTAGAGCGCACGGGTATCGTGTGCCAGAGCTGCACAATGTTGGGTGGTTGGGGAAGACCGCGGAAACCCGATGAACATTTTTTTTTTGATTATTGGTAGATTTTGATGTAAACCGACAATATTCATGCTTAATTTTTTTTCGTGAAGATTCGTAGATAGTACTATTAATTTGCCACAATCGCTCTCTGATTTTTGGGCATTACAAAAAAACCCAAATTGTAACTTGTTCTTCACCAACTCACACGAATCGGATAATTTTGAACATTCGAAAAAAGACGTGTTTTTCAATAATTTTTAACCTGAAATGGTGATGGTTTGGATTTGATGGCATAAATTCTTAATTCCAAAAAAATTTAAATTTCATTTTTGATTTTTTTTAATAATATTTTTTTTATCGAAGGTAAAAAATAAGCTTTTTTTCTATTCTCAACTGTAAAAACAATGATACACATCATTTTATGGGAAATTTAATGTATTTTTCGAATATTTTTTTATAAAGAACAAAAATTTTCATTTTAAAATTTCAAGTTTTTTTTAACTTTAACTTTGCTACAAAGTTATCGCGATTTAAAAAAAAAACGTTACTAAATTCACCTTAAGGTGGTTGGTGCCTTGGTAATCAAAATAGCCCATTCCCTCTTAACATGTTAAAAAATAAGCTTCATTACCAATTTCTTGTGACAGCGTTGTCAGAACTTCAATTATTTGGGCTCATTGCAAAGAATTTTTGATTGTGTATTCAACGATGGATCGCTTAATATATCAGGCCAATGTTTTTATCAAAATATTTTAGATACGGCCTCGAAAAAAGTGTAAATAACACATAATTGCTTTTAACTTTTGAAAGGGTAGTATGATCTTTAATCTTTTGAGGTCGTTGGAATGATATTTTGATTATTCATCCAACGAATTGTCGCATGATAGACTCGAACAACGTTGTTTTCAAAATATCTTACATCCAGCATAATAAAGTGTACAAATAACACTTAAGTGGAAATCACTTTTGATAGGGTGGTCAGATCTTCAATATTTTGGGCTCGTTAGAAAGGATTAGCCATTCAACGATGGGTTGTATGATAGATCCGGACACTACTTTCATTAAAATATGTGAGATCCGGCCTCAAACAGTGTATAAATAACACTTAAGTGCTAACAACTTTTGATAGGAACTTGATCTTCAATTCTGGGCTCGTTGGAAAGGTTTTTTAAATAACATTCTAAAATGTATAACATGAAGGGGTTGCTTACAAAAAACACACTTTTTACAATCTTCTGAACTTTCGTCGAAATCGTATTTTCAGCATAACTTTTAAAGCACCTAAATAAACTTCATAATTTTCTATAGCAACTTATGGGAACCCAAGATGAATCAAAAGAGCCCAAAACGGACAAAATCGGTTCAGTCACTGAAGACTTTCAAGAATAAAAATGTTCATTTTGACAAGCTCTACAATTGTCTAAGGGCCAAAAATGTATAAAATGATCTAGTGGTTGTAAAAGAAGAAACAAGTTTTTGCTACGACATAAGCCTGAGCTGATGAATTCAAAAAACAATTTTTTTCATTAACACCCCAACCTTAATTACAAAAATGGCTCTAGAAACTTCCCATTTGAAGTTTCTCTTTGTTTCGTCATTCGTGTCTGCCGCTGGTGACCTTGAACGGCCATACTCAACGACGGCCAACTTTTTCTGAAAAGATTATCGGCTTTATCCTGCACGTCGGATAATTTTGGATAGTATTAGAGGGTGACGATTCTCGAGATTTTCAATTTCCCGGGAATCGAGAGTTGAATTTGGCCATTTCCCGGGAATTCCCGGGACCCGGGAGTTTTTTTTCTATGCCAATAGTGGCAATAATTTAAAAGGAATTGTAATAATATTGTTTCTTTTCAATCAATTAAGTTACATTTAATCATACTTATTCTATGGAACGTTAACTTCAGTATCCTTTTTATCTTAGGAACGATGTCTACCTTTTGATATTTTTTTCTGAGTCTGCAAATACAAGATCGTTTCTTGTGCTATTTGGGACTCAAAATTGTAGTTTAATATGTTAAAGAACCTTTATTCGCACTGAGTGATTTTTCAAAAGTTTCACAAGCTGGTTGCATTAACTACTAATTAGATTTTTGTGAAGTAAAAAAAAAAACTAATATATAATTTTCCAGTACCGGAATATTTGCAATATGATAAACACTTACTTAAAACAACAATTTAAACTTTTTTTTCCTTTTAAAGGTCAACTGTAAATACTGATTGAAAAAAAATTACAGTTATCAAGAAAATCCGAATGTTCACAATTGGTGGACCGTAAACTTTACAAAGATTGATAGAGTGTTTTTTTCCAAAATATAATTGAATATTGAGGTGACGTGAAACACAAAATGACTTTTTGACATCAAAAAAGGAAATTACCTTGATACAGCGAAATTACCCTAGGGACTTAGAATTCAAAAAAACAGATTATGAGAACCGCTTTGCTCGAGAGAGGATATGGAAATTGAACTTATTTTGAAAAAGCTTTTCCTTCTTAGAAATAATATATAAAAATAATTAAATAAAAAACTTTAGATTTCATTTCTGGGGTGTAACTGCTAAGTATGCTTTAAGATAAATTCTGGGGTCCAAATTCTTTTTTTTTGGCTTCTCTCAATTATAGTTATTGGAATTTTCGACAAGTCAAATTTTAAACTTTTTGAATAAGAAGATCAGAGAAGCATTGGTTTATTCGAACTTGGACATCGAACATTGAACTTCCA
Organism: Culex pipiens pallens; assembly: GCF_016801865.2. NCBI lineage: Eukaryota > Metazoa > Arthropoda > Insecta > Diptera > Culicidae > Culex > Culex pipiens. The sequence goes on from NC_068939.1 coordinate 54,725,368, forward strand.
ATATTCTAAACAATTTAGAATTTTTCAAATAATTTTCTGATTAGTTTATATAATTTTGCTTCGAAATTTATAAGAATGAAATTTCCCGGGAGTCTCGACCGGATTTCCCGGGAATCGAGAGGTAAAAAATGGACGATTTCCCGGGAATTCCCGCTCGTCACCCTCTAGATAGTATTTATCCCAAATTTCAGCGAATTTGGTACTAACAATCGCCTGTTGCACACTCAAATCATGACATATCTTGTCTACATTTTGGGAAATGGTAGAAAGACAGTCAGTTGAGATCATTTTCAGCATATGAAGTATTTGAAAATTTCATTTGTATGTAACTCTTATGAATTATTTTCAACTGTGTTTTTTTCATTTTTATCAACACACTTAAAATCTTCCAAATATAGTACCACAGATTGTAAAAGACGTCAAACTTGGTGAAAAATAAATAAATCATAAATTCTAAGTTTTTTACAGCAGCATGCTTTAAGCAGTTTTGATACTTTCAGCTTAGAATTTTGAAAAATTAGCTTGATTTTGTTTTTAATAGGGTCATGCCAACTCACACGAAATTGTTAAAAAAGTTGACCCGACCTTTATTCGATTTGCGCGAGACTTTGTCAATACCATCATGTTACATATCGTTGGAAAGGGTCATTGAGAGACTTATTCAACGAATTTCAAAGTTCGAATATTTTGCAACCCTGTCTTAAGTTATTACAACTTAAGTTATACACCCAAAGGAAAAATATATTTTAAAATCTGCAACAGAGGATTTCCTGCAGAAAATATCACATGCAATCACAATCCTACGACCGCCGTTTGGGTGTATTTATGTACTTTTTGAAGCCGGATCTCACCTATAGTGGCAGTGCGTGGCCGAATGGTTACGCTGTCCGCTTTGTAAGCGGATGATTCTGGGTTCGATTCCCATCTGCTGCAACCTTCCATCGGATGAGGAAGTAAAATGTCGGTCCCGGCCTTGGTTGTTAGGCCGTTAAGTCATTCCAGGTGTAGGAGTTGGCTCCATGCCATAAGTACAAACAACACACCAAACCAAGCCTACTCCGGTGGAATCGCTGGCGGCGGTTGGACTCGCAATCCAAAGGTCGTCAGTTCAAACACTGGGGTGGAAGGTTCCTTGGAGTAAAAAGAGGTTTGGGTGTTCTCCCCATTCAAGCCTTCGGACTCCTAGGTTCGAGCAGAAACTTGCAATAGAGACCACAAAAGACCCGGGGGTCGTTAATGTGGATGGTTTGATTTTTTTTGATCTCACCTATATGTGTTCAGAAAAGATATCCGTATCCATCAGCGGTAATTGAGAACCCTATCCAAAAAGTCTAAAACTTCGACTAATTGGCAACACTTATGTGACATTTATTTGATAATTCAGATGAAAATTATTTGCGGATCTTTTTGTGATCCATTTTCTGTAAGTTGTGAGGAAGGCAGGATTAAGTTAAAACATTTTGAATTTAGTTGTTTTTTGTAGTTTTTTACAGTGTAGCAAAGCTCTGCACAGTTGTAGAGCATACATTAATTTAGATTATTGCTAAACTAATTGAAAAAAGTTGAAACAAACGCAATTTTGCTCGGGTTTCTCCACTACGATACCAACCAGAGAATACCGTTCTGAAGCAAACACACACAGTTCCTGCTGCTGCTGATGGCTTCCAACCCCTTTTGACAGCTCCAACCCAACACTGCTGCTACTCGCGCTGGTTCTACTCCTTGTTTTTTGCAATGTGCGCCACCACAGTCTGGGTTTGGCTGCTGACGACGATAATAATGATGCGACATAAGTCAATCAATTACGTTTAATTTTACAGTGAGTCAAATATTTGTCCGTACCCCCCCGTACGGAAAATGTTTGTGATATAAAAGTACATAAAATTCGACTAAAGTGCCATGTTTTGTACATCAATCGACGCGGCAGAATGTCCTCTTTAAGACACTGTCATTGGATTTGCAAAAAACTTTTTCTTAAAAAATACAAAAATAGTTTACTGAAAAAAGTAAAATAAAGAGGTCAAATAATTGTCCGTACCCCTAATAAAAGAACAAAATCTGATCGATTTAAGTGAATTCATTTATGAAATGTTGTTTCTGTGTCAAATACTAGCACCTCTAGCCAGTTTGTGACAACTTTGAGCTTCTGATAACTTTATTAAGTTAGTTTATATTAAAAATTGGATTAAATTTAGTTTTTTTATGTAAAACTTATCAAAATATTAGTTTATAAACAACTATTTTTATAAAATTGCTATTTTATGTTGTAAGAGTCTCTATTTAACAAGTTTTAACAATATTTGTTCGAAATATACTTTGTTTTCATCTTTTTTATTGACATTTTTCGACCAAAAATACTGTTTCGGAACAATACCGTTAAACAATCCGGATTGTCCCGGAACCGGTTTAACCCCTCGGAGGGAAATTTTGTGGTGGTCAGATAGAGGACAAAAAAACCCACCTCTTGCAATTTAAAGCATCCAATTTCGTCCACTACAGCCCGATTACGAGTCCCTAGTCTGAAATTTGAAATTTTCACTTTCCGTACTGAGAATTTTTGTACCGTCCTGGGACAGAATGTTTTGCTTGGGGAATTTGAAAATTTCAAATTTCAGACTAGGGACTCGTAATCGGGCTATAGTGGACGAAATTGGATGCTTTAAATTGCAAGAGGTGGGTTTTTTTGTCCTCTATCTGACCACCACAAAATTTCCCTCCGAGGGGTTAAACCGGTTCCGGGACAATCCGGATTGTTTAACGGTATTGTTCCGAAACAGTATTTTTGGTCGAAAAATGTCAATAAAAAAGATGAAAACAATGTATATTTCGAGCAAATATTGTTAAAACTTGTTAAATAGAGACTCTTACAACATAAAATAGCAATTTTATAAAAATAGTTGTTTATAAACTTATGTTTTGATAAGTTTTACTTTAAAAAACTAAATTTAAACCAATTCTTAATATAAACTAACTAAACAAAGTTATCAGAAGTTCAAAGTTGTCACAAACTGGCTAAAGGTACTAGTATTTGACACAGAAACAACATTTCATAGATAAATTCACTTAAATCGATCAGATTTTGTACTATTACAAGGGGTACGGACAATTATTTGACCTCTTTTTTTGACTTTTTTCAGTAAACTATTTTTGTATTTTTTAAGAAAAAGTTTTTTGCAAATCCAATGACAGTGTCTTAAAGAGGACATTCTGCCGCGTCGATTGATGTACAAAACATGGCACTTTAGTCGAATTTTATGTACTTTTATATCACAAACATTTTCCGTACGGGGGGGTACGGACAAATATTTGACTCACTGTATCTTTTGTGTGTGTCTGTGTTTTCTTTCTCGCGCCGCATAACCGGCTCTAAAGAAGCAGATTCAGCGAGGAAGAAGAAGACTAGACGCGTGTTGCGAATCATCCTTTTATCGCCGCCGCGCGCGCTGTCTTGAGTGATTATCATTCAAATGTCAGATCGTTTTATGCTGTCTCATTTGGTTGCACGATTTGAATATGCACAAATGATCGATTTGGGGAACAAGACTACCTTTTGAGTTATGCTAGGCATTTTTGTTGTGTTCAGATTTCGACGTGAACTTGGCGTATTTCGATTTTTGATGTTGCGTTTTAATGTTTGAACTTGAATAAACAAAAACAAGAGCAGTTCCGGACTTTAGTTAAAAAAAACGTTACTTAATCCACCCTTAGGTGGTTGGCGCCTTCCTCACATTTAAAGGGTGCAATCCAAAATGCAAAAAGTGCGTTAATATAACTTAAGTGCTTATAACTTTTGATAGGTTTGTCAGATCTTTAAAGTTTTGGATGCGTTAGAAAGGTCTTTTGAATACCTATCCAACGATAGGTTGCACTAGAGATCCGGACAACGTTTTCATCAACATATCTGAGATCCGGCCTCCAAAAAGCGTATAAATAACACTTAAGTGCTTATAACTTTTGATAGATTTGTCAGATCTTCAATGTCTTGGACGCGTTGGAAAGGTCTTTTAAATACCTTTCTGAAAATGTATAGCATGACGGGTTTTCTTACAAAAACCACCCTTTTTACAATCTTCCGGACTTTTGTTAAAATCGTTTTTTTAGCATAACTTTTGAAGTACTTAACTAAACTGCATAATTTTTAATCGCAACTTATGGAACCCCAAGACAGATCGAATGACGCCAAAATGGACGAAATCGGTTCAGCCAATGTCGAGATAATCGAGTGACAATTTTTGATCAACATCCCACCACACACACAGACATTTGCTCAGAATTTGATTCTGAGTCGATAGGTATACATGAAGGTGGGTCTAGGAGGTCTAATTGAGAAGTTCATTTTTCGAGTGATTTTATAGCCTTTCCTCAGTAATGTGAGGAAGGCAAAATATTCAATAGTCGGGCATTCACTTATGGCAAATCGTCCCTTTGGCCAGATGTTGCATTTGCAGGGTATGGCAAGATAGCACGATCAGATTGGTACATTTTTTTAAAGCAGAGTGATAACATTGCACGGGTTGTTTTTAATGGTTTTCGTAGAACATCTCAGGATTGGTATTTAATTTTGAGAATTTGTGAAGATCAAAATGTGACGAGCACGACGCTGTTAATTTTTTTCATTGTTTATCACGTTTTGATTCATTGTTTTTATTTGCATGTTGAAAAAATCATTTAATTTAGTTATTCAAGCTCGATAAAAAAAATCTGTTTATGTTGCATCCAAGATTATCCTTCAATATTTTTAACACGTTCACTCGTTCACTCAAAGTGATGAAACAATCCACTCTTCACTCGAAAAAGATTTGCCTCGTTGTTTTCCAACATCATTATTCATCCAGCTTCCCTCTTCTGACTAGAAAACAAAAAAACAACTCTCGAGCGAAGTCTAAAGTTTTCCATCCAGCTTCGCTCTCTTCCAGCAACTGCAGCAGGTCCTGACGAAAGGAGAGAATTTTCGTATCTTTTAATTCGATGATTAATGATAGAGCTCGTTGTTATGCAAATTAGTGTGGCTGGGCCGGGCCAATGAGCGGAAAGTGCAACGAAGAAACCATCGTTAGCTGGTTGGTGACCAGAAACCACTCCCATCCGTTTCGGGGGGGACGAACCTTGTGAAGTTGTGAACGCAGCCGTGAAATAAATTAACTGCTCTTTGGAAAATCCAGACTGCAAAGAATTCATACTGTGTACAGAGCTAAAGTTTGGCTCAAGTTCCACTCGGTGCGAAATCATGAATATTTTGAATTAAAAAAAACCTCGAATCTTCCATCAACGGCTGGTCATTAAAAGAACGTCGACGTGCCAAGTTCGTATTCATAGGAAGGCATTTTTTCTGGAAGTCATCTACTAGCCAAAAATCTCCACAGGTTGCCACAGGGATATGTCTTTTCCCGGGGTACAACATGTCAGGGACGTGTCGTGGCACTTGTGCATCGGTACCACCATCATTCTCGTCGGTGAAGTACATATTCAGCATCAGCATTTTCGGTAACCCACAGGCTTAAATTTAATGTATGGTAATAAAATTCATAACTATGGAGACGAGTTCAACGACGGCGGTGAGAATGGTATCGTCGGAGGACTTGAGAATCTTGCGTACACATGGCTTAAACTGTTTTATTGTTGGTGAAATTTCTATGAATAAATTCCCAGCCCTGCCGTGGTTGTCCGAGAGCTGTAGCTTTTCAATGAGTCTCCAAAAGTCCCTCTTGACTTTGTACCAAGGGTCAGTTGTCTTACAGTTGGCATGTTTCAGAGTCAAAACAATGTCACTGTTCCATTTAGAATGACTTAAGTTAACTTTCATCCAGAGATAGAGCGAGAAATGAATAGTATTTGATTTCTCATACTTTATTGAGTTCCATGTTAAAGAATTTGTGACCAAATTCTATCAAGCAAACTCCACAAAATTCATCTGTCTGAGCAGAGCAACACGTGTTCGAGCGTTGTTCTTCAGAATTGAATAAATCTGAATTTTTAATGATGCACGCCAAAATCTCGTTACTATACACCGTCGGTTCGTTGATACGGTACAAATTATACAAAGGCATCGTATTTCATAAGTGATGCTTTACTCAACGTAGCGAAAAAAAAGACGAGTAAGTTTGTGAATGAAGCAAGAACCGTCGCAAATGACGGCCGCCATCGGCATTCAGCGAGGGAGTGATTGAACAATACGTTCAATTAGCATTAAAACATGATACTTGCGCAAGAGTTCATAATAGACGTTATTTTTGTTGCAATTAACAGTGGAAATTATGTTTGAAGACACGACAAACTATATAGGCGAGATAGTATATTTTGTGAAATATTTGAGTTCATCCTTTTTTTGCCCAAATTTGTGTCCAGTAAATGTTGTGATGTACTTTCAACTAAAAAATTTTATGTTATACAAAGAGAGCTGAATAATCATCATAATTCGATTTAAGCACTTTTTGAATGTAAGTCGTGGTTTAACAATCTGAAAACATTTTTTCAGATGGCTTAGAAAAAACGGTGCATTTTATCTAAAAAATACAAAAGTATTTTTCGATTCCAATGTCAATTTTAAATCCAAAAATAATTTTTAGATTTTTAGGGTAAATTTTCAATATTTCTAAAAAAAATAACTATTTTTGTAAAACACAACTTGATGAATAACAAAACGTCCTCAAATAATTTTTCATCCAATAAAACATATCAAAAAATAAAATAAATCTAAGACGATATAGTTTGTCAAACCCGATCAGGTGAAATTGACTCAAGAATAGCTAGTTTTAATACGATTTAATAACTCATAATAACACAAGAAGGTCAAAACCTGTTCAAGAAAGATGTCAACATGATATTGAATTACCCAGATTAGCTGTTATAATAACTCAGATAATAACAGAGAAATCGTACTGAAAATAACTGACATTGTTATTATTTTTTCTAGCTATAACAAACCAATAACAAACAAATCAAAACAAACGGATAAAAAATTGTATTAGATTTCATTCAAAAATTCCAATCAATAACAAACTTTGTTATGATAAAACAATTTGTTATTACTAAATCGACGGGACAAGAAGATTTAATTACAAAATTTGTTATGCTAACATATTTTGTTATTGAACTACCTATTAAAAGAAAATTCATAAACAGGATTCGGGATAATTGCTGATTTGTTATTGAAATTGTATTTGCTCTGTTATTCCCACTTGCCCGGGAAATCTATTTTTATGTAATAAAAAGTTTATTGAAAAATAACATTTTTTTTGTCCTTGTATCTGTTTTCCTAATCATAACCTACAACTTTGCCAACTTTGATACCAGATCAGAATTTCCCTTTTGAAAATACAGATTTTCGAATATTTGCATAGGACTTTTTCGAGAAATCAATGCACCGTATTCGAAATGGTAAAATCAAGTAGAATAAATTGATATTTCCTTTATCTGACGTCCTAGCAATACACTCAACCCCCGGTGGTTGGTCACTTTTTCGTTTGACACTTTTTTAGTTTGTACCCCGCTGGTTGGTCAAAATCAAACTAAAAAGTGACGAACTGTCACTTTTTACACGGCGCTCACGCAAACTATCAAAACAAACGTTTGATAGTGTGTGTGAACTCCGTGTAAAAGGGGTGTCAAACTAAAAAGTGACCCCGTTCGTTTGACAACAGTTGGTGTCAAACCATCGGGGTTTGAGTGTATGGTGTTTTCGCAGGAGTTGTTGAACTTGATAAGGGCTATCTTTTACAGTATGACGACCTTCTAGGGTGTTAACCAAAATCCAACGTTGTTGAATGAAGTTTTGGGGCTTTGGTGTCTTCGGCAAAGATGTAGAGTAGAAAATGTTTTAACACGACATATTTCTAGCTCTTGATCTACACGAGTTATACACCAGTTTTGCAAAAAATATCGAAAAAAGCACTTTGTTTTGATAACTCAAGCGGCCTTCTATGATCTGCAAAGTTGTTTATACCAAACATTTTTGGCAACAGACAGCAACATTTTTCTAATTCGAATTATGACTATTTTTATGTAATTTTGATCCTATTTTCAAGCCGCTATTTTTTCAAAATGGTGTATTTTGACGCAAAACCAAACAAACCATCTGAAAGTATACTCTTTCAACTACGTTTCCCTAAAAATATCTGTTTGGGATTATTCAAAACCACGTGGACACTCTTTTGGAAATGTCCACTCCCCTCATCACGTGGGAGCACCCCCCCCCCACGTATCCACGTGGTTTATGGATAGTCCCTTTTTAGAATTTTCAATTAAAGTTAGGTTTTTAATCAATTTGTTTATAAATTAAATTGGCTTAAAAATATTCCAAATTTAGTTTTAAGAATACTGTTAACATTGAAATTAAATATTTAAATTTCTTTTCATGTTCGCAAAAGCTAAAACCATAAAAAATATTTAAAATGATGAATAGGGTAGAGTAGTCATCAATGAGACACGGGGAACAATGATAAAATGGCTCTCACAAGTCGTAGTTTCAACCAATCAGGCTCATATTTGGAGGAAAGGTGTGTCTACGGGATACACGTCTGCCATATTAGTGGCTTTGGTTATGGACGCTCCCTTGAAAAGTTATTCATAAATGTTTGATTCTGGGGTGTAAAAGTAAATTATCGACAAAAAATACTTTTTCGCTCGTAGGCTGCCATTTACACCAAAACTAATATTTCTTCAAATTTCTTTCGACGTTCCATAGGGATTGAGTTGGGCTACAATGTCCTTTCATTAGATTTGACCAAAATTTAGAATATACCCAGAATCCAGGGCTGTCTCATTGTTCCCCACTCATGTTAGCCAATGGGTAACAATGAGACACTTTGATTTTTCTTCATTAAACATTTCAAAATCCATGTAAATCTTTCAAAACATGAATTGAAAAGGATTTTTGGCATATTTATAGAGTCTTAACTTCATTTAACCAGACATACAAAGTTATTTGGTATAAATATATGGATTTTACAAAATTTAAATACTTTTTAGTATAACTTTTGTTAATTAAAGTTTCATGTTGGCAAAATTGCTCTAAAATGTTCAAGGTAAGTCACCAGTAATGGAACAATACAAAAACATGATGTTTTACTAGAAAAGTATTTACTTTCGTAGAGTGTCTCATTGTTCCCCAGCTGTCTCATTGTTCCTTCCAAGTGCGTCTACAATGAGACAGTTGAATAACTCTGGCTGTAGATGTCGTATCGATCTCATATTTTGGTCAATGTTGGAACACACTAAAAGAAAGAAAATGCAACAAAAATCTCATTAAAACATGCTGATTAAAAAATTAGAAAAATCGTTGAAAGTTGAAAACCAAAAGTGTCTCATTGATGACTACCCTACCCTACTGACGAAACATTTGGTAACAACATCCAGAGGGGTTCGAACTGAAAATAAAGATTGACTGCGGATAGTCACATCTGAACGGCGACACATATTTCAGGGGAATGGAATTTTTATGAATGGGGCGGAACTTATGAACACGTGGTTGTTGAACCACAGCGCCAGTGGATCTATGTTGGAATGTGGAAAATGAAAATGGAATATCTTTACAAATATGTTAATGAGTTTGGTTTTGAACCAGTTAATCATGCCCCAAGCAATACTGTTTCAAGCGAATTTCTGAGATGGATTGGTTCCATTGAAGTGTGTCTTTTCAAAAATGATGCTGAAACGAGAGTGACGTCCCGCAAAGTATTCATCGTCGGATCGTTAAACATTCTGATTCCAGCAGCAAAACATGTGCAAGATTAGTTCAAAAATCCATTTGCATAATCTCCGCACGCGCTGCTGCTCGACTTCTTCCCCCATCTTTTTTTTTCACGGATCTCAAAAAATCGCAACGCAGTGATGTCACCGCCATCAGCAGCAGCCACAGTTTTCCGATAAAGATATTTAGCACACCGTCAGAGGGTGTGATTGATGAACTTCTTTTTTTTAGCAATGTTTCTTGAACATGTCGTCACAAAAACAGAATTTCCCCGAAACCCCAATCCAGATATAGTTTCACTCCAATTCACGGTATACTCCAAGAGTCAACCCCTTACCCATGCACTAGAAGCAGGATCGAGGACACGGAAAGAGAAATATTCTTGTTGCATTGAAACTTTTTAGTTACGTGAATGAACTCATTTTTATTTTTTAATATTTTGTTTGTTACATCAATCATGGAATGTACTTCAAAGTTTGAGTGAAAATTAATATATTTTTCTGTTAGCATGCAAACATTTAATTTTCCGTGAACCGCGTGATTTTTGAGTCCTGGTGAAGCGATATTGCGCCTTGACGACGACAGCGTCAAAGTTGTCATCTCTCCTTCCTTTCTTCGGGCGATTGGTGACGGTTTGCGACGTTATCCCGGGACTTGTTGATCTGCCGTCATAAATGAGCAGCAGCAGCAGCAGCAGCGCGGCAAGATGACGATGAGGATGAGAGGTTGACGACGATATGAAGATATGCAAATGAGAAATATATATGAAATGAATACACGTTATTTATGGGCCACCCCTCGCTACTGTGCGGTTCTAATCCTTTTCAGTGTGGACCTGGTACGGCGGTTGATATCGTCAGAGAGCGGTCGTCGTGGGTGTGGCTTTTTCGCGGATTCCCATGTTCTAACGTTTTGGCTTATTGGCGGTAGCTAAAAAGAGATATTTTTTTAAAAGCGCAAAATCTTGACAGCCCCATTCACCACTTAAGTGATATTTAAGTACTTTTTTAATCTTTTTTTTAATCAGGACTAACATTTCAAAAGGGCGTAATATTAAATGTTTACCCCTTTGAAATGTTACTCTTGATTTAATAAAAATGAAAATATTGTTTTAGAAAAGATCGGAAAATGTCACGAGGCCTACATGACTTTTTGGGCACAATTTTGACATATTCGGAATCCTCGGGAAATCCCCCCCCCCTTTCTTTTTTTCACGTTTCTGATTCAGATTGAGCCACCGTTCCTTCAAACTCCTCATGACGGATCGCAACTCGCGGTTCAAAACTTAGAGCAAAAGGAGTTTTCCACATTTTTATGACGCGTAAATGTGCTTCTGATTCAGTGCCACGGGACTAGAAAACAACATCCCTGAAGCCCGAAAAGAATCTGTCAAAATTCGGCACCCTCAAACATTCCGCTAGCGTCGAATTTAATTCGCTCAACTCGTTTGCACACATTCCTCACACAATTTGTGGTGAGGAAGGGGGAGAATTCAAACGAGGTGGCACAAATCCGCTAATATGACAATGTTGTGTGTTGGAGGTGGGGGGGAATATTTTGCTCAAAGAAGTTGTAGAAGAAGAAGTTATGATTATGTTTATGATCCGCTCTTTGGGCGCGTACCACAGAAGTCGCGGTCGTAATTTACAGCGGGACTGCCGGGACTTTTTGAATTGGGGACTGACATCTGCGGTGGTAATGACATGATTATTCGCCATCAAAGATTGCAATAAAACTTCTTTAATCTTATTAAAATATATTTATTAAGTTTGCTGGCTGAAATTCGGGAGCGGTGGAATTATTTTTATGCTTCGAGATTTGTATGCAAATTTAAAGAAGCTTTCATCAGCTGTGGATCAGTTGAGCTGAAGTTGGGAATGAGTGAGATAAAAGTAGGATTATTTTTTCTTTTGGCTTTCCTCTTACGTTCTAGTGAAGTGACAGCATGTAAAACAAGTTTTTAAACCAACTTTTTTTTGTAACATAAGCATAGTTCCAACCTAAATCCAATACAGCACAAAAATCGTAGTATTAAAGCAATTTGGCTGATGTTGGTTCCCAACCATCGTTAGGATGATCAATGTCAGCCATACTATCAACGATTGAGGGGGGAACAACTGGGCATGGATACTTTTACGAAAGAACCTCCGGACCATCCGGAAAATGTTCAAATGGTTTTCTCAATTTTATGTTTCGCTTCCCTTCTGTCGGGAAATACCTCCACAAACACTAGCACACATCAACATTGATGAAATGATATCCTGCACATTTATTCGATGCTAAAAATTAAAATCATATTTTTATTATTAAAAGCATGCTTCATTTTTTCTCGCTAGCAACGCAAACGATGTACGTTACCAGAGTTGGATTCATACTAAAATAAATCCACGTCAAGTTACATTAGAATTTTGATCGCTTTTAATCTATTTTTTTTTGAATATAAAAAGTAATAAACTATTATTTTCAAAATAATGTATTCAGATTTTCTCAGTTCTTGAACATTTTGTATTCTTCAATTGTTTGTAATTTGACCCGAATCCGTTTTGCAACAGATTCTCCACAGAGAAAAAAACCCGCCCCTACCGAAACCCGTCAGGAATGTTTATGAATTCTGGTATTTATTTTCTTCCACCGGAAATCTGCCCCGGGCTTCATCGGCCACCAGCCAATATAAAAAAAACCATCCCCTTTCCAACGGTTGTCGCGTGAAAATGAAAATGAAAAATTCTACCAAATGTGATACAACATTGCCTGACTGCTGGCTTCGTAAATATTGCTTCTGGACCCCATGGCTGGATGATTTCCTTTTTTCGCTTTTTTTTTATTTTGCACGGGAACTTTTATGGCCGCGATGGGTCGAATCGATCATAAAAATGAATGCGATGACTGAAATTGGTAACGATGACGGTTGCGTCCTGTTGCTGTCAGGAGAACACGTGCGGCATTAATGCTGGGCCTACAGTTTCAGGATATGGACTTTTTTTTTAAAGGTTTTTGAGGAAATATCCAGGAAATTTAATATTGAGCATATTTTATTGAAAGCGACTCGTGTGGGTCAAACGGACCGCCAAGCATCTGAAAATAAAATTATTGATATGAAACTGAATTCAAGTTTACCAGCAGTTTCGATAAAATTATCATTTTTTTCGTTGACCAAAGTATTTGGTTATCCCGGCTCACAGAAATTTCAACGTTCAAGTTTGAAATTTTTAGTTTTCAATGAAAGCAATCGTTTTGAGACAAGATTTTAGCGCAAAGTTAATTATCTTGTCAAAATTTGCCAATAGTTTCAAAAGAATTTGACGAAATACTGAAATGCCAAAATAATAGAGCAATTCTCTACCGGAAATGGATTTAATTTGTATTTTTTTATTTGGCTCAAACTTTGTGGAAGCCTTTTCTATGACCAAAGAAGCTATTTTGTGTCATTGGTTCACCAATACAAGTCCATACAATTTTGGCTGCTGTCCATACAAAACTGATACGTAAATATTCGTATTTTTTTTATTTTCGAGATTGTTTGATATGTTTTAGGGGACAAAAACCCGCAACTTTTAAGCCATAGAGAAACATGGCCAAAAAACTGCCGCCGAGTTATGAATTTTAGAAAAAATAGTGATTTTTGGAAAAAAAATCGAAATTTCCTGCAAAAACAAGTTTGACTTAATTTTTTTATGCAAAATTGAGTTTGCAATCGAAAAGTACTCTACAGATTTTTTTTTATAGAGTGATTTTCAAGATATTGCCACCGTAAGTTTGATTTTAGCGAATAAGTTGCAGTTTTCGATTTTTTATAAAAGTTATCTTGAGTGACCATTTTTTTAAACATTTTTTTTTAAGTTGAGAAAATTTGCTATAAAATTGTATAAGAGACATTGAAAATAGGACCTCAAAAAGAGACAGGAAAAATGAAGTTTTCTAAGTCTTACCCAAACAACCCACCATTTTCTAATGCCGATATCTCAGCAACTAATGGTCCGATTTTCAATGTTAAAACATGAAACATTCGTAAATTTTTCCGATCTTTTCGAAAAAAAAAATTAAAAAAAATTAAATCAAGACTAACATTTTACAAGGGGCCAAGCATTCAATGTTACGCCCTTTTGAAGTGTTAGTCCTGACTACATTTTTTTTGAAAATATTTTTTTCGAAAGGATCGAAAAAATTCACGAGTGTTTCATGTAAAAAAACACAGAAATGGTCACTCATGGTCCCTTTTAAAAAAAATCGAATACTGCAAATATTTTGTCAAATTCATAATTTCGGTTGCTACATTTTGAAAACGGATCTCTTCATAAAAAAAAACCTGTAACATTCTGTTCGATTAAAAATTCAATATAAATTAAAAAAAATTAAGAAAAATTTATTTTTGCAGGAATTTTTTGCCTTCCTCACTGAGGTAAGGCTATAATCCTGCTCTAAAAATGAACTTTCTATTAAAAGCTCCTAGACCCACCTTCATGTATACATATTGACTCAGAATCGAAAACTGAACAAATGTCTGTGTGTGTGTATGTGTGTGTGTATGTGTGTGTGTATGTGTGTGTGTATGTGTGTGTGTATGTGTGTGTGTATGTATGTATGTGACCAAAATTCTCACTGAGTTTTCTCAGCACTGGCTGAACCGATTTTGATCGAACCAGTTGCATTCGACTTGGTTTAGGGTCCCATACATCGCTATTGAATTGTTTGAAGTTTCGATAAGTAGTTCAAAAGTTATGTATAAAAATGTGTTTTCACAAATACCCACATCTCAATTATATGCATGTAAACGATGTCCGGATCTATCATCCGACCCATCGTTGGTTAGGTAATTAAAAGGCCTTTCCAATGAGTCCAAAAAATTCCAGATCTGGCAACCCTGTCTCGAGTTATGACCACTTAAGTGATATTTATGTACTTTTTTTAAGCCGGATCTCACTTAAATGTATGTAAACTATATCCGGATCCATCATCCGACCCATCGGTGTTTAGGTAATTGAAAGGCCTTTCCAATGAGTCCAAAACATTGAAGATCTGGCAACCCTGTCTCGAGTTATGACCACTTAAGTGGTATTCATGTACATTTTTGAAGCCGGATCTCACTTAAATGTATGTAAACTATGACCGGAGCCATTATCCGACCAATCGTTGGTTAGGTAATTGAAACGCCTTTCCAATGAGTCCAAGACATTGAAGATCTGGCAACCCTGTCTCGAGTTATGACCACTTAAGTGATATTTATATACTTTTTTGAAGCCGGATCTCACTTAAATGTATGTAAACTATGTCCGGATCCATCATCCGACCCATCGTTGGTTAGGTAATTGAAAGGCCTTTCCAATGAGTCCAAAACATTCCAGATCTGGCAACCCTGTCTCGAGTTATGACCACTTAAGTGGTATTCATGTACATTTTTGAAGCCGGATCTCACTTAAATGTATGTAAACTATGACCGGAGCCATTATCCGACCAATCGTTGGTTAGGTAATTGAAAGGCCTTTCCAATGAGTCCAAAACATTCCAGATCTGGCAACCCTGTCTCGAGTTATGACCACTTAAGTGATATTTATATACTTTTTTGAAGCCGGATCTCACTTAAATGTATGTAAACTATGTCCGGATCCATCATCCGACCCATCGTTGGTTAGGTAATTGTAAGGCCTTTCCAATGAGTCCAAAACATTGAAGATCTGGAAATCCTGTCTCGAGTTATTACCCCATAAGTTATACATTGTGTTCTTTTTTTCTGGATCTAAAAAAATTATGAAACCACTCATATACCCATTTTTAGTAAAAAGTGAGGAAGGCATCAACCACATAGGTGGATTAAGTTAGTTTTTTTTCAAAAATCACTATTTTTTCAAAAACTCATAACTTGGTAACAGATTTTTTGATCATATTTCTCTATAAAGTTGCGGGTTTTTGTCCCCTAAATATATCAAAAAATCTCGAAAATCAAAAAAAATACGTATTTTGAAAAATTGAGTTTTTGTGAAAAAAAAATAAAAAAATTGGCAATTTTTTTCCGTGTACCTATTTTTTTCTCAATAGTCCTCAAAAATTCATACACTTATGCGGAAGACACCAAATTTATCAGAATATTCACTCTTAAGTTACAGATTTTTGAACATTTACGTACCATTTTTGTATGGACAGCTGAGCAACTCTCTACGAAATCGGCCGATTTCGACCATTTTTATTTTTTGTATTTTTTGATTTGACTCAAACTTTGTGGGGGCCTTCCCTATGACCAAATATGCTATTTTGTGTCATTGGTTCACCCATACAAGTCTCCATACAATTTTGGCAGCTGTCCATACAAAAATGGTATGTAAATATTCAAACAGCTGTAGCTTTTGAGTGAATTTTCTGATCAATTTGGTGTCTTCGGCAAAGTTGTAGGTATTGTTGAGGACTTTTGAGAAAAAAATAGGTACACGGAAAAAAAAATTTGAGGATTTTTTTATCAACTTTTTTTTCACTAAAACTCAATTTCCCAAAATACGTATTTTTTGATTTTCGAGATTTTTTGATATGTTTTAGGGGACAAAATCCGCAACTTTTGAGCCATAGAGAAACATGGTCAAAAAATCTGCCGCTGAGTTATGAATTTTTGAAAAAATAGTGATTTTTGGAAAAAATCGAAGTTTCATGCAAAAACAAGTTTGACATTATTTTTTAATGCAAAATTGAATTTACAATCGAAAAGTACTTTACATATTTTTTGATAAAGGGCTCCGTTTTCTAGATATAGCCACCGAAAGTTTGATTTTAGCGAAATATTTGCAGTTTTTCAATTTTTAAAAATAGTGACCATGAGTGACCATTTCTAAAAATATATTTTTTTAAAAGTTCAGAAAATTTGCTATAAAATTGTCTAAGAGACATTGAAGATTGGACCTTTGGTTGTTGAGATACAGCGGCTTAAAGAAAAAGAAACACGAAAATTGAAGTTTTCTAAGTCTCACCCAAACAGCCCACCATTTTCTAATGACGATATCTCAACAACTAATGGTCCGATTTTCAATGTTAATACATGAAACATTCGTGAAATTTTCCGATCTTTTCGAAAAAAATATTATGAAAATTTTTAAATCAAGACTAGCATTTAAAATGGGCGTAATATTCAATGTTTGGCCCTTTTAAAATGTTAGTCTTGATTTAAAAATTTTCAAAATATTTTTTTCGAAAAGATCGGAAAATTTCACGAATGTTTCATGTATTAACATTGAAAATCGGACCATTAGTTGTTGAGATATCGTCATTAGAAAATGGTGGGCTGTTTGGGTGAGACTTAGAAAACTTCAATTTTCGTGTTTCTTTTTCTTTAAGCCGCTGTATCTCAGCAACCAGAGGTCCAATCTTCAATGTCTCTTGGACAATTTTATAGCAAATTTTCTGAACTTTTAAAAAAAATATTTTTAGGAATGGTCACTCATGGTCACTATTTTTAAAAATTGAAAAACTGCAAATATTTCGCTAAAATCAAACTTTCGGTGGCTATATCTAGAAAACGGAGCCCTTTATCAAAAAATATGTAAAGTACTTTTCGATTGTAAATTCAATTTTGCATTAAAAAATAATGTCAAACTTGTTTTTGCATGAAACTTCGATTTTTTCCAAAAATCACTATTTTTTCAAAAATTCATAACTCGGCGGCAGATTTTTTGACCATGTTTCTCTATGGCTCAAAAGTTGCGAATTTTTGTCCCCTAAAACATATAAAAAAATCTCGAAAATCAAAAAATATGTATTTTGAGAAATTGAGTTTTAGTAAAAAAAAAAGTTGATAAAAAATCCTCAATTTTTTTTTCCGTGTACCTATTTTTTTCTCAAAAGTCCTCAACAATACCTACAACTTTGCCGAAGACACCAAATTGATCAAAAAATTCACTCAAAAGTTACAGCTGTTTGAATATTTACATGCCATTTTTGTATGGACAGCTGCCAAAATTGTATGGAGACTTGTATGGGTGAACCAATGACACAAAATAGCATATTTGGTCATAGGGAAGGCCCCCACAAAGTTTGAGTCAAATCAAAAAATACAAATAAAATCCATTTCCGGTTTTGGGAGAGAATTGCTCAGCTGCCAAAAATTGTATGGAAACTTGTCTGGGTAAACCAAAGACACAAAATAGCTTCTTTGGTCATAGGGAAGGCCCCCACAAAGTTTGAGCCAAATCAAAGAATATAAATAAAATCCATTTCCGGTTTTGGTAGAGAATTGCTCAATGTTAAATTATGAAACATATATTTATGTAAAAAATTAAATAAAGTTTGAAATTTTCGGTTTTAAAGTTAAAGTTTTAAACTTTAGTTTGCTTTAGTTTTAATTAAGGGAGCGGCTGTGGCTGACTGTTTACGGTGTTCGCTTTGTAAGCGAATGGATCTGGGTTCGATGCCCATCTGCTCCCAACGAGAAAGTTAAGAACACATAAAATTTGAAATTGAACGAAAAATCATAGTCGCTCTAGGCGGGGTTCGAACCCCCGTCCTATGGATTGGTAAACAAAAATGCTAACCACTAGGCCATGACGACTTGGTGAGCTTGGACTGGAATTAGGAATACTATTACAGAGAGCGGGTTGTGGCGCTATAACCACGGCAAATGGTGTCCAGGGCATTCGTGGAAATACAATGTCCCATCCCAGAGGGTCCCGGAATACCAAACCTTCTTAGCATGGTGCTCCCAACAAATACAACCAAATCTCGGAGCGTATGGTTGTGTGTCCCCACGCTTCTTCCTCCCCTGTCGATTCAGAATTGTGTTGTTGTTCGAACACTCAGTGCTCAAACTCAACCCAATTACGAGTCATCTCTGCGATACGGCTTTACGCAGTAGGCCTGGCCGCTTTAACGCTTGTGTTGTTTCAATGCATTCCGATGCAATGGCGCACTACAAATGTTAATAAATGACAAGAAGAGTGCTAGGCGTCATCTAACCTAAGGCACTCTCCAGGATCCCTTCGAAAGATTGGCTGCGCTAGGGTCTGATTAGATTAGATTAGATTAGATTAGATTAGATTAGATTAGTTTGCTTTAGTTTTAATTAAAGTTTGCTCTAGCATAATCCTTAAGTCAAATTTTAAAGGGTTCAGGAATACCAGACAAAGGTATTATTACACATTTCCCTTGTTATTTACCTATGCTCGGGATTCGCTGGATTGTGAGTCCGGGAAGACTTGATTTAAATATTAAGGTCTAACAAGTTAAAAAAGTATTTATTGTGTTCAAATCTTACTTATGTCTTCAGCAGCAAATATTTTACAGGTTTTTATTCTTTCCATTGTCTCATTCTACCTAAACCCCAAAATCCTTAACTTTCGTTGTAGCTTAAAACCGGACGTCACTGTATAATTACCGCTTTGATGTGTTAATTATCCACTCCCGCTGCGAACAACTGCCACTCTCAGTCGTGGCTTCAACGATGCAAGAAAGCAGGTCGTACCCTATTGCCAGCGTTGCCAGCGTTGAGTGAGTTTTTCAAAGAAGGTGAACATGAAGCTCTGGTCACCCTGAAATCGCTACGACGCGTTACATCTCGCTGCACGTTAAAATAAATAAAAACGACAAAGTTTTATTGCGTAGTTTGTGAATATAATATTCGCTCAAGGGTTTTGCCACACACACACACACAAGCACACACACCCGCTAGGTCCAAGTGTCACTTGTCAGCGTTGCCGCTTCTGCACCAGAGAGCCCCTCTGTACGCAGTGTAGTTAATTACTGTGTGCTTCTGTTTAATGATTTTTTCGACGTTGTGGCCGGCTTGGTCGCCGGAGGTTACACCACCGCTAATGGGTTCCCAATTTACGGCTGTAGTTTAAAGGTTTATTACTGTCACACCCGATGCACACTACGAACACACACGAACCCTCGGTAGAGGTGGATTGCGTCCAGAAGTTGTCAATAAATTCCAGGTGCATAATTGTAATGGGTGCACATTAATTTGTAGTTAAATCTAAAAGCCCTCTTGGCATGATATGTGTTGGTCGGTCCATGTTGGACTTAATTAAAATGGCCGTGGGACTAGCAGTGGAGTTCGAAACGAGGGACACTTTACTTCACGGATTTAATGGACGTAGTGGTCGAATGTGTGATATTGTGTTAATGATCAATTAACAAGTATAATTCATTATTGCTGCGATGAGATGGGTTAGATGAGTGCATTTTTTGCCTTTCTTACAAAAGAAAGGTTTAAGGTTTGCTTTTGGAAAAACGCTTTTCTCAGAAATCTTAAAAAATCGTGCATGGCGGGGAATCGTTCCAGAAAAAATCCTATTACTAATTTGAAGGTTTTGATGCGCTCTTTCGATTAAATTTTGGCCCGAAACCTCTGAAATACTTGTGCGATGTCTGTATCCGCTATTAAAAATTTGTGTCTTCCATAATTGGAAAACCGCTCGTAAAACCCATTTTTTTTATATTTCAGATTTGTAGCCGTGGGGTCGGAGACGAACATTTTATTTTTCGATTCACAATTTTTGACCAGTAAATATGGTCAAAGACATTTTTAGAGGTATTTTTTGAGTCCCGAGTTTTTTTTTTGATTTATATTTATTCAGTTTTCTTTTCCATGTACATTTATTCAGTTAAAATATTATTGAGTGTCCAATCACAAACGATGACTTTTCACCTCAATTTTAAATACTAGCAACTTTCATTTATTCATGAAATATTGTAGCTTTCGCTATTCAGTGATTTCAAATGTAGGAGGTCCTACATGTACAAAAGGGAAAAGGAATACCTTAAAACTAACTTATAAACTATACAAAGAGCGGATCAATGCAGCTGAAGACTGCAATGATTTTTGTCGAAATGCATCAATTATCTTATTGGACATAACTGAGTCCCGAGTTATTATTACAAATGTTTACGGTAGTCTAACTTGTACGTGCGTCAAACGCGTTCTGACCTGAAATCCATTTGGCCAGTTGTCGCACTTACATCAATTTTCAGGGAGTGACAAGATAGCACGACAAGATTGAAACTACTTTCATGTGTAAAGTGACAAAAATGCACGGAGTTTTTTCGGATTTCGTTGAATATCTCAGGATTGAAATCTAATTGTGGGGATCTGTGAAGGTCAAAAGGTGAGGCATTGTGAGCTGCAAAAAATGGCGCTCTTAAGGGGTTATACACATGTATATCGGCAAAAAAGTCAGAGGATAGTATGAGCACACACATCAACTGATTTTTAATTCTTTTTTTATGGCATTAAAATATACATTTTCACCTACTTTCAAAATAAATTTGAAGATATTTGGTTGCATCGTTGCCGAGATATAGCAATTTCAAAAACGAGTGCCACGATATCTCAACATTGTCTTGACCAAATCGGCTCAAAATTTTGGTGAAGACTCGTTAAACCGACTTCGTGTGCATGACGAAGCCCAATTTTCAAAAAGTTTATTTTAAAAAAAGATAAAAATATTTTTGTGTTTTTCATATAAAAAACCGTTAGTTTTTTGATTTTTGTATTTTTTGAGAAGCTAATTTTAAAAATTGGGCTTCGTCATGCACACGGGATACATCTTGAGAGTCTTTACCTCAAATTTCAGCCAATTTGGTCCATCCCATCTCGAGATATCGTGGCACCCGTAAATCAACTCGGGGTTTAGAGAAAAACGCCAACAAAGTTTGACAGCCCGCTTTGCGCATGGCAAAATTTTGAACTTAAATCGTCTCTTACTCAGTTTAATCATGAAATATCTTCATAAAACTTTCAGGAATGATTAATAATCATCTTCTGAGTGGATTTATCAAATATTCTGTAATATAAAATTTTGTGATTTTCTACATGTATGTAACCCCTTAACTCAATTTGGCCCTAAATGATCGTACGACAATTTAGCACGACGGTGACGAAATCGTGTTTGCGCTCTATTTTTTGCTTGTTCAAGGTCAAACATTGAATCGCGTTTTCTTGGAACGTCAAAAAGCGACGTGCGACAAGATAGCACGACAGCTTAGATATGAGCATTTTGATTTATAAGATTATTTTCAAATAATTGTATAATTGGGAAAAAAGATGCAATCTGAAATTCAAAGTTAGGATTGTAATTCAATATCAAATGAGTTTTGTTGCGTAATTTTAAAAACTGGTATTCTCTTTGATGAAGAATAAAAAAATGATCAATTTTCAACCTAAATCAATATTGAGTTATTATTATGCTATTGTATGCTGTAATCATGTTCCTAATTAGGCTTCTGCTAATTATTAGCTGTAATTAATCCAATGTTTACGATTCGATGAACCCTTTTCCAATCAATGCATATTGTATTTCCAACAATCGAGGTTGATGAAACAAAAAGTTTAATTTTCCACGCCTATTTGCGCCCGCAGCTGCAACTAAGTGTACTTTTTACGGGATTCAATCAGCACATTTTGAGCACATTTTTTTTCCCGGGCGTTGTTGTTGTTTTTCAATCACGCATATCCCGGTTATTGCCAATCAAGTGCAGTTTTATTGGTCAATCTGGGGGTGTGGACGCGGGTGACGGTTAACCTGGGACAGTGTTGTGGGAAGGTGTTTTGTTGTGTTGTCAGTTTTTGCATACTACCAACACGGTCTAAATGTAATCTGGAATATTGAGACATTTTTAATTGGAAACTAAATTCTGAATTAATAAATTAAACATTTTTAAATATGTTGTTTCAGCCGTGTGAATGAATATAAAATAAACGAAAAATATCCATCGCTGTTCTGCATGCACGACGCGTTGTGGGTTGGGAAAAACCCAATTAATTCAATATTGACATCGAAGCCATACGCAATAATTTGTTACGAGCGGTCATCAGCGTGTGGTCCGGATTCCGGAAAATCAAACGGCGTAAACAATTTTTTCCAATATTACTGCAAATGTCCCGAAGCTGGGCACGCAAAATTGAGTTTGCGCGAGCAAACAAAAAAAAAATCCACAATTTTTCTCCGCGTTTCCACGATTTCCAACCCGAGGACATCAAACGAAACTCGGCGGGAGCAAATTGAGTGCATGTGTGCGTTCGGCCCCGAATGGTTCACTTCAAACGAAAGCTCGCTTTGAAGTTGCAACTTTTAATTTTCCACGAAGCTCCCTGCTGCTTTCGAGTGCATCATGTGGCCGTGGCAATTGTTCCGCAGGCATTCCAGGCTCGATTGCACTCATTTATGGTTTAAAATGAATCATTTGAAAACAAACAAAAAAATCCAAACCGGTGTGGAACCGATTAGCACACCCCTAGCTGCAAAAAATAAAACACACCCGAAACGCAGTGAACTTTGAAGTGTATGAAATGAGTTGAGTGTATGATGGAAAAGCTTCGGGGCGGGTTATTACTGAAAACTCGTTAATTAAAGTGCCATTATTTGACTCATTCGCAGGCACATTTACAACGCCGGTGGGTATATTGTTAAATAAGTGAAGAATTGATTCACTTTCAAAAGAGACTGCAAATTTTTTTCAGGCGATGACATTCGAAATATTTTTTTTTTCAATAAACAGATTATTTGTTGTTAGCATAAATAATAATAATAATAATAATAATAATAATAATAAAACTTAAAAATGGAATAGCCATGGTTTCTAAACTTCAATGTACAAGGGTTTTAATAGTACAGTCCAGACTCGAGTTTCCGAAATTTCGATTAAACAATGTTCGATTATCCGAAGGTTTGTATAGGTCTTCGACTAATCGAATCATCGCATTTTTTGTTCTCTTATATTTAACATCAAATTCGAATATTAAATAAAAAAGGCATTTTTTTCAATATTTCATCACGGACATTTTGGCCACCATCTTGGATTTAAAAATTCTAAATCACTTTAGAGCACTTTAGGGGTCATTCTTAAGCTCGACAATCAAAAAACAAGACAACGATTTTTTTGTGATTCCATTATCCGAAGTGAAATTTTGCCAAGGCCTTTGGATAATCGAATCTGGACTATACACAGAAAAAAGTGTGAATTTACTTGACACGTGAATGTAAACTCAGTTGATGTAAACGGTTGAATCACACGTAAAATCATGTTTTTACGTATAATTTGTTGCAAATTTACATCAAATTACATTGAAATTTAAATGTTTAATGACGTGCAAAAGTGTTACATCTTAAATGATGTCACATTCGGAAATATTTTTTGGTGTGGTAGATGATTTTAGAGTTTTTCAGCGAGTTACATGCAACATGTTTTGCTATTCATTTCTGAATAGAATATTTCAGTATAATGTTTGTGTCCCCGATTAGGTTTGGAGAACGTGTGTTAATTCAACTCCAATCCAAAACCGTGCTGAAAAGTATTGCTTTTCGATACAAGTGATGAAAATTTAATTTTTTCTGCAGTGAACTAAGTGCTATAACGAACTTTTCAGCATCGTAATTTTGATGATAATAAGAATGCCATTTTAGCAATTCTCTATGATATCGGCCGATTTTATGCATTTTTTTATTCGGTTCAAACTTTTTGGGGGCTTTTTCAATGACCAAAGAAGCCATTTTTTGTCATTTGCTCACCCATTCAAGGCTCCATATAATTTTGACAGCTTTTGAAGGAATTGTCTGATCGGTGTATTGGGCAAATTTGTTTGAGTATGTTTAAGGGGATGAAAAACATATTTTTTGAGCCAAAAAACGAAAAAAAAAAAAAATTAACCTCTGAGTCATGATTTGAAAAAAGAAAAAAAAATTACTTGAACATTTTTTGAATTCAGTTTTTAATGTGAAATTAAATTTACAGTCGAAAAGTACTTAACTTTGTTGTTTCAAAAAATCAACACACAAAACGCAAATTGCTCCTTTCATCATAAAGATTGCCAGCAAAACGTTTGAGCCAATGGAAATATAAAATAAAATTTAAATGCATTTTCCGATTTCGGTGGAGAGTTGCTTATTTGCACATTATGGGTCACAAGAAAAGAAAGTATTTTCAAAACTGGATTGCAAAAATAAGTTCAAAGAACTTGAAGTACTTCTAAACTCCATACTATATTACTCTTATGATGTATGAGTAAAAGTAGGAACTGAAGAATGTTTGAAACATCAATAAAATTGTTTGAAAAAGTGTTTTTTTTTACAAAAATGCATAAAAAACTATTATTGAACTAGACATCGAAGTTTCATTAATATGTTTTTCAATCGACCAACAGTTTTCGAAACCTTTCGGAAATTCATTTGGCTGACACGGTTTCTAAAACATAAAAAAGAGCTGTAAATATTATGTTGGATAATTACAAAATGATGACAGACTTCACCGAGAGAATTTTAAAACAACCCAGTCATCGAAATGGATTGAGCCATTTTAGTGAGGGTCCACTCTTCCAAATGCTTAAAAATGTGACATGACGACAGGCCCGTATCCAGGATTCTTCAATGGGGGGTGTTTTCCCCCATAAGGCGTTAGGGGTGTAAGTGTGTTATAGGAAGGGCGTATACAGTCAACAAATGCGTACCAAACAAAAACGTGAAATTTGCTTTATATATTGTAGCAGTAATGCTAAAAAAATATCTAAACATCAATAAATTCATGAATATATTGTTATTCTTGCATATATTATTGATGTGATATATGTGATAGAAAATATTGAAATAACGTTATTGAATCCTTGATAGTTTAGATTTAGAGATCTGACTGTTTTAGAACAGTTAGAAAACTGTTCAACTTTTATAGTGCATTGCACCATGAAAGTGAACAGTTTTATTCCTGGTTCCCGTTGGCATGAACTCTGTTCACGATTACGCGAACTCATTTGTTTGAGTGCATACAATTGCTTACGAGGCCATTTCACGAAGCGGAACACCACTCGAAATTGACTTTTTCTGAACATGCCTGAAATTTAGCGGAGCTGTTTATCCTATCGAAACATGCAAAATCCCTACTTTTTGGCACCGCCCCAAAGTTTTACGATTTTCATCTATTTTTTTATATTAAATTAATTAGTTTTCAAATGGCCATGTCTTGGATACAAAAAAGCAAAAATCGACTGCTTTTTTAAGAAACGCTGAATTCATCAAATTTTTTATTCGAATCAAACTTTACTTGTTAGGGCAAGTTGATCATCCCTGCTTCATTTATTCTAATTGCTCAAAATGCTGCCATGTTTGATTTTAATCAAAATCATGACGCTGAATTGAATCAGCGTCAAGTTTCTTTTAAAAATTGCAGTCGAATATTGCTCTACCAATTTTTTTTCCAAAATATTTGACAAAGTTTTTTTTAACTGGCGAAAATCGCAAAACTTTGGGGCAATGTCAAAAAATAGAAGATTTTTGCATGTTTCGATATGATAAACAGTTTCGCCAAATTTCAGCAGGATCAGAAAAAGAAGATTTCGAATTTGTACTTTTTTGTTTCCAGTTGGGGAGAAATGACTCTATATAAAAAACACTTTGGCGTACATAGTCAAAGTTGGATTTGGATCTGGCCGATAACGATCTAAGTATTTTACTAACAAAATCCAGGAGGGCCTATCCAGTTAGTCAAAGGCTTTATAATAAAAATAGCTGGCCGTTTTAGTGCGATTTCGATTTTTCAAGATTTTTATGAGGGCGTATTAAGCTAAACTTTAGTTTTTTTCAAGGCGTCAACGATCAAAGTTTTTTTTAATAATTTTTATGAAGGCGTATTAAGCGAGAGTTAAGTTTTTTTTTCAAGGCGTCAGCGATCTAAGCTTTTTTTATATTTTCTTGAGGGCGTATTTAGTGACAGTTGATTTTTTTTCAAGCCGTCAACGATCAAAGTTTTTTTTTTAAATAATTTATTGAGGGCGAATTTAGTAAAAGTTTTTTTTTTCAAGGCGTCAACGATCAATTTTTTTAAAATAATTTTAATGAAGACGTATTAAGCGAGAGTTTAGTTTTTTTCAAGGCGTCAGCGATCAAAGTTTTTTTTTTATATTTTCTTGAGGGCGTATTTAGTGACAGTTGATTTTTTTCCAGCCGTCAACGATCAAAGTTTTTTTTTTAATATTTTCTTGAGGGCGTATTCAGTGGAAGTTTTTTTGCAAGGCGTCAACGATCAAAGTTTTTTTTAAATAATTTCTTGAGGGCGTATTAATGAATGTTTTTTTTAAGGCGCCAACGATCAAATTTTTTTTAAATAATTTTTATGAAGGCGTATTAAGCGAGAGTTTAGTTTTTTTTTCAAGACGTCAGCGATCAAAGTTTTTTTTTTATTTTCTTGAGGGCGTATTTAGTGACAGTTGAATTTTTTTTCCAGTCGTCAACGATCAAAGTTTTTTTTAAAATATTTTCATGAGGGAGTATTCAGTGGAAGTTTTTTTTCAAGCCGTCAACGATCAAAGTTTTTTTTAATAATTTCTTGAGGGCGTATTAGTGAAAGTTTTTTTTTCAAGGCGCCAACGATCAAAGTTTTTTTTAATAATTTTTATGCAGGCGTATTAAGCGAGAGTTTAGTTTTTTTCAAGGCGTCAACGATCAAAGTTTTTTTTTAAATAATTTATTGAGGTCGTATTTAGTGACAGTTGATTTTTTTTCAAGCCGTCAACGATCGAAAATTTGTTTAAAAATAATTTATTGAGGGCGTATTTAATGAAAAAAACATTTTCAAGGCGTCAACGATCAAACTTTTTTTTTAATAATTTATTCAGGGCCAATTTAGTGAAACTTTTTTTTTTCAAGGCGTCAACCATCAAAGTTTTTTTTTTAATTTATGAAGGCGTATTAAGCGAGAGTTTAGTTTTTTTCAAGGCGTCAGCGATCAAAGTTTTTTTTTTTATATTTTCTTGATGGCGTATTTAGTGACAGTTGATTTTTTGTCAAGCCGTCAGCTATCAAAGGTTTTTTTTTATATTTTCTTGAGGGCGTATTTAGTGACAGTTGATTTTTTTTCCAGCCGTCAACGATCAAAGTTTTTTTTTTTAAGATTTTCTTGAGGGCGTATTCAGTGGAAGTTTTTTTGCAAGGCGTCAACGATCAAAGTTTTTTTTAAATAATTTCTTGAGGGCGTATTAATGAAAGTTTTTTTTAAGGCGCCAACGATCAAATTTTTTTTAAATAATTTTTATGAAGGCGTATTAAGCGAGAGTTAAGTTTTTTTTTCAAGGCGTCAGCGATCAAAGTTTTTTTTTATTTTCTTGAGGGCGTATTTAGTGACAGTTGAATTTTTTTTCCAGTCGTCAACGATCAAAGTTTTTTTTAAATATTTTCTTGAGGGCGTATTCAGTGGAAGTTTTTTTTCAAGCCGTCAACGATCAAAGTTTTTTTTAATAATTTCTTGAGGGCGTATTAGTGAAAGTTTTTTTTTTCAAGGCGCCAACGATCAAAGATTTTTTTAAATAATTTTTATGCAGGCGTATTAAGCGAGAGTTTAGTTTTTTTCAAGGCGTCAACGATCAAAGTTTTTTTTAAAATAATTTATTGAGGGCGTATTTAGTGACAGTTGATTTTTTTTCAAGCCGTCAACGATCAAAAATTTGTTTCAAATAATTTATTGAGGGCGTATTTAATGAAAAAAACATTTTCAAGGCGTCAACGATCAAAGTTTTTTTTTAATAATTTATTCAGGGCCAATTTAGTGAAACTTTTTTTTTCAAGGCGTCAACGATCAAAGTTTTTTTTTTAATTTATGAAGGCGTATTAAGCGAGAGTTTAGTTTTTTTCAAGGCGTCAGCGATCAAAGTTTTTTTTTATATTTTCTTGATGGCGTATTTAGTGACAGTTGATTTTTTGTCAAGCCGTCAGCGATCAAAGGTTTTTTTTTTATATTTTCTTGAGGGCGTATTTAGTGACAGTTGAATTTTTTTCAAGTCGCCAACGATCAAAGTTTTTTTTTAATAATTTATTGAGGGCGTATTTAGCGAAAAAAAAATTTCAAGGCGTCAACGATCAAAGTTTTTTTTAAATAATTTATTGAAGGCAAATTTAGTGAATGTTTTTTTTCAAGGCGTCAACGCTCAAAGTTTTTTTTAAATAATTTTCATGAAGGCGTATTAAGCGAGTGTTTTGTTGTTGTTTTTTTTTTCAAGGCGTCAGCGATCAAAGTTTTTTTTTATATTTTCTTGAGGGCGTATTTAGTGGAAGTTTTTTTGCAAGGCGTCAACGATCAAAGTTTTTTTTTAATTTCTTGAGGGCGTATTTAGTGACAGTTGATTTTTTTTTCAGGCCGTCAACGATCAAAGTTTTTTTTTATATTTTCTTAAGGGCGTATTTAGTGAAATTTTTTTTTTCAGGGCGTCAACGATCAAAGTTTTTTTTTTAAATTATTTTAATGAAGGCGTATTAAGCGAGAGTTTAGCTTTTTTTCAAGGCGTCAACGATCAAAGCTTTTTTTATATTTTCTTGAGGGCGTATTTAGTGACAGTTGATTTTTTTTCAGGCCGTCAACGATCAAAGTTTTTTTTAAATATTTTCTTGAGGGCGTATTTAATGGAAATTTTTTTGCAAGGCGTCAACGATCAAAGTTTTTTTTAATAACTTCTTGAGGGCGTATTTAGTTAAAGTTTTTTTTAAGGCGTCAACGATCAAAGTTTTTTTGAAATTATTTTTATGAAGGCGTATTAAGTGAGACTTTAGTTTTTTTCAAGGCGTCAGCGATCAAAGCTTTTTTGATATTTTCTTGTTGGCGTATTTAGTGGACTTTTTTTTTGCAAGGCGTCAACGATCAATGTTTTTTTTTTAATAATTTCTTGAGGGCGTATTTAATTAAAGTTTTTTTTTTCAAGGCGTCAACAATCAAAGTTTTTTTTTTAATATTTTCTTGAGGGCGTATTTAGTGCAAGTAGAGTTTTTCTCAAGGCGTCACCGATCAAAGTTTTTTTTTAAATTTTCTTGAGGGCGTATTTAATGAAAGTTGGGTTTTTTCAAGGCGTCATCGATCAGTTTTTTTGCAAATATTTTCATGAGGGCGTATTGAGTAAGAGTTTAGTTTTTCTCTTTGCGTCAACGAACATAGTTATTTTAAATATTTTTAAAAGGGCGTGTTTTGTGAAAGTGGAGTTTTTTCTTAGCGTCAAATGTTTTTATGAGGGCGTATTTACTGTGGCGGGCGTATTTACTGAGTTTTCACTTGATGGCGTATCAGTGAGAGTGAAGTTTTTCTCTGGGTGTCAAATTTTGATAGTCATAAAAATGCCGGCCCTTCGGGGCGTTAGGGGTGTAAGACATTTTTTTTCCATGGGGGGTGTTGAACACCCATAACACCCCCCTTAGATACGGCCCTGCATGACGACGATTATAAATAATTACCGGTGCTTTTAGAAGCTAGATTCACACTTTTTGGAAGCCTTATTTTTTGTTTCGGTATTCTTCATTGTTAGCTGCATCCGTGATGACCAGGTGTGAACAGGTGAAAACTTAACTACCTACTAATGACTTTATTTCGATGGGCTGATTTCGGGCCCAAGCGTTAATGATGCTTATTCAGCAGATTGTAATTAATGGAATGCGTCCCAGTTGATGAACATCTGCTATGAGGCTCACACACACAGGTCATCAATCTTCAAGCCGCATAACTAAAGCGCTGAATTTTATAATGCCTCGAAATCCCACTGAAATAATCCGGTGAAGATTGTCCCTCGGAAGCTATTCACTGCCGCAGTCATAAATTGTACCCACTCCAAGGTAATGTGAATCCAAAACACTTTTCCCAACCCATTTCAATTTATAACTGTTTCGGGAGAAAATCTTCAAAAACACGTTGCCAATGGAGAGCTTCGTAATCACAGCGATTCGGGAAAGGCCTTAAATAACGAGCTCCCTCACCCCCTCCCTTCAGAGTCATAAAAAGAACACCTTTCGCTAATCTACCCTCCACGTGTGTGTGCTGCGAATCGTGCGTGTGCTTATTTCACCTCAATTAAAATAATTGATGTCACTCTCGAAATAAATAGCTCCAGATAATTGCCACGGAGATCTCCCTCTGAATGTGGTTGTGTGCGCGCACGTGACTGCGAGTGTGGTTTTGTGCGCCAGCCCACGTGTGTCACCTTTGCTTACAATTGTAGGAGCGTAAGGTGATACTCGACTACTTCGCCCCCCGGGGCAGATTTCCGCCTGCGTACCAACTTCCGGGTGGTTCGTTTGACCTGGAATGACTTTGGCTTGGGGACAAAAAAAAAGTTACGTACTTGGTCACACGATTTTAATGGTGCGAGATTGATGAGTTAAAGGGGATAGTATAATAATGCAGTTAACATTCTCCAAACCAATAAATTCTCGATATGCTATGAGACACATAAATCAATCCCAAAATCAGACCACGTCCCTTTCGACAAACCAATACTAAACTCCATAAATTACATCGGTCCCGATTTAGGTGATGCATTTCCCGATGTCAACTTCACAGATTTGTGTCTCCCCGCATAAACTATTGCGTAACACACCGCACGTGCAGCATAGCGTGATTGGGAGGGTCCCCCATGCTACAGCTAGAGGGTTTTAATTTCCGAAAGAATGCACACCAAATTTAATCCCTCAGGGGGGTTTCCTGTCGAACACTATCAAATTGTCAGACGCGTTTTTTTACAGTGTTGATAATATTTTATTTTGAATCGAAATAATCAATTAATTTTCGTTGGATAGCGTTCATCGAATTTAGAAATTCCTGGTGAAATTTTACATTTAGCTAACAATACAGCCCAGACTCGATTATCCGATGTTTCGATTATCCGAAGGTTTGTAAGGGACTTCGGATAATTGAATCACGAAAAAAAAATATTTTTGGTTTTTTTCTTTTTCTTGTGTTAAACATCAAAGTCGAGTTCTGCGACCCCATTTTAGTAAAATTTGAATAGTTGATTGGTTATTAAATAATAAAATGCAGTTTTTCAATAGTTCGCCACCGCCATAATCACCGCCATCTTGGATTGAAAAAATGTAAATCACTTTAGCGTAGTTTAGGGATCATGCTTAAGCTCGACAATAAAAATAAGACAGCGAAATTTTTTTTTTCGTGAGTCGATTTTCCAAAGTTTTGATTATCCGAAGTAAAATTTTTCCGAGGCCTTCGGATAATCGAGTCTGGACTGTATTGCATTATTTTTGCCCTAATTAAAATGGTAAAACAGGCACTTCAGGGTTTTTTCAATTTATTTATTAATATGAATCAGAATCGTTTGTCGAAAGACACGCTGATATTTAGACTAGACCATTAGAGCGCTGGCCCCGGGGACGCCCGGACTCGTTTTGACATTTCCATTTCTTCCATTTAAGTTGTGAGTAGTAAGGTGCCTGTGGGGACGCGAAGTCCTGTTTTTTTCGTGTTATTTTCCGTCTCTTTTGTGTCGCTGTTCGAGTGCAGAGTGCTTAATTGGCAAAGGGAGCGCGTGGTCGTAAAAAATATTCGGAGTGAAAAGTGATTTTTTTTGTGTGCCTTTTGTTTCGCATTTTTATCGTGTATTGTGTGCTGCGAGGAGAAGATTACCCTCTGAAAATGCAGCGTCATCAGTGCATAATTGGCAAAGGGAGCGCGTGGTCGTAAAAAATATGCGGAGTGAAAAGTGATTTCTTTTGTGATTTTCAAAGCCCTTCCTATATCATCGTTGATCGGAAGGCACGGCGTCGGGTGGATTGTGTTTAAATTTTTCGAATAAGGTTTATTTTTTTTTTGCGGTGAGAAAGCCAATTCTATATAATGAACGAAAGACGCACTGACAATTTGGATCGTTGAGTTAATAGTGGAGCAAAATAACTGTGTGTGAGTGATTTTGTGTGTTAACCAGAAAGACCATCCCATAGCATCGTTGCTCGGAAGGCTCGCCGACGGATCTGTTATGAAAGTCCTCCCCATAGCGTCGTAGCTCGGGAGGCATCGAAAAGCCAATACCTTATCCCACTAACCCAAAAAAAACATTAATCACGTGATGCTTGAAGGAGATGCTGTGGATTCAACGGTCTCAAGCGGTATCAACAAGTATATAGCGAAAAACTATGTGCTTGATGAGTCTGCAACTTCAACTATCGGACTAACATTCCTCCCTTTCGTTGAACTGCAGGCTTCTTGGGAGGGCGCCGGTATTGACTAATAAAGTCGGGGTCTTCAGGGGTTAAACAGTGAACGGATGGTTGGCTCCCACTGATCATTTTTGATTCATTGTTTAACTTCAGCTGATCTGTCAATAACGGAGTAGCAGCTCATTGGCAGTCAACCATGCTCATGCTCATGCTCATGCTCCATTTCTTCCATTTAAGTTGTATCGCTGTTAAGATTCGCTTTTGAGTAGCGAGACCTCGCGGTTTCTTTGCTTCGTGTTTTTTGGTGCTTTTTATTTGATAATTTATGTTTCATAAGTCCTTCTTTTATGATCATTGATCGAAAGCCACGCCGTCGGTTTAGTTCGTTTAAGTTATTGTTTTAATTTCATCTCAATCGATCGATTAATCGATCGATCTTAATAATTTATTCCAACTGGCAGTTTTAGTATTCACTAATCAAACTATCCATTTTATGTAGAGTTAAGTGTCTTTTATTTACAGTTTTTGAAATTTGCTCGCGATATCTAAATTTTACAAACAGTAAAAATATACTGATAAGTCCATTCCATAGCATTACTGCTCGGTTGGCACGCGATCGATTAAAAAAACCTTTTAAATAATCAATTATGTATCTTTCCGCAGCCGGCTGCCTAAGATTATTAAAATTTCAACTGATAAACAAATTACTTATAGTCGTATCACCTACCACAGTGAATCCTGACCTCATACCCTTCTCACTCAAAATTAATATGAAGCTTTGTTGGAGACGCAGCCGAATTAGCGGTCTCCATCACTCAAGTATCGGACTAACATTCCCATCCACTTCCCCGTGTCTTACCACTGGTCGTGGCCGGCGTCGGTATTGATCAGCATGATAGGGACCTATGAAAATTGAGAAGGGGTGATGATTGGTTCCTATTTTTCCTCTGTGGTCCACGGAACAATTTTTGAGGGTCCTGGTCAATAACGAAGTAACATCTACGGGTAGACACCAATGCTATGCTATTTATTTGTTATTATAAAACTTTCTTCAAATCAATTGTTTTGCAATCGGACTCTTTACAGTTCTAGTTTATTTGAAAAATCTTTTTTTAGTAACTATGAAAATTTTCAAAATATTGTTAATATTAAAATTAAGAATTTCTTGGAGACTTTAATCAGAGATATTTTCAATTTTGTTTATAATTTTCGACTGATGCATGAAATCACTTAAAGTAAACATTCTTACGTTCGATATTAATAAAACTCTAGGCCTAGTTTTGTGTACCACTGTAGTGTCAGTAACCACTAGGCTCAGAGTTCAGCAGTTCATGCATTTGTATGCGATTCTAGTGTGGGTGGTGCGTCGTCTGTGGCGCGATTTTGGGTGAGAGCTATAAATTACATTTCGGGACCACACAAACCACAGCACACTTCACCACCCTAGCACTGCTACTGTAGTAGGATTATGTTCGATGCCTGGGTGAGAGGGGAGAGGGAGTCATTTTGCCCTCTGGGTCACCACGAACTGCACGAGATGTGATGTTCAGCGTTTTATGTTTCAGTTTATTTTTTGCTAGAAGCGCAAAATGAAATCAAATATTTGTAAATTGGTAGGCTTTGAATTAAAAAAAAAAAACGCTGCTGGAATCAGTTTATGTTTTCTGATAACTTTTTTAGGGAATTGCTTTGTTTGATGTTAGTGAGCAATATTTTATGATGAATATTTCATTTTGAATTTATGTCACAGGCATTGCATTCAAATCACATTTTGAATCGTTGATTTAAAAAT
The DNA here is from genome assembly GCF_016801865.2 of Culex pipiens pallens. Classification (NCBI taxonomy): domain Eukaryota; kingdom Metazoa; phylum Arthropoda; class Insecta; order Diptera; family Culicidae; genus Culex; species Culex pipiens. Next base: position 54,759,722 of record NC_068939.1, read on the forward strand.
CAAAAATAAGCATTTTTGCCTTTGAAATTTGATCATATTCTCACGTTTTGAATCTTCACAAATCTTTTTCTGATGAAACATTTTCATTAAGAGGTAGTTACCCTCTGTGAGTTTATGCAGCTTTTTACTATTTCCAAGGGCATTTAGCATTGTTTCGGATTCTGTCAGCACACTGCCATCGGCAGCAAATCAACATCGTTACATGTATTTCCTCGGCCAGTAGTCTTCGGCGTCTTCATTTTCAGTGCACTACATTTTCCTTGCAGTCAAATCATTGTCAGTGCTCGTTAAATACTGTGAAGAATTCATTATTTATAGTCTTTCATGGTCTGCCAAGATATTTAAATTTTTGATAGTTTAAATTTTTTTTTTATTTCTAATATCCTTAGAAGGAAATATAACTTAAGTCAATAACTTTGATGAAAACTACAAATATAATAAAAAAAACTGGCAAAATATCCTGACAATTAAGTTGTTTAAAATTAAGTATAAACGTACGAGATTATCATAAAACCATTGCCTATGAAAGTTCCCTGTAATTCCCATCAACCGGCAGCAGTAGTTCCTACACATTGGAGCATAATGTTTCGAGTGCCCATCGAGGACCATAGAAACATAGGCATCATATCAAACCAACCGACACATGCAGACATGGCCTGATGTGAGGGTGGTGGTGTATGGTGCACACGGGCCTGGCCTGCGGCTGTCACTGTCATGTTGATACTTGTGTAAATTTATAGTCTCTTCGAGCTGTCAGAATGTAATTCCAATCTGCTTCACTCATCGCTTTGATGTTGACACCGGTGTCGGTGTGTGCGCGAGTGCGTGAGTGTGTGCTTAATTAAAGTGTATTTGATTTCCGCACCGTTGGAAATCGATCTAGTGCAGCGTTTCGACACTCTGAATTACAATCTATCCGCATCCAAATCCAAATTGCGAAATTGACATGCATTGAACCGATATTTTTTAATTTCTGAAAAATATTGTGTGACTTGAAATGTAATTTTTTACACAAAGGAAAACAACTTTTTTTTATTTGGATGTAATTTTAACCATTAATTTTAATTTAACAAATGACATTTTGCATATTAGGCATTTGGGCAGTATCACAGATTTTCCTTCGGTGGCTTGTACTTTTTATTGATATGCCAATCAAGGACCATAATTAACTCTCGCGCAGAGAAGCACGCAACTTCTGGGAATTGAAATTAGGTGGCTTCCAGCTGGACATTCATTAGTACAGGGATGTGCAGGACATCGATAAATCAGAACCTTCCCTTGGAAGGTGTTATATGTTCCCCAGGGCTCTAATGTTGAACACTTATGTGTTCTTGCCGACATGCACGGAGGATAACTGGTTACCCCATTTTGGGATGTGATTTTATCTATCAAAAAAAAAAAAAAAAAATCTCAGTTAAACAAGATTAAAACTACCGAAATTTGGTTTATATCTGAAAGAATCTGGTAAGTAAACGGGTACGACCTGAAATTTAGATTATTTGAATGATATTGTAATTGAGTATGAGAGACCACCCATGGTTGCTTCTCCAATTTTGAAAGATATTGAAATCGGAAGCATAAATATATAAAATTAATTGGACTGCAATCACACAACAAACTCACTGTACAAAGAACCATTTCCCAAATCAGTCAATTTTTATTCCACACTTGAGCTCAAACTCATCGAGTGTCCTCCACGAAAATTGAATTGAGCCATTCCAACGTTACTAAATTTAAGATTATTTTGAAACCCTAAACACTTGTACCAACAGTTTATTCCCCCCTAATATTCAATTGCTTTGATTTTCCCAGATCAAGTTAAGATGCGATCCAAACCACATATTGCACCACCGCAATTTGCTCCGTCCATTTGAACCTCCCTAACGACACTCTTTTATTTACACTTATAAACCAAGAGTGATACAATCGTTTTAAGTGATTTCGTAATACCAACAGAAGAAATCCACTTCCAGCCGCGACTGCTGCGAGGGGCCTCACTGTAAACAACAACTTAATACTTCATTTGTATTAATAACATGATAATTTTGCCGTTAAAATCATAAAAATAATCATTCAGGGTTTCGATTCGATTGTGCGGGGACCCATTGCTTTTGGATTGCGATTGGCCGCACTTTGGCGATAATGTTGGTAGCGTCGGGAATTGCCATCCTAAGGAGGTAGTTCACAGTGAAATCATGTGGCTTTGTAACTTTAATGTATTATTTATGGTTTTAATACTCGCTGCATAAAGAGTTTACCAATTTTGTTAGTAATCAATGTTGTTAAGAGGGTTAATTAGATTAGACTAAATTTACAATATTGACTAATTTAAAAAATATAAAAACAACGACTATTTTCACAAAAGTTACCTCAAAATGGCTATAACTTGAAAACGGTGCCTCTTATCAAAATTTCACTAAAGTACTTTTTGATTGCAAATTTAATTTTACATCGAAAAATAAAGTTGGAAAAATTTTGCGACCAATATTTCGATTTTTTGAAAAAATCAGTATTGATTAAACAATTTAAAACTCGGTCAAAGAATTTTTGCACAATCTGGAAACTTCTGAAAAGTTGGCATTTGATGTCCAATAAAACATATCAAAAAATAAAAATAGTGTTTTTTTGCAAATCAAGTTTAAGAAACTAAAAATTAAATAAAAAATCACCAAAAAAATTTTACCGCATATATTTTTTTTCCACTGTAGTCCGAATCCATACCTACAACTTTGCCGAAGACACCAAATCGATCAAAAAGTTCCTTCAAAAGATACAGATTTTTGAATTTTCATACATCGTTTTTGTATGAACAGCTGCCAAATTTGTATGGAAAATTATATGGACAAACTAATGATGCAAAAAGGCTTCTTTGGGCATACCAAAGGCACCAAAAAAGTTTCAGTCGAATTAAAAAATAAACTTGCTTAGGTATTTAAAAACGTGGGTTTTATAGAAAACCTGTATGTATGGGTATAAAAAGATCGGAAATTTTATGCCCTTTCTGATGCCACATAGGTTGACTTGTGAATTGTGGACCGGTTCAGATGCCGGCGGATTTTCCGACGACGTAATTCCGGGTTGGTACGAAATTTCAACGAAAAATCTATTTTATCGATACAAATACCCCCAAAACGGTGTTATACCCACTCCAAAATGTTTATTTAGCAATTCTATGGTAATATATTGACATTTATTTGAATTAAAAGTTTGCAAAATTAAGTTTAGATATGTTTTATATAGAATTTCCTGAGTTATATAAACTTTTATACTAAGTAGTTAGTAAACTTTATATTCAATCCAAATTATTTTTTTAATCAGTCAAGCATGCCTATTTGGAATTGGGAGATTGGATTTATGGTGATTTGTCAACAAATAACATTATTTATGTTAATTTTTCGAAAGGTGTACAAACTTTTTTTGCACCTTTTTTTGTTTTCGTAATAGTATTTGTTATATAACTTTTTATAGAAATCATCTTTTCATGAGCCTTTTGTAGCAAAATGTTTGGCATGAGTTTCTGAACAAAACATAGTTTTAGGTTCCTGTCAAACTATAAATTTTTTAACATGTTTCATCACAAAATGTGCATAGTGCCCAAGGGGTGTAAATACTTTTTTTACATACTGTATGTCCTTTTTAACGCTTGTGATGTTTCAATGCATTCCGATGCAATGGCGCACTACAAATGTTAATAAATGACAAGAAGAGTGCTAGGCGTCATCTAACCTAAGGCACTCTCCAGGATCCCTTCGAAAGATTGGCTGCGCTAGGGTCTGATTAGATTAGATTAGATTAGATACTGTATGTCCTTTTTATCGTGTTGGTCATTTTGGTCATTTTGGTCTTTTTGGTCTTTTTGGTCTTTTTGGTCTTTTTGGTCTTTTTGGTCATTTTGGTCAATTTGGTCAATTTGGTCATTTTGGTCATTTTGGACAATTTGGTCGATTTGGTCAATTTGGCCAATTTGGTCAATTTGGTCAATTTGGTAAACGTGGTCTATTTGGACAATTTAATCATTTTGGTCTTTTTGGTCTTTTTGGTCATTTTAATAATTTTGGTAATTTAGGTCAATTTGGTCAATTTGGTTAATTTGGTCAATTTTTAAATTTGGTCTTTTTGGGTTTTGATCATTTTGGTAATTTTGGTAATTGTGGTGTATTTGGTCAATTTGGTCAATTTGGCCAATTTGGTGAATTTGGTGAATTTGGTGAATTTGGTAAATTTGGCCTATTTGGTAATTTTGGTAATTTTGGTCAATTTGGTCAATTTGGTCAATTTGGTCAATTTGGTCAATTTGGTCATTTTGGTAATTTTGGTAATTTGGGTCATTTGGGTCATTTTGGTCATTTTGGTAATTTTGGTCATTTTGGTCAATTTGGTCAATTTGGTCAATTTGGTCAATTTGGTCAACTTGGTCAATTTGGTCAATTTGGTCAATTGGTAATTTTGGTAATTTTGGTAATTTTGGTCATTTTGGTAATTTTGGAAATTTTGGTAATTTTGGTCAGTTTGGACAATTTGGCCAATTTTTAAATTTGGTCAATTTGGTTATTTTGGTCTTTTTGTTTTTTTTGGTCAATTGGGTCAATTTGGTCCATTTGGTCAATTTAGTCAATTTGGACAATTTGGTCTTTTTGTTTTTTTGGTCGTTTTGGTCATTTTGGTCATTTTGGTAATTTTGGTCAATTTGGTCAATTTGGCCAATTTGGTCAAGTTGACCGATTTGGTCAATTTGGTATACCTCGTAATTTTTGGCAATTGGGTCATTTTGGTAATTTTGGTCATTTTGGTCAATTTGGTCAATTTGGTCAATTTGGTCAACTTGGTCAATTTGGTCAATTTGTAATTTTGGTCATTTTGGTCATTTTGGTAATTTTGGTAATTTTGGTGATTTTGGTCAATTTTGCCAATTTTTAAATTTGGTCAATTTGGTTATTTTGGTCTTTTTGTTTTTTTGGTCATTTTGGTCAATTTGGTCCATTTGGTCAATTTAGTCAATTTGGACAATTTGGTCTTTTTGGTTTTTTTGGTCATTTTGGTCATTTTGGTCATTTTGGTCATTTTGGTCATTTTGGTCATTTTGGTCATTTTAGTCATTTTGGTAATTTTGGTCAATTTGGTCAATTTGGCCAATTTGGTCAAGTTGACCGATTTAGTCAATTTGGTATATTTCGTTATTTTTGTCAATTGGGTCATTTTGGTAATTTTGGTAATTTTGGTCAATTTGGTCAATTTGGCCAATTTGGTCAAGTTGACCGATTTGGTCAATTTGGCATATTTCGTAATTTTTGGCAATTGGGTTGACCGATTAGGTCAATTTGGTATATTTCGTAATTTTTGTCACTTGGGTCATTTTGGTAATTTTGGTCAATTTGGTCAATTTGGCCATTTGGTCAAGTTGACCGATTTGGTCAATTTGGTATAGTTCGTAATTTTTGTCAATTGGGTCAATTTGGTCAATTTGGTCAATTTGGTCATTGGGTCAATTTGTTCAATTTGGTCTATTTGGTCAATTTGGTCAATTTGGTCAATTTGGTCAATTTGGTCAATTTGGTCAATTTGGTCAATTTGGTCAATTTGGTCAATTTGGTCAATTTGGTCAATTTGGTCAATTTGGTCAATTTGGTCAATTTGGTAAATTTGGTCAATTTGGTAAATTTGGTCAATTTGGTTAATTTAGTCATTTAGGTCATTTTGGTCAATTGGACCAATTGGGTTAATTTGGTCAATTTGGTCGACTTGGTAATTTTGTCAATTTGGTCATTCTAGTCGTTTTGGTCAATTTGGTTAATTTGGTCGATTTGGTCGTTTTGGTCAATGTGGTCAATTTGGTCAATTTGGTCATTCTGGTCGTTTTGGATATTTTGGTCAATTTGGTCATTTTGGTCATTTTGACCATTTTGGTCATTGGGTCATTTTTGGTAACTTTGGTAATTTTTGTAATTTTTGTGATTTTTGTAATTTTGGTAATTTTGGTAATTTTGGTCATTTAGATCATTTTGGTATTTATTGTCTGTTAAATTAAATTTAAAAAAAGTTAAATTAAAAATCATAGCAACTCCATCGCACGGTACTGCCTTCTGGCGGGGATCAGATTTGCGTTCCACTTCGTGACCAAGGAAGTAAAGGAACTGTCCGTTTCGTTGGATAGAGTACACACATTTCTGAAATACCAGCAAGCTCCTCCGAGTGTCCAGCAAAGTGAAGTTTCTTGTTAGCGATGCGGCATGGGACAGTCAGTAGCGGTCAGGACCAGCCAGGCACGCAGCACCAATAATGGCACCACACCACCCTGAGTAGCACCATGGCCGCGCGGCCATAACGTCTAATGGTCACGCTTCGCTGATGTATCTTTATTGATATTACTTTCCATATTGTCATATCTCTTTCTCCTCCTGCGCGGAACCTCTTTCGGATTGGGAATGGCCCTGCAGAAAAGGGGTGATGATGCCAACGGTGGCTAACCGGACCGCCGGTGTTCCGGGATTGGACCGGATCGGAATGGGATTTTCTGCGCTGGTGGGGAACAAGGAATCTGGACTGCATTGGATAGAGAATAGTTGTCGTCTGGTTAAACGCGCAAAATATTGCACTGCGGAAAGATTAGATTGCCGTTACGACTGCTGTTCACGATTTTTATTGAACCTTTGAAAAAGCTTCTGGATGGGGGAATTTGGTGATCCTCCAGTCTCCTTGGTGGTTGTAGTGGTAGTACTTGTTATGAGGCAATTAGCTTTGAAAAACAAGGCGTCTCAAAGATATAAGTATAAGTGCAGATCATTCAAAATTATAAAAATTGCACAAAGAATCAAAGTTGTGCCGCTGAATGGCTCGAATTTCTTAAACAATGATAATTATAAATCATAGTTTACAACGATCTTTCATGCCTGACAAAATCTAACTTTCCAGTTACACGCGAATGCCCTTAGATAAGGTTGACCCATCTTTAGGGGTAATCCAGTGATGAATCATCGAAAAAAATAAAACCTTCGCAATTGGTGTGAAATTTCCATCTGGTCGTGGACACGTCAAGCTTTAGCTATTCACCGACGGTGGATGAAAAAGTGCCTGATCTGCGCTCTCGCTACCGGTAATTAGTTTCCAGAAGAGTGGCTTCGAAAGTCATTCAACCAATTTTTGCTTTGTTTGGACAAAGAATCGCACCCGCGCACTCGTGCGTTGGAGGCAATTAATGTAAATACACAATTCAAATCACACACACACACGCATCATTCCAGGGAAAAGAGGCTTCATCTGACAGTCACTTTCTGCGAGCCCATCCAAACGCAACCGAGTGACAGCGCAGCGGCCACAAAACATGGCTAAATATCAGTTAATCATTCTCATTAACTAGCGACCATCATACCTCTGGGTAGTAATGTCAGCCCAGTGCTGGCATACAAAGAAACAGAAAAAAAGAAGGCAGAAAGCCACACCATCATTAGCAACGATGAGAGTGCCATCGAATCGCGGGACAGGACAAGACTAAACAAGACAAGACAGTGTGAAGAAGGCAAATGACCACCAGGTGTACAGCAAGAGACTTTCACCTGATTATACATTGGAACGGTCGTTAGAACAAGGTGTTTTTCATTCCTCACTGAAAGCTTCATGACTTGCCTTCATGTATATCGTCTCAGAATTGAAAACTGGTCCACAGACATTTAGTAATTAATTTAGCAATATCATCATTAGAGTACTCAAAAATTGCATAAATTTAATAAGGTTATATGAATCTAGCTGGGACCATTCCAACCTGGAAGTTCCAAGAGCTTAAATTGTTTCATCGTACGTACAGTCAAATCGATAAAAATATTACGTTCTGGTGCTTATACTCTCAACGCCATGACGATATTCAGTGAAATGTACGCGGCAGCGAAATCAGGCGAGTTAATTAAATTATTGCCGCGTGTGAAAAACTCGCAATTATCCTTCGTCCGGGCACTCAGAGATTGGAAATTAAGCACCCACATTCCAAAATCCCACCGATTTTTGGTGTGTCCCATCCAGAAGGATCACTCGAGTCACTTTTTGGACACCGGGGCTCACTGAAACCCGATTTTTGGTTTCCAGTAATGCCATTTTCGCCGTTTCGCGCCGCAGTCAGACAGTGTGGATCATTCTGTGATGGAAACATGAACGCTATGGACTGCATTCTACCTAACCTCTCTCTTTATATTTTCCTAGAACGTGGCGATGAGTTGGGTGAAAAGTTGACGCAGAGTTGCCAGTTGCCACTCGATGCCTCACCTTTTGACCTTTACAGATCCCTAAAATTCGATTTCAATTCTGAGATATTCATAAAAAACGAAAAAAAACTCCGTGCATTGCTGTCACTCTTCATACGAAAGAAGTTTCGTGCTATATCGACATACCCGGAAACTTGCAGCAAATGCGACAACTGGTCAAAGGGATTTCTGATCAGAACGCGTTTGACACACGTACATGCCCGACTACCGTGAACATTTGTAATTATACCTAGGGACGCCAGCAATCAAATTCAACCAAATTTTGGTACAATGCACAAAATGGTCTGTCAAACAAAACGTGTTCAAACATTGAAACTCGTTTTCTCGGAACGTCAAAAAGCGGCGTGCGACAAGATTGCACGACAGCGACGAGTTATGAATATTTTAATTAAAAAGTTGAAAATGAAAATAAAAAATCTTTCAAAATCTAGAGAGTTGTAAATCAAAATTCTGCCTGACACTTGAAAAATCTGGCAATCCCAGATTTATCTGGCAACCTGGCAACCCTGGTAGTGGGAGTTAATGACAATGAGGCAAAGTTGGTTGGGGAAATACAGGGAGAAAGATCCACCTCGCAACGTCATGACCGAAATTATTTGGTGTTCAGGACAAGTGATTGCTCGTCGGTTAAATTAATTTGCTCCTCATGCTAGTGAACATAATGTTATTGTGCCACTGACAAAGGGTGAATGCAAGATAAAAATAAAAATATGTTTTTATTTTTACCTTATTTAAAGCATTTTTATTTTTATAACGTTCTGTTTCAAATGCTATCCCTAGATAGTTTTGAGTTTTCTGATCATTTTCATTCGTAATGAAGACTTCCATATTTTTTTCGTTCGAAGATATGAATGTTGCTTCAAAATAACTTAAAATAGTTGCAAACATATCAAACATAAAAATATCTTTGCCAATACCAAGCCACCCTAGAATTTAACCTAATTGCTACCCGGATTTCAATTACCAGTCATCGCACTCGCAAATACAAGCCTGCCCGGCAGAAACGATAGGGGTTTCTCGTCTGTTCGTGGCCGAAATCATTCGCTCGGTGCAATAATTCTCCTCCCCCATGGCACAGGATTTGGTTCCCAAGCCTAGATATAGGAGGACTCATCAGATCCTATTGCACCTCCCCCGCCTAAACCCATATCTCTGTACGCTACATTTCGAGGGGGTTGTTCGGAACTCACCTGACCAGCTATGCCCGCCGGCTGTACATTGGGCCTGTGCCACGTGATTAAATCGGTGTGTTGGATTGGAAAATTTCCAATCCTTTACCGGATCATTGCCGCTGGACTCAACACGTGGGCACTGGTAAAAATGTGTAATAGAGTGTATCAAATACCATGGGTATTCAATTGTATTACATTGTTCACATTTATCAATGTATTAAAAGTACCGTTTTTTTACGTTTCAAATTTAACTGTGCTTTTGCACTAATACTGGTGCATTCTGGAAACCATCATCAGAATCGTCATGAGTTCGACGTCGTCGTGCTATCTTGTCGCACCCGCCATTTTGACGTTCCGAGAAAAACGCGTTTTAATGTTTGACCTTGAATTAACAAAAACGAGACCATGCAATGTAAACAATAACAAACACGTTTTGTTTGGCTGACCATTCTGTGAATTGTCCCGAAGTTTGGTTGAAGTTGGTTGCTGGAGTCACGAGTTATGTTTACAAATGTTTACGGTAGTCTAGCTTGTACGTGCGTCAAACGCATCCTGACCTGCAATCCCTTTGGCCTTTTGTCGCACTGACATCAATTTTCAGGGAGTGACAAGATAGCACGACAAGATTGAAACTACTTTTATATGAAAAGTGACAAAAATTTTCGAAGCTTTTTTTGGTTTTCATTGAATATCTTAGGATTGAAATCGAATTTTGGGGATCTGTGAAGGTCAAAAGATGTGGCATTGTGAGATGCACAAAATGGCGTTCTTAACTCAATTTGGCCCAAAATGCACGTACGACAAGTTAGCACGACGGCGACGAGTTGCATATATCCCGCACGTTGCTAGTAATGTTTGGCCTGCAGCCCAGAGGAACCAGCATTCGGATTCATTTTGTCATGTTGAGCTCTGAATGTGGTAAGAGGGTGGTAGTTACACCCCATCCCCCGGTTTGCTGATGGGCTGTGATGAAAAATTCAATTTTGAACCTGTAATTAATTCCTGAATGTGGATGCTTTGGTTCACTGAATTTGTTTATTTAATTTATGAACGATTTTCTGTATTAATAACGTTGATGGTAATTCATCGATTTTTACGCTGATGCCACTGTTGATTTTCTCCATCATCCATGGAATTACCGGGTCGGAAATGGGATTTGGATGCAACATTGCTAGTGCTCGAGTTTGTTTGGAATATTGATAAGGTTCTACCTCAAATAAGATTTCAAAGGATCTGTGACTCACAAGTTCTGGATTCAATCAATAGCAATGATGCACTGCAGCACATCATATGCAACTTGGGGCAAATTCTATTATTTATCCTTCACAAAATTAGGAAGTGTGAAAAATTGAGATTTTTATGATACCTTTTGATTTAGACAATATACAATGCATCCATTTGCAAAGGATTGTACAATTTCAAAGGATTTTTCCTAAATAATAAAAAAATAATCTGTTCCTCCAAAAATACTTAACCTGAACTTTACATACTGTAAATAAATGAATATGAATTAGTGATTTAAGTGCATTGATTGATTAAAGGATAATCCGTCGGAAACATATGGTGTGAAGAACAGCTTGCATTTATTCCGATTGCACTTGTGACTACCGATGCTTGATTGGAATCTCGTGTGTTGAGTGCACTTTTACTTTAAGAGGAATTAAAAGCTTAGATGGAAATAAAGTCCATCTTAGAAAAAGAGCCATTAGAATATGTTTCTTATGCATTTGGAAAAGAGAATTCCCTGAAAACTGTAGGATTTGGGTTGCGTGGTTCGGTCGTGTTTTTTGTCATGTAAAAAGATAGATTAATCCGAGAAAAAATACTAAACTCGCGTGAACAACGGGAATGAGTGATTGATGAAGTTCTTCATAATCTGAAACATTTTTTGTTGTTTTTTTCAACTAAGAGAAAAATCATTTATCCCCGAGACAAGATGGCGGCATTATGATGAAGTCGGGCTTTGCCCTTGTCCGGGTATTTGTTCTGTGGTAGTGTGATAGTATTAGTGTTCCAGGCAGGCGGGAATAACAAAACGGAGCTTACTTCAATAACAAGTCCTGTTAAAATATTCCATTTCGTTATCAGAAAGCCATGATTATCGGTTATGAGAAGAAAAAATAACATCCTCAACACACAGTCTAAACATTGCAATTGAATAGATCTTATGAGAGAGTCAGACAATAACAACGCAAAGTATGGAATATGTAAAATCATTAAATCATTGTTATTCATGTGACATTCCAAAATATAAGTCATCAGTCATAGCCTAATCTTCTTATATATACACGGAGAAAAAAGAGTTCCCAAAATCGTGAACAAGCGTTCACGAAAATCGGAACCACGAACAAAGTGTTCAAATCCCATGGTTCGTTTTTAGAAATCGTACCATGGGATTTGAACACTTTGTTCGTGGTTCTCATTTTCATGAACGCTTGTTCACGATTTAGGGAACTCTTTTTTCTCCGTGTGTATATTAAAATTTCGATAGTTTTGTTCGAACGCGAATCAGTTCAATACGGAGCGTCGGATCGAGGTGCTCTTTGTTGCGTTGGGTTCGTATAAGTCCAAGGAAGGTTCTTACGCCAAAAAGTTACAACTTTGGCCACTCTGGAACCGATTCCGGAAAATCTGTCGATTGCATGGGAAATGTTACGTATAATCAAATGTTGATCACAGGAGGCTGAATAAGCAAAAGAGCTAACAACGTCAACTAACAAAAAAAGGCAGAACGAAGTTTGTCGGGTAAGGCTTGTTTGGTGTTATTTTTTGTTATTTAATTTTACCTCAACTATGGGAAAATTTTGGCAAATTTTCCATAACCCAATTTGTTATTGTTTTTTTATTGGGAAAATATGGCCAGAACTATGGGAAATTTTGGTCTAGGACATTATTTTGGTCATGAAATGTGATCTTTATACCGAAACATTTTTAAAAAGCGAAATATTTTTTTATTATAATTATTGAAATCAATAGTTTGCTCGAAAATTTTCTAATAGTCCATAACCCAATTTGTTATTATTTTTTATTTTGTTTAATATGGCCAGAACTATGGGAAAGTGTTGACCAATTTTGTCAAAGAAATTATTTTGGTCAAGCAATGTAGTCTTTGCACCAAAACATCAGTTAAAAAATTTGAATGTTGATTCTTTTAATTATTGATATTGGTAAATCAATAATTAAAAAAATGTCCAAATGTTGTGCATAACTAAGGCTACGGATTTTTCCGTACCATACGGACTTTTGACCCTCTCCGTGGATTTTTCACTGGCCGGTTTTTTTTAATGTAATAATAATGTTGGTCCGAGCCGGGATTTGAACCCCGATCTACCGCTTACGAGGTGGAAGCGTTACCACTGGGCTACATGGTTCGGTCAATGATAACAACTTTTTAAAATTTAATTTCTTTTTTGCTTTGGCCAATGCTATTCTAATTAGAATTTTTTTGTTCAACTGATGATGATTTCATAATGAAGACATTACCAACAATCATTTTTTTAATCCTTTCAAAACAATTCTATCCAATAAAATATTCAAGAGCTTTCAAAAGCTTTTGAAAACCAATGGAAATCAATATTAACAAAATTTCTCGTGTAACATTTTTGGTTATTTGTTCCCTAGGATATTTTTCCTGGTCTCTGTGAAATATTACATATTTTTGCAAACGTTGAACAATATTTGTAACATTTCAGCCAATGTTTACTAAAATCAGTATTTGAAAATGTGTAATATTTGTGAAACCAAGCAATAATATTAAAATTTTATAATTAGCTAATAATAAGACATCCATATCAAAATCAGTTATTTACTAGCGTAAAAATCATATCTCACCAATACCACATTGAGTTATTGCACCTTTCAGCAATACCTAGAGATTTGTGTGAATCGTGCTAGGCCTGGTTTTTATCACACTGCTTTGCAAGACATTTTCAAAAAAGTGTCCACGTGGTTTATGGAAGTCTGGATGTTGGAGGCTGTTGTAAAAAGATATTAAAGTTTCAAAAAATCAATTTTTAACAGTAATTTTCAAAAGCTATGTGAAAAAGTGCTTCAAAAAACCTTTCGAATGCAACTAAGAGAGTTTGAATTGATGAAGTTTTACGAAAATGAGAGCAAATTTAAAAGTTTTATGGCTCCAAAATTCAAAGCCCGTTTTAATCCATTTTCCTTTTTCGCAGAGGGACCATTTTTCGCATGAGTTCAAACAAACGCTGAATGTTTCATCCAAACCGGAGCACCTCGATACAACCTGTTTCACATTGCCGAAAAATTCGCTCGTAAATGAGTTTCGTAAATATAATATTGTTGTATCTCTAAGTTGTTGCATAGTATCAAGAATAGGGTCAAAAACAAACTTGACAGAAATTTGACTAGTTTTCTAAAAAAACATTGAAATAAAAATTCACGTTATTCAAATTCAGTTTCAACGAGTTTGTTTTCTCACAAAAAAAATCACGTTGGTATGTCTCTCTTCAAAAATTCAAAAATCGTTTCTAAAAAAAAAATTGCTTGAAAAACGTCAGCTCTATTGTGGTCTCTATTGCAAGTTTCTGCCCGCTGGAATGTGTCATCCTAATTTAAAAAGAAGTTAATTTGCTAACGTCTCAACCAAATAAACCCTGGTAATTACCTTGCACTCTTTTTATTCAATTTGATTGCGGTTAAGTCCGTAGTCAAGATGCAACTGCAGCACAGTGATGTCAACCATCGCGACGCTCATTTTTGGTTCGCAGCACATTTTTTGTTTATAGTGCTTTTCAGTTACGGAATTCGACAAAGTTGTGTACGAAGGACTTTTGGAACACACCAAATCGTACAACTTTGCTCAACATAGTGTTGATTTTTAATGAATACAAAAAAAGTTACAACCAAAAATGCGTTAGGCAAACGAAAGCATCGCGAACCATTGGTTCCGATGTCTGAAATCTTCTTGTAACTTTTTGCGTATGAATTTTAAAGCTTTACAATGTTCTGAAGAAATGTTGCTGTTGGTGAGTTCTACAAGTGCTTAGAACACGATTTTGTCGGATTCCGTAACTGAAAAGCACTACAACCGAAAAATGTGCCGCGAACCAAAAATGAGCGCCGCGATGGTTGACATCACTGGCAACAGCAAATGCCATTCGCGTGCAATTAAAACATCGTTCAACCTGAACCGGACGTTTAATCTGGTCACCTTTCTGCTGAATAGGTACTAAGGAATTACTAATTTACTCTATTACTAAAAGGTGCTGCTGCACCTCTCCATCATAGTCTTCGTTGTCGTCGTCAGCGCAGCTAGGTGGCCATCAGTTGCAGTAGCCGGGGTCAGGCCTTCATTGTTCGGTCGGTCCGGATGAATGGAAGGTAAATTGAAATGTCTACCTGGACGCTGACTAACCCGCCGTCGTGTCCAAAGTGTCTGTAGATGATGTCTTATTTTTTTGCCACCCTGACTGCCGTGTTGAATGGCGAAGCAAGAAACGTCTTTATTCTTATTCAATTATTTTTCTGTCCTCTGCGAGCGATAGTGACACAGTACTATCGTTCTATCACTTCCTGGGAGGGCGGTGGGGGCAGGTGTGCTATACGCTTTGAAGGGAGGACCTTCGTCGCCAGGTAGTGCCATTCATCTGGGAAGGGACTTGAATGGAGCGAGGAATTCTTTTGTGACGTTTTTGCATGCTAATTGATATCAGCTCGATGGTGATTTCACGTAAAGTTGACGGAAGAATGTTGAAAACTTATCGTTGAAAAATCGAATTCAAGAATTTCGCATTATTTCTATTGCTTATGTGTAATTTGATTAGTTTTTTCAGCCAAACCAACCACGTAATCGAAGCTTAAAAATCTATTCCTCCCGGAATGGAAACTGACGGAGATTCTACAGAGTTGGGGACGAGCAAGTAAAAATATTTATCACGAACTAACCGGCAATAACAATATTTCACTCCACCATCAATACCGAGGGGACTCGACTGGCGCAGTCCACAGGAGACTCAACTCTGATGTGACCATCAAACCACGCGGACGAGGAGTAAAAAAGCTCCAAACTTTCTTCTCCTTCTCCGTTTCGGTACAACAATGGCATCGTTACGGACCTCCCCTGGCCGGGAAAACCTCCAGGCCGTGGATCTGTTGCCCGTTGATGGCCACGTCCGATAGTGACAATTTCTTCACTGGTGCTGCTGCTGCGGCCTAATCCGGGAAGGAGGAGGGCCCTCCATAAAGTGGCTCCAGCGATCCTATCTTGGACTGCTTTATGCGCTTATCGTGATGTTTGAGCCAAACAGAGTCACTGTGCTGTAAAGTTGTGATTGAATCTCTATCTCTCGGGTGAGGTTGTGAATTGATTTCGATGTTTATCCCTTCGCGGGCTTGATCCGATTCGTGAGAGGGCACCCGTTGCTGGACGGTGACGACGGTGTGGCGGTATGGCCGAGCGATGTTTGGACAGTAAATCTTCAACGACAGGGGCGGGCGCTATACAGTGGCGATAGGAGGTAGTGCGGGCTGAATGTCAAATGTCTTTTAACTGAGATTAGGGGACCTTGGGGGAATACGAGGTATTTTGGCTTTCTCCTTTTTTCTTGATTGGAAAGCGGTATCACGAAGCATTAAAATACCCCATTTTCCCCTGTAGAAATCACTTTGTTAATGTGCCAAATGGGGGCACCAAGCTGCAAAAAACGGGAGAAATCAGCGGGGCAAGCAATTAGGTTATTTATGAAAATGGCGTCCATTATCCGCTTGTGATGGTCGTTTTTATTTTGCAGAAATTAAGTTTTCATGCTAGCAAATTAGGATACCCATACCGGATTTGGTCAACCCAACCCTGCTCACACTAGCTTTAGGGGCATCGATTCGTGACTCTTTGGAAAGTCCTGTGTGCCCGCTATAACACATCTCAACTAAGTCGTCAAGTTAGCGTTGGTCAACGTACGCGCCAATGCAAATGACAAAGATTGGCGATCATAATTGCTGACGACGACGAGAAGAGTGGCCTCTTAAAGGGGGTGGGCATTGTTTGCAAAGTAGCGACAGTTTAATAACAATTTCATTACTCGGTCCCCATCCTCATTTGTGTGTCACGTCCGCCCATAAGCGGGTGCCCTTTTCCGAGACATTCATCCATGTTTTATGGCCACCACCATCCGGGTGGAGTGGCGTTTGATGCAGATGCATTAAGGCGTATTAAAAATGCATATATAAATAAGCGGGTGGGTTGCATTTTCACGTGAGAATTGCAGCTATTTAGAAAATCGAGGTCGTCTCCGATGGGATGGGCAAGGTAATTGGCATTTGGAATGTCCACATGGGAATTCCGTATGAGGAAATCATCAGTTAGATGCAAAATATACTGTATGACTTTTTATAAGACAACGCGTTTTAATGTTTGTCCTCGAGTAAACAAAAACTAGAGCACGCAAACATGTTTTGTTTGGTAGACCATTCTGTGCATTGTCCTGAGGTTTGGATGAATTTGGTTGCCGGAGTCTCGAGCTAAAATCAAAATGTTTAAGGTCATTGTACGTTTGTCAAGCGCGTTCTGACCAGAAATCCCTTTGGCCAGTTGTCGCAATTACAAGAATTTTAATGGTGAGTCAAGAACAACATTGAAACTTCTTTCTGATAAAGAATGAACGAACAATGCACGGAGTTTTTAAGGTTTTTATTGAATATCTCAGAATTGAAATCAAATTTAGGTGATCTTACTGTGTGCCACTCAGAGAATTAAAGTTGAAATGATGACTTAAAACGGGGGTCTCAACAATGGCTGGACGAATTATTGTGCTGAGAAGATTAAAAATAAAAATAAATGCTTTTATAGTTGGTTAATTCTCTACCAACTCACACGAAATCGGGAAAAGTTGCCTCGACCCCTCTTCGATTTGCGTGAAACTTTGTCCTAAGGGGTAACTTTTGTCCCTGATCACGAATCTGAGGTCCGTTTTTTGATATCTTGTGACGGAGGGGCGGTACGACCCCTTCCATTTTTGAACATGCGAAAAAAGAGGTGTTTTGCAATAATTTGCAGCCTGAAACGGTGATGAGATAGAAATTTGGTGTCAAAGGGACTTTTATGTAAGATTAGACACCCGAGACCCAGAAGGTTCATTTTTTTATTTAGAACAAAATTTTTGATTTTAAAATTTCGTGTTTTTTCTAACTTTGTAGGGTTATTTTTTAGAGTGTAACAATGTTCTACAAAGTTGTAGAACAGACAATTACAAAAATTTTAATAAATGACATAAGGGGTTTGCTTATAAACATCACGAGTTATCGCGATTTTAAGTAAAAAAGTTTTAAAAAAGTTACTTTTTGCGTTTCTCTTTGTTTCGTCGTCCGTATCTGTCGCGGTTGACCATGAACAACCACAATCGATGACGACCAACCTTTTCTAAACTTTTTTTTCGTAAAATCGCGATAACTCGTGATGTTTTTAAGCAAACCCCTTATGTCTATATATCAATTTTTGTAATTGTCTGTTCTACAACTTTGTAGAACATTGCTACACTCTAAAAAATAACCCTGCAAAGTTAGTAAAAACACGAAATTTTAAAATCAAAAAATTTGTTCGAAATGAAAAAAATGACCCTTTTGGGTCAATATAGATTCGAAAAGAACATTAAATTTCCCATAAAATGACATGTTTCAAAAAATTTTACAGTCAAGTAACGGAAAATGGGAGAATTTTTAAAACTATTTTAGTGTTTTTTTCGATGAAAAATACGTTTTTTCGGAATTCTGAGTACGCCATCAAATCGGGCGTCTATTTTTACATAAAGTACCTTTGACACCAAATTTCTATTTCATCACCGTTTCAGGCTGCAAATTATTGAAAAACACCTCTTTTTTCGCATGTTCAAAAATGGAAGGGGTCGTACCGCCCCTCCGTCACAAGATATCAAAAAACGGACCTCAGATTCGTGATCAGGGACAAAAGTTACCCATTAGGACAAAGTTTCACGCAAATCGAAGAGGGGTCGGGGCAACTGCTGTGTGATTTGGCGGAAAATTACCCAGTTGTTAAGGATAAACACATTTCAAGTTTAAAACTTTTCTTAATCCATTATTAGGTGGTTGATGCCTTCCTCACATGTATGAAGTAATTTAATTTAATTTCCCCAAAACGGACCGAATAAGGCTAATCAGGCCAAATCCGGTTTAGCCGGTTCTGAGATAATCGTGTGGAAAAGAAACTATGTCTACACACATCCCCACAGACATTTGCTCAGAATTGAGTCGATATGTATACGTGGAGGTATATCTAGGAGGTTTAATTTTTCAAGTCATTTCATAGCCTTTCCTAATTAGAGTGAGGAAGGCTTGACTTTGCAAATAATGCTAAGAAAAAAAATTGAGACAAAACCTTATAAAGTTTGCTAATTTTCAGATTAAGAGTCATTAAACCTTCATATAAAAATATATTAAATAAATGTTTAATTTTGTAACGAAATTAGGTACATGTCCCAAATAAAATTTATGCCCAACAAAAAAAAATTAAGTTCAATGTGTTTTTTTGAATCTCCAAAGCAAAAATACCCAATTTTATTTAAAAGGAACAGATTTTTATGATCTTAAACCTGCCTTTTTTTGTACAAATTCTATTTTGGACAATAAATTATTTTCGCTAGAAATTAAAAAAAAATTCAAATTTTAAGGCCTACTGTGATTTAACGTAACATGTTGTAGAAAATGGATGGATAGGTAAAACCTTTGTTAAGCAATACAGGACTTTCCTTCTTCAAAATGTGATACATATCTCGAGAAATATTTAATCTAGCGATTGCTGACAAGATATCGTGCCTGCCATTTCATTAGGGCACATAATTTTTTTAGACAAGAGTGTGTCCCTTTCACACCTTATGAAAATTGTCATTTGAGGGAAGGGATACACTATTGTTTACAAAAGTTATGTGACCTTTTGAAATGTTAGGCTCCATATATTGTCGACAATCGAATGCAATTTAATTTTTGTTCTTTTTTGTTAAACTTATTTAGTCTCAATTTGAAAATGAGCATTTTTAAATCGTTTTTTGCCCATTACTTTTGATAGAATTGACCAAAATTCATTTTTCAAGAATAAAAATGTTCATTTTGACAAGCTCTACAATTGTCTAGAAGGGCCCAAAAATGTACAAAATGATCTAGTGGTTGTAAAAGAAGAAACAAGTTTTGGCTGAAATATTTCAAGAATCAACAAAATAATTAAATTTATTCCTGGAATATTGCAGCCAAAACTTGTTCTTAAATTTTGGTCAATTCTATCAAAAGTTATGGGCAAAAAACGATTTGAAAATGCTCATTTTCAAATTGAGATTAAATAAGTTAAACAAAAAAGACCTCCGAGATATTTTCAGCAAATGTACTCTAGAATGTGTACTTTCAGATGCTTCTAAGAGCGAGGTCAAACTCCACCACCTTTTCTAGTTGTTCAGATTCAAAATGGCGTCTTTTTCGTCATATTTTGGCTATAACTTTCGTTTAAAATAGAGCGTCCAATTTCCCGTCCCGGGAAAAAAATCCCGGGAATTCCCGGGATTTCCCGAAAAAAAATATTTCCCGTATCCCGAAATTCAAGCGGAAGTAAACATTTTGTTAACTTTTTGGAACTATAATTTTGAAAATGCTCTGAAAAAAATAATGAATGAATCTCAACATGATCTTGTTTAGTTAAATTTAATATTTAATTCATATATAATTAATGAGGTGATCAGAAATTTGGATACTAAGGTTTATTTCTGATATTAATAATAATTTCTGAGGCAACTGGAAATAGATCTTGCTGAAAATAAACTATTACAATTTAGGTAAGCTTTTAAAAGATCAATTCGTGCTATTTCATTAAAAAAAAAACATATTTTAACCCCTTTACCGCCCTTACCATGATTAAATGGGGTAATAATAGGATTGGTATCGTTAAATATTTCAGATCGGTTTGGGCAAAAAGAATAACTTCAATTCGTTAAATACCAAGTATTTAAAAAAAAACTAACCTAATCCACCTATGTGGTTGATGCCTTCCTCACTTGTTACCAACAATGGGTAATATAAGTGATTTGGACACATATTTCAGCTATTTTTTTACCAATTACCAATGATGGGTTGGATGATTGATCCGGACATCGTTTACATGCATTTAAGTGAGATCCGGCTTCAAAAAGTACATAAATATCACTTAAGTGGTCATAACTCGAGACAGGGTTGCCAGATCTTCGATGTTGTGGACTCGTTGGAAAGGTCTTTTGATTACCTAACCAACAATGAGTCGGATGATGGTTCCGGACATCGTTTACATACATTTAAGTGAGATCCGGCTTCAAAAAAGTACATCAATATCACTTAAGTGGTCATAACTCGAGACATGGTTGCCAGATCTTCAATTATTTGGACTCGTTGGAAAAGTCTCTCGATTACCTAACCAACGATGGGTCGGATGATGGATCCGGACATCGTTACATGCATTTAAGTGAGATCCGGCTTCAAAAAAGTACTTAAATATCACTTAAGTGGTCATAACTCGAGACAGGGTTGCCAGATCTTCGATGTTGTGAACTCGTTGGAAAAGTCTCTCAATTACCTAACCAACGATGGGTCGGATGATGGATCCGGACATCGTTACATGCATTTAAGTGAGATCCGGCTTCAAAAAAGTACTTAAATATCACTTAAGTGGTCATAACTCGAGACAGGGTTGCCAGATCTTCAATTATGTGGACTCGTTCGAAAGGTCTCTCGATTATCTAACCAACGATGGGTCGGATGATGGATCCGGACATCGTTTACATGCATTTAAGTGAGATCCGGCTTAAAAAAGTACATAAATATCACTTAAGTGGTCATAACTCGAGACAGGGTTGCCAGATCTTCGATGTTGTGGACTTGTTGGAAAGGTCTTTTGATTACCTAACCAACGATGGGTTGGATGATGGATCTGGACATCGTTTACATGCATATAATTGAGATCCGGATATATGTGAAAACACATTTTTATACATAACTTTTGAGCTACTTATCGAAACTTCAAACAATTCAATAGCGATGTATGGGACCCTAAACCAAGTCGAATGCAACTGGTTCGATCAAAATCGGTTCAGCCAGTGCTGAGAAAACTTGGCAAGATTTTTGAACACATACATACATACACACACACACACACATACACACACACAGACATTTGTTCAGTTTTCGATTCTGAGTCGATATGTATATATGAAGGTGGGTCTTCGAGCTTTTAATAAAAAGTTCATTTTTAGAGCAGGATTATAGCCTTACCTCAGTGAGGAAGGCAAAACGATTTGAAGTGAAAGAATTGTGAAGCACTGGTGCAACAATGAGTGTTAGAGGATCAACAAGGAAATATTTAAGTCTGACTGTGAAATTATGTTAATTTATCGTAAAATTGGAATCATGTTCAACCGAAGTCAATTATAAACCTGAAAATCGTGTGGCATAATAAAACCATAAAAAATAATGAAAAAATACTTTGTAATGTTTAATAGGTGTCCAAAAAATGCAAAATATTTTTGAAATTTGCTCCAAATATTTGTAAACATTGAAGAAGGAGCGGCCGTGGCTGACTGGTTACGGTGTTCGCTTTCCAAGCGAATGGTCCTGGGTTCGATTCCCATCTGCTCCCAACGAGAAAGTATAGGAAATATAAATCTTGAAACTCTGAACATGTACGAAAAATCAAAGTCGCTCGAGTCGGGGTTCGATCCCCCGTCCTTTGGATTGGTAAGCAAAAATGCTAACCACTAGGCCATCGCGACTTGGTGAGCTATGACTGGAATTAGGAATACTGTTACCACCATCAACTATATACGCGCTGGGTCCTTGTCCATTTGACAAGGGTTCGGAAGTTCTAAATAAAGTTTGAACCCGATTGGTGCAAACGTTCTTCAGGGCGGAGCTTGTCGA
The DNA here is from genome assembly GCF_016801865.2 of Culex pipiens pallens. Lineage (NCBI taxonomy): Eukaryota > Metazoa > Arthropoda > Insecta > Diptera > Culicidae > Culex > Culex pipiens. Next base: position 54,782,046 of record NC_068939.1, read on the forward strand.
TAAAAGCTAAGGGACCTCGCGCTCGGCTAGCCAGCGTAGAAATGGGTCACCAAAGCTCGGCAGAGCTAACACCTTCCAAATGCCTATGCGAGTTATTTGCATGTATAGAATGAAGATCTAAAAATACATGGAAACAACTCAATTTGTAAGAAGTGAATGCGTGGTCCCGTTTGGTTGGTTGCACACACACACACACACACACAAATATTTGTAAACATTGAAGTTTTTTAAGTAAATCAAACACGAGAAGTTATTAGAGCAACACATGTCTCATGGTGAGAAACATTGGAAAGTGATAAACATTGAATAAAGAAGTTGATTAGCGAAAAAATTGTGCACTGTATTCCGCCGGGGAAAAACTTAAATGTTTTGCCATTTTTTTCAAAAGCTGACACCTGTATAATTTGTTTTAGGAGTCTGTATGTTTATTTGTTTAGTATGGATTCATTTTACTCACTGTCCAGACACTCTCATCAAAAAGTATTTGCGATATTTTTTTGTTTTATTTCACGATTAGAATTAGAATTAGAAAAATATTAACATTTTCTTGAAGTTGTATGATTTATTACATGCAGTCAGGCTGTTAATTGATCTTCATACATTTTGTAACGATTAAAGTCGCTATCCTATACATTTTCTATGCAAAATGTTAATCAGAACCAAGATCGGAACAATTTTCAATAAATTTAAAATTTCCCGGGAATTCCCGGGATTTCCCGGGAAATGTGTAACCCCGGGAAATTGGACGCTCTAGTTTAAAAGGTCCGATTTTCGCTCTCTTGGAAGATAAATGTGTGTTTTGATAAGCTCTACAAATGTCTAGAAGACACCAACTCGCTACGACACAAGCCTGAGTTGATAAATTAAAAAAAATCAATCAAAAAGCACTTCAACCTAAATTACAAAAATGGCTCTAGAAACTTCCCGTTTGAAGATAGAGCTTTGTGCTCTTGAGCAAAGTTGCTCAGAATGGTGTTCCCTACAAATTTTCTTTTTGTTTAAATGCATACACTGGGACATTAAAAAACTTACTGCTTTCTTATTTTTTTTAATATAGGAAATGTTAGTAAGAATCAAAAATAAAATTTACCCCAATAAAATATTTAAAAAAAACATTGCGATTTTAGGAAAAAAAGTTTTGAAAAAGTTACTTTTTGCGTTTCTCTTAGTTTCGTCGTCCGTGTCTGTCGCGGGTGACCATGAACGGCCATGATCGATGACGACCAACTTTTTCAAAACTTTTTTTTCGTAAAATCGCGATAACTCGTGATGTTTATAAGCAAACTCCTTATGTCTATATATCAAAAGTTTTGTAATTGTCTGCTCTACAACTTTGTAGAACATTGTTACACTCTAAAAAATTACCCTGCAAAGTTAGAAAAAACATGAAATTTTAAAATGAAAAATTTTGTTCTAAATGAAAAAATAACCCTTCTGGGTCATGTTCAAAAATGGAAGGGGTCGTACCGCCCCTCCGTCTCGAGATATCAAAAAACGGACCTCGGATTCGTGATCAGGGACAAAATTTACCCCGTAGGACAAAGTTTCATGCAAATCTAAGAGGAGTCGGGGCAACTGCTGTGTGAGTTTGCGGAGAATTACCGCTATGGAAAACTCTATGTCAAGGTTGAAAGAAAATTGTTTCTAGCGAATATGATTTTTGTAATCTGTGCAAAAGTGTTTTCAACAAAACTGTAATGAAAAAAATCCTAAAAGCAGTTTTGACTGCGTTCTCCCTATGAAAAACACCAAATCAACTTTATCCAAAATAATCTTTACGGAAACGTGATTACAAACACAACGATCTCATCAAAATAAACAGTGTGCCTTACTTTAAACTTTTCATGAATTTCGATTACTCTCTTGCAATGAGACACGCGAAAAAGTAGCCAATTTTTCTCGTTCAAGTTTCTCCCTGCGGAACTCGCCCCGTCAAGAAAAAAAACCTCCAAAAATCCCACGAAAACAAACCGAAATTGGAAAGTTGTTTTCACTGCGTGATGCCGCCAGGCAGGTCAGGCGCGTCCTTTTGCCAAACTTTTGGTGTGGCTAATTTTTACAATCAATGTCATTAACATGATGCCCCTGGAATTGTTGTTTATTGAGCGCTCCGTGGCAGGTTCGGGAAAACTTTTGCGCGAACCAAAATGGGGCGAAATTTTTCACTCCATCTCCCTCCCGGACGGGGAAAAACGAATCGCGGGATTAGTGGGATTCATTGCTCCCTTAAACAAAGTTGTTTGGCGCAGGGATTTTTTTTTTGTTTTGGTTGGGATTTGGGCGGGTAATCAAATCGTGGATGAACTTTGGACAGTTAAATTGGATCGTTACTGCTGTGTTTAAGGATTAAACTTCGTTTCCGGGAAAAGGTATTTAATGTTAATAGACATCGATTCTGTTTTGGCGGATTACAAGTTGATCATATTATTTTTTTTGTTTTTTTTTTTAATGTAATCGAATGGCAGATTTTTTAAATTCAAAATCTTTGCTTTTCAAAGTTATAATTTTGCTTTAATAATCATTTTTATTATAGAAATACATGACAGTTCAATTTGCATTAGGATCAAATAATATTGTAAATCTGAGCTAGCATCAAATTTATTCCAGTAATAATAAACATAAAACTAGAATTCAATAACGTCAACAAAACCATATCCTGGAATGGAAAAGTGAAACAAGTTGTGACTCTTAAAGCTGTTAACTTTTTTTATCACTCACTTCCTCCCCTCGACTGACTTCGCCTCGCCATTTACTTCCGGAAAAAAAGAGGGACACAACTTTCACAAGTGCCGAAAGATAATATGGCGTTAAAATAAATTTATGATTAAGATAGGCAGTACAGGCAAAAGGCGGATATAAAATATTCAATTCAGTGTGTGTGTAAGTGTGTCCCCGGGAAACAAAATCACTGCTGCTGCGTCGAGGGCAACATTTTCCCACACATACACACACCGAAACACATTTATATGCGAATGCTTTTGTTGGCTTTTCCACTTTTTCCTTGCTTATCGTCCACAGTGTAAGAAATTGTTGGTGTTTTTTCCGTTTCCTTGCCACAAAAATGGCTTGGACGACACAGTGTCGTTCTTATAGAGCGATTTAGCAATCACCCGTGGTGGGAGAATGGAAAATAACACTGAAATGTAAGGGGAAAATACTCACATATTCTTCAAATAGATAAGCATTCGGAAAGATTTTTATAAAATGAAGACTTGAAGAGTTGCACAGTATGTCAAAAAAGTATGTATAACCTACTACCATTTGTTGCGAATAATTTGAAGAAATTCATGCGGATTTGCCACAAAATGCTTATGAAAAGATAATTTTCTAAAAAAACAAACCAAATACTTTTTAAAACTGCTAAAAACATGCAAAAAAAGTTTATTAAACTTTTGAAATATTACCATTAATAAAGTTTAATGTTTTGTTTTTTTAAGCAAAATTACTCCAACCTCAAAAAGTCAACCTTGACAATTTTAGAAAAGAATTTTGATTGAACATAAAGTTTATTTGTTATTAGTTATGAAAGTTTGAGACACTTTGAAAATTCTGTAAAAAACTCATCTAAACTCATTTTTGTTAACATTCAAAATTCAATTAAATGTAAATATACACAAACGATTTGATCAGGGGTCATAACATATATAAAAACAACTTTAAAATTACAACCAAAATATAAATGTTATTTATTAAAAACATTAAAGCAATCTTTCTATGGAATGTTTTTTTCTGACATAGATTTTCAATTTTGAATATGAGTTTGAAGATTTTACAAGATTTTGCAAAAAATACAATTGTATTTAAAATTTAAATTTATTCATTTATTTTTTGTTATAATCATGAGTTTTATTCGCGAAACCTCAAAAATATTAAAAATCATCATTATAAGTCAAGCCAGATTTTCATTTATGAAGGACTTAACTTTTTCGTCGATATTTTACGACACGAATGTCCCTGCGGTAGTAAAGTGTCTTTGATAAAACCAATAATAATCAATTAAATGCGCCGTTTTCAAGTCATATCTTTTCAAAGTTGGCTTGAATAATCAGGGGGTAAAAAAAACTTTTTTCGAAAAACTTCAAAATTTTAATGAAAATTAAAGTTTAATCCACTGAAAACCAGTAAAAATGCATTTTCCTGCGTTTATAATCATATTTAGCATGTTTGAACTCCTTTGAAAACATATTAAATTTTCATAAAATACGAATGCACAGTCCCACGAAAAGTTTTTTTTTGTTACGAAAAAAAAAATCCGTCAATACTATTTTGAAAACAAATGATTCGAAAGGAACTGGACTCGTGCACACTTTTTTCATCCAAATGTTTAAATCTCGGCTTGTAATTTCAATTTTTATATTTTTTTATTTTTTTCCCCTTCCCCTCCCCCCCCTCGCCTTTGGTCAGAGCCGAGGGACATAAACTTCAAACAATAATTGCAACGGCCGAAGTTTTTTTTTGTTTTTTCAAAGTGTCCTTTGCAATTCCGTTTTGAAACCACTTACTTTGACTGGCATTTTCGAGTAACAAAACGGCCTACATTTCATCGTCAAAAGTACTCCAGTTGAATGCTAACAAGTTCAACTTTCACACTTGAATCAAAAAGAAATGCCTTTCTATGCTGTTTTGGAGTCATTACGACAAACAACATTCAAGCGGGAAAATAAAAGCTTCACTGAAAAAATAAACTAAAGATTGTTTTTCGAAACAGCAAAAAAATGTAAAAAATTGTACAAACCGTTGCAAAACTTGTTTTTTTTTTCAACACTTTGTATAAAATCTTGTTGCATAAATTACATTTTTTTTAAAGCCAAGGAAATAGTCGTTTTAATATATTGTTAATAAAATATTTGAATTACTTCGAGTTAAAATGTTGAGAATAATAATAAAAAAGATGTTCTTGAAAACATATTATGATCAAAATAAAATATTTAAAAAAATGCTGGAAAACATTCTTTGGAGACATATTGTTTTCATTGACAATATTTTTGCTTTTTGTTGAATATTTTCAATACTTTTTCTAATGTTGATAAAAAATATGTTGATAAAAAATATTGTTGATAAAAAATATTGTTGATAAAAAATATTGTTGATAAAAAATATTGTTGATAAAAAATATTCTATTGGTGATAAAAAATATATATGTTGATAAAAAATATGTTCTATTGTTGATAAAAAAATATTGTTGATAAAAAATATACAATATATATTGTTTGTATTTTCCTAATTTTTCACTTTTCAAACACACAATTGTTACTTTTTTTTGGTTTGTGAACTAGAAAATTATAGTAGGGTAGAGTAGTCATCAATGAGACACGGGGAACAATGATAAAATGGCTCTCACAAGTCGTAGTTTCAACCAATCAGGCTCATATTTGGGGGAAAGGTGTGTCTACTGGATACACATCTGCCATATTAGTGGCTTTGGTTATGGACGCTCCCTTGAAAAGTAATTCATAAATGTTTGATTATGGGGTGTAAAAGTAAATTATGGACAAAAAATACTTTTTCGCTCGTAGGCTGCCATTTACACCAAAACTAATATTTCTTCAAATTTCTTTCGACGTTCCATAGGGATTAAGTTGGGCTACAATGTCCTTTCATTAGGTTTGGCCAAAATTTAGAATATACCCAGAATCCAGGGCTGTCTCATTGTTCCCCACTCATTTTAGCCCATGGGTAACAATGAGACACTTTGATTTTTCTTCAATAAACTGTTCAAAATCGATGAAAATCTTTCAAAACATGAATTAAAAGTGAATTTTGGCATATTTATAGAGTTTAAACTTCATTTAACCAAAAATACTAAGTTATTTGGTATTAATTTATGGATTTTACAAAATTTCAATACTTTTTAGTGTAACTTTTGTTATTAAAAGTTTCATGTAGGCAAAATTGCTCTAAAATGTTCAAGGCAAGTCACCTGCAATGGAACAATACAAAAACATGATGTTTTGCTAGAAAAATGTTGATTTTCGTAGAGTGTCTCATTGTTCCCCAGCTGTCTCATTGTTCCTGCCAAGTGCGTCTACAATGAGACAGTTGAATAACTCTGGCTGTAGATGTCGGATCGATCTCATATTTTGGTCAATGTTAGAACACATTAAAAGAAAGATAATGCAACTAAAAGCTCATTAAAACATTCTAATGAAAAAATTAGAAAAATCGTTGAAAGTTGAAAACCAAAAGTGTCTCATTGATGACTACCCTACCCTACAACTTTTTTGAACTCATTTCCCGAATTTCTCTTTAAAAAGAGCGATGCTTATTTTTACAAATTGTTATAGGAACTACCAATAAACTATTAACAGGTATAGTTTTAAGTTTGTGAATGTATTGCCAAAGTTTGAAAGAATTTTAGCTATAATTAGTTGTTTTAATATCATAGACTAATAACATAAAAATGGTAGGAGTAACAAAATAATTACTAGAATTGGTATTATTATTATTACGGATAAGATCTTCGGTATCTTTTCGTTATTGCTTGTTCAAAATTGGTTATTTGGTCTGCGACATTTTTTTTATGTTTCAAAAAAATTCTATTTTACTTCAGAAAAAAGCATTTTCGCTTTGTGCCTTCATCAATACAAATTTGTTCCCGAGATTTCACGACTCACGACACGCACAAACTGTTCTATAGAGTTTGCGTCGTCGCAATCGCCATAAGTAGCTAACTTATCTGATAGGTATTAGATTTTATGGGAACGCGCGCGCTACGACGACGACGGCTCCCATCAATAACTCTTGCCACTTGTTTTTATTGGCAATCAAAATATTGAAACCACGCCTATCGGGTCCACAACAAGCCCGTGAACAAGGGACGTTTCCTCCCCCCCGAGGGTGGCTTTGTAGACGCGAAGAGAAAGACAGATTAACACTCTGGTTGGAGTTTGGGTATAAAAATATGATGAGCCGTTCAATGGGATTCGGTGGTGAATTGGATTTTCGTTTTCGGTAACGAGCTGAATAATGCCAGTAATGGTTATTGAATGTTGTTTGACAAAATTGGAATACACTCTGTTGAGTTGCACAGAGTTTGATAGAGGTTTAGGCTTGCTTTTGATTATGGCGGAAATTTATGCAAATTGGATTAAAGAAAGCTACAACTTTGAAGATACTGTAAAGTAACTTTTCAGTTTTCAAAAAATACTGTGAAGGTTATAAGATTCAAGGAAATTGTAATTTTCTCGAATTCTTTACTGAGTTGAAAATGTTAACCCACCCTCTGCCCATCCCAAAAATGCTTTCAAAGAGTGTATCCCCCTCCATGTTTACCCACTTGTTATCCTTTTATTCGTGAAAAGTAAAAGCAATGACCCCAAAACATTCCCCCAGTCAACATTTTTCCCTCCTTTCCATCCAGAAAAAAAGCCTGTGAGGACGAAAAGGACGATCCTCTGCAAACATACAATTATCCTGAAAAATGTGTCATCGCCTCCCTTCCGCCTTCTCCACTCACGAATGAAGCTCCCGTGTTCTTCATTGAGCATATCATCAAGCCCCAATCCTCTGATCCTGGGGCGTTCTTTCCCGCGCTGCTTTGTACTGCCACCTCCCACCTCTCTTCATCTGTTTAAGATTTAATCTGAGAAAAAGGGGTATTAGGAATATGGAAGGGGGAGGGATGAAAAGATTCTGCTCAATTTTTCTTTCTAACTGAAGAGTGGAAATAGCTATTTTCGGTTTTATTAGGTATTATATTCAATGATCAATAATTGATGGTACCGTTGTTAATATTTTTGGTGTTTAGGCCACAGCAAATTTTATTTCACGCTATTTCCCCTTCCTTCAAAATATCCTCTCAACTCCAATAAAATTTTGTTTTCAATGCAAAAACCTGTAAATTCGATTGTAAATTATTCAGAATATATTGCACAGTGGTCCAGAACGCAAAATTAGGTGGAAAATGGATTTTCCGAAAAATGTTGAAGTTTTGGAGCTTTGGTATCTTCAGAAGAGTTGTAACAAATGAGAAGGAGTAACTTTTGGTTTGGTTAAAAATTAGAGTAGTTCACGATTAGGGTGATTTTGAAAATTTAACTTTTCACGACTATTTTTGGGATTATTTTTGTCTTATAGAAAGTTGTTGGGATTGCCAATTCAAGCAACTTTGTCGAAGATATGATCTGGCAGCACTAGTTGGCAAATTCGTAGCACAAACCTTCAAAAATCAGTTTTTTAGCGTATCAATTCATCAATTCAAGTTAGAGAGAATAGTGATATTCGGGCACTTTTAGAGCTTTTAGAATCAAACATTTTTATTTTTAAAAAAGTTCAATTTGAACTTAAGGACCAACAGTTACAGCCATTTTAAGGTACACATCAATCAGAGCTTTTGCACCAAGATCTTTGTTACAGACATTTCAGTATCTTCAAGACTACGGGAGTTATCGATATGATTTTTATAAATCCCCTAAAGTACTAACTACAATGTTATTTACAAACAAAATTGACTATTTTAACAATCAGATTATTGCAGGATTGGATTCGTAAGTTTGGTTGCTGTGCACACTTAAGGTAAACTAGATGCAAATTTGAAAATCAAATATCTCAAAAATGACAAATTTAAAGCGCCAGGCCTAATATTCAAGGGAAAAGTGTATGGGACCACCCTAATGAAATTAGAAAATTATTTAGGTAATGCTGTAATCCTGCTCTAAAAATGAACTTTTTTTAATAGACCTACTTTCATTTATACTTATCGACTTAGAATCGAAAACTGAGTAAATCGTCAGCTGTGTGCTTCTTGTGACAACGACCATTTAGTACTTTTCGAGAAAATTGATTTTTAAAGTTTGATGATAAATATTTTCAAAACTATGAATGGTAGAGCCAAACTTTTTGAAGCAATCAGTTCGTATACTATCGCTTAACAAACGCTCCAAGTTTCAACTAATTTGGTTACATCAGTTAAAAGATAGAGTAAATTATGTAATTAAAAATCTGAAAAACACGTGTCACAAGTGTGTTTCGAAAGTAAAATTGTACTACGTGTCACAAGTGTGCACAGAATTCCCATGCAAACTAAAATAAGCTCAAATCAATGGTTTAATTGAGCCTTCAGAAAATGTGTATCAACATAAATTTGTGAAAAACAAGACAAAATTTCCACATTTTCCAACACCATGTATGACGTGTCACAAGTGTGCACGATCATTTTGATGATTTTGGTCTATGTCACAAGTGTGTATTGCGATATCCGGGAAACGGAAGCGAGTTTCCAAAATCGGGTTAAAGCATCTTGTAGTGTTTGTTAAGTATAGCAAAACGTCATCATTAACTCATTTTCGACCAAAATGGTCTACGTCACAAGATAGCACACAGCTGACGAAATGTCTGTGTGTATATATGTATTGGACTAAAATTCTCACTGAGTTTTCTCAGCACCGACTGAACCGATTTTGATCAAACCGGTCGCATTCGACTTGGTTTAGGGTCCTATACATTGCTTTTGAATGTTTTGAAATTTTTATAAGTAGTTCAAAAGTTATGTCCAAAATATTGAAGGTCTGGCAACACTGTCTTAAGTTATGAGCACTTAAGTAACGTTTATACACCCAAAGGAAAAATATATCTCAAAATTTGCAACATTGGATTTGCTGCAGAAAATGTCATATTTTATAACATTTTTTGCAGCAAGCCCGTAGATCATTTTTGCCCGCGTGTAAAAATTTCAGCGATCTGCAGTTCTCACCAACACATATAATGCTGGCCCGTCCCCGAGCAACACTCCAAAGAGAAGCATACGTTGGTGCTCTTTCACTCGCTTTTCATCAAGCGTCCATGGCGCGGTGGTAGCGTGTCGGATCAATAACCAAGAAGTTGGTGGTTCTGCTAAGTGTTTTTTTTTTTGTGAAATACAACCAAAAAGCCGTCGGTAATGTCGATAATTGTCGGTAACGGGCAAAAATGTCATACTTCATATCGCAAAAAATGCATGAGGACAGATTTCATGCAGATTCTGATATACTTTCATGCCGCCATGCATCACAATCATGCGACTGCCAGTTGGGTGTATACTTTTCATGCATTTTCCGGTCCCATTTGGGCCCCCAAACAACCCTTCAAAATTTGGGAGCGATTGGGTTTGACCCGGCTTTCCGCAATGCGATTCAAATTTGTATGGGAAACCATTTCAAAATATGTGCTGCCAGTACTTCGGGAGATATATCGAAATCTTATTTTTTAACGTAATAAGGAAGCAACCTAGCAAAATGGTGTCTTGGGAAAAGTTGTTGTATATAAATGTGGCTTTTATTTAAAATTATTGACATGCAGGGTGACACACCTACAGGGTGTCAACCAAGCTTTAACTTCTACTGGTTACCTTTTAAAGCGTTGGTGTCGTAGGAAAAGTTGTTAAAGCCGCCCTGGATACGGCGCGGAACTTAAGGATACCCATATTTACACTTGGAATTTGAGAGCGCCCACCACGGCATTTTAACCAAATGGGCGTGAAAAAAATTTATTTAATAATAATGGCATCGCTAAAAGATCAAACTTATGACTTTGCTTTTTCTCGTCCGAAAATTGACGTTTTGATGACTTTTAAAATATAAAAAAATACGTTCCTCATTGATTCCTACAAGACTGGTGACATAAAAAAACACATTTTTTAGAAGAATTACTAGGTACTGGCAACATTTCGCTAGAACCTTATCTGCAGAGCCCAACATAAATTCAACAACCCTTTGCAGGGGGAGGAACCCGAGGGGCGTCACTCGGTGATGTATCATTGAGAGTTCATTCACTGCGTTTGGGGGAGAGTGCATGCCCGGTCGTCCCAGGCCCATCGTCGTCGTCATTACCGTCATTAGTGTTACAAATGGCGTAGTGTGTGTGACCGGCGGCGGCGGCAACGATGGCAAGGACATGAACCTCGGCAACTTTCCCTTGTGGAAAAATGACTTTCTTCCAAGCCGCTTTTGCAACGGAGATAAAACGGAGAATTCTTCTTTTTTTGGGAGGGAGTACGATTACACAAATCTCTTCAGAGCTTTTGGGCTGTCTGTCATTGTTAAGACGCTGTTGGCCTGGATAGGGCAGAAACGTTTTATGTTGAGTAATGCTGAGCAACACTATTGTCGCTTATGTGCAATTAATCTAAGTGTGAACATTTCTCGAATGATGAAGGGCGTGAGATTTGTACGATTTGTAATTTGAAGAGGAGTTTTTTTGGATTTGGTTCCATTTTTATTTTATTTCATACAAAGTATAACTGCAATCTTAATCGTAATTATTGTTTTCAACCTTAACTGCCCCCTATCTTGTAGCATTATAAGCTAGTTATTCCCTCTAAGGTAACAACGGTAGTTCCAACGAGAGGTGCCCGTATTTAATGTCATTTTAAAAACAATCATCAGATAATCGTTAAGAGCAAAATAGTGGAAGAGGGTAACACCCTCAAGGGTTTTTTCTTCTCTTTTTTTAAATGACACCATGCAGCATCGCAATGAGCCTTTGGAGATCTGTGAAACGAAATGATAATTGTGTTCATTGCAGCACAAACTAGTAAATGAGATCACGAACTAGGATATTGGTGTGAAGAGGGATAAGAGGAGGGTGTAAGGGGTTTGCCCTAGAGAAATCTGACATACCCCTAAACTTTAAGGGAGATATGAGTGACTAAAAACTCAATAATCATATTTTTGAGTGTTCTGCAGGTTGTTATGCATAACTCATATTAATTTATTTTTAAACAAATTGGTTCAAATTGAGACCATTAACCAAATTCAAAAATTAACAAAAAATCTCACGTCTCCTTTGAAAAATGCCAACAACGGTGCCATAGATTAGCACCTCAAAATGAGTAAAGTGCCGCAAAAGGCATATATTTCTCGATTTCAAAGCTTTAAGCAAAAACAGAGCGCTGTGAGTTAAAACACCTCCCCCTCGGGGCACGCGAGTGAAAAGGGCAAATTGCCACAATGAGGCGAATAACACACGTCCACGGAGCGAAGCCAACAACCGTGAAGAAGCCATGGGCATTTGCATACGAATCACGCACCTTTTCGCTGAATGGTACCTCTCTGTTGCGCGAGAGGACTCTTTTCAATAAATCAATGAAATATTATTTATATCTGTCGTGCACTGGTAATCACACATACTGGGATTTAAGTGTGACTGAGAGAATAGGGTGACTTGAAGATGTAAACTTATGCTGCACAAGATTCTAAAGGGGTTATTCTATGCCAACTCACAATTTAAATTGAGTTTTAGAGGTGCAAACTTCGAAACACGAATACAAATTGCAAAAATTATCACTCTTTCAAAAAACTTTTTCGTTAGATTCGAAATGTTCGTATCTTCGAAAAATTAACAAATTTCCCTTAAAATGAAAAGTCACCTGACTTTTTTAGTTGAGTATCGTTCAGTGGCAATGGTTTTAATAATATTATGTTTATTTTGAGTACGCCATCAAATTATGTTCCATTTTACTAAAAAAAGTCGTTCTGAACCCAATTTTTTATCTTATCACGAGCAAGAAATGACCGAAAAACGTGCCTTAGTTGGGAAAAAATAAAAGAGAGGTTCGTTTGTAGAGCAAAGCTTCAAGAAAATGTTATAGAAGTTGGGGCAGATATTACAAATTTCATGTGAGTTGTCGGAAAATGACCCAAACATGTTTTGAAAGATTCACGTATGTTGAATTAATAACGATTTTAGCTTTAGTTTAACTATTTTTGTCTCTATTTTTTCTTAACATGTGGGTAACAATTTTCTTCTATAAATTTGAATATCATTGCAAAACAATGTAAAGTACATGGATAATTTTGAAAATTGATTTAATTAGAAAATAAACAGTCTATTTTCATTTATCATGTTTTCTTTTTGAAAAAAAAAAAAAATACACTGAACGATAAGTTTAACGCAAAAATGTGTATTTTCATCCATTTTAACCGTTTAAAAAATGAAAGTTAAAAAAAATCTTTTTGCAATTCCATCGTGAAACTACTTACTTTTCCTGTCATTCTGGAACGACGAAATAGCCTACTTTTCTGTACCAAAAATAACAGAATCGAATAGCAACACTTTTCAAAATAAATGCTGAAAAGTTCTACTTTTCAGCACTGAAATGGGTGCTGAAAAGTTGAACTTTTCAGCACTTGTTTCGAAAAGTAACACTTTTCAACATTTTTTTGATTCAAACGATTTATTGACAAAATACATGAAAATTTGACATAAAATTTCACTCAATGGGTGTTTTTCGGAATTGCAAAAAATGTTGTATGGAACTCGTTGCAAAACTAGATTTTGTCAGCACTCTTCGTATTTATCCAACTCGGTGAACCTCGTTGGATAAATGTACGACTCGTGCTGAAAAAATCCTCTTTTTGCAACTTGTTGCATAAACTACTATTAATTCACATTTATTGAAAATCAAGTTCGTTTTCAAGGATACTAGATGACACCAGAAAAAAAGCAGCTTCTTTTTTTTACATTTTTAATTTTGAAATTAATTTGAATTTTGCCTAAGTTATAGCCTTTTAAAGATTTTTGACGTTTTTGAACCTTCAAACTTTGTGTCCCGATTTGCCCCACTTCCCGTTGACCTTTAGTGCTCATATTTTGGCCAAATGCTAGTTTTATATGTACAAACAATCCCTGAAAATTTTAGGCAGATTGGTGAGGTCCAAACGACGTCCCATACAAAGGGGTATGCCCTGTTCGTGGACTCGCTCTGTCACGAATTTTTGCGCGTTCAATTTTTTTTAGAAATAGCCTACTTTCTTAAAAAAATGAACGCGCGAAAAATGTTGCGAAAAGACTCACAAAAATGTAGGATGATATGTACAGTGAACTCTCTCGTTGTCGATATTGAAGGGACCGTCGAGAGCGGGAGTTATCAAATTATAGAACGAAAAATCAAAGCAATCTATTTGAAGGGACTAAAAATTTTATTGACAGCTGGAGCAATATTGCCAACGAGAAGATCGACAGCCAAAAAGTCCACTGTATCTCCTAAAAAATACACAAACATTATTTACTAAAGTTTTATTTGTGAAAAGTGGTCTAGACTTGAAATTTTGAAAAACCTATAAAGGGAATCGATTTTCCAGACAATTTACAGACATGTCTCCGTATTGACCATTATTCTAAATTCAATCCTTGTGAAGATACAGCGGTTTTAAAAATAAAAAAGTTGAAAAAACAGGAGTTTTGCCTTTTTTTGTAGTTTTTGACCATTTCTATGTGACAGACTGATTTTTAAGTCTCGTAAATATGTTTACCGAAAAGCTCGTTCAATTTTCTCTAAGTTTGCATTTAACAGCATTTATGCAATATTTCAAAAATCTTCTTATGTCGTTCATTTCGTTTTGCAGTGAATCCGATTCTTTGAAAAAATTATGATATTTGAAAATATTTAAAATCTGGTCGAAACACTTTTGAAATAAATATTACTACTTTCATCTGTTTAATAAAAATCAAATTGTTCGCTCTACAGCATTGCCTTGGCGTTCTAGATTACGAGATTCTTACAAGAAAAACTGTGAATTGTGAGTCCAACTGCCTACCACACGGAGAAAAAATAGTTCCCAAATTCGTGAACAAGCGTTCATGAAAATGGGAACCTCGAACAAAGTGTTCAAATCCCATGGTACGATTCTGAAAAACGTACCATGAAATTTGAACACTTTGTTCGTGGTTCCCATTTTCATGAACGCTTGTTCACGATTTTAGGAACTCTTTTTTCTCCGTGCAGTGACTCCACCGAGACAGGACCCAGGGAGACGACTCCTGCACCGGGATTGAGCTAACAACCTAACCTCTAGGTTAGACCGGGGCCAACATTTAATTCCCCGTCCGACGGAAGGCGTGATCAGACAAATCTCGTCTCGAAAAATGCTACCGGGAGCTTCTGGGATCGAGCCCAGGCCTGTTTGAAGATAACCCGTTTTTATTTTCTCAAATGAAATACTAATTGAATTGATGTAATATATTTACGCATTTTAAATTTTTCGACCAAAACTCTTAAAAAAAAACAAATATATCCATAAATTCATTGATATTTCGCAAATTTAGGATATTTGCATAACTGTAACAATTCGTGATACTTTTCGATTCAAAACTTTAAAATCGGGCTTGAATTGGAAAACAAACTTATTTGCTCCCTTTCTCCCTTGACCTTGACCAGAGCCAAAGGGAAAAATCAAATAAAATTTGATCCAGCCCAATAAGAATGAAAACACAAATAAGATAAAATTGAGATAAGAAAAAAAAATTTCTTAGTACTCCAAAAAACATTCAATTTTCTAATGACGATGTATTTCTTGACAAAAATGATACTAACCTCCTACATTCTTATCTTTCTATGTGACATATCCCTAAAATTGTAAAAATGTAATAAATAATGGGTCAATATTTTTGAGAGCATTATCAAATTAGCATTCGCAAATTACCGTTCTTCAGAGCATTGCACTTCTTTTGGCCAGTACCCTTCTCTCTCCTCGTCACCAATAAGATTCTGTAATGGACTCTTAAATTATTTTAAAATTTAGTTCGCTTTTGCCATTCTTTTTTCGGAAAAATTTGGTCAGTGTCTATCATGGCCAATATCATGGCCGTTCAAGGTCACCCTCAACAGACACGACCGACAAAATAAAAATAAATGTATATAGTACCTACCTAACTCTTGCAAAACTTGATTTTTTAATCGCGATAACTCGTAATGGTTTCAAGCAAACCCCTTGTATTTTTAAATAAAAAAAAGTAAATTGTCTTCCCTACAACTTTGTAAAACATTGTTACGCTCTGAAAGTTACAAAAACGCCAAACTTAAAATAAATTTTTTTGTACGAAATAAAAAAAGGACTATCTGGGTTATTTTAGATAAGAACATAACAATTACCATAAAATGATATGTCCCAACAGTCAGATCATCCTTCTGGTTGTCAGTATGGAAAGAACCATCGACTAAGTCAAAAGTCAAACCATCCACATTAACGACCCCCGGGTCTTTTGTGGGCTCTATTGCAAGTTTTTTAACCAAGGAGTCCGAAGGCTTGAATGGGGAGGGCACCCAAACCTCTTTCTACTCCAAGGAACCTGCCACCCCAGTGTTTAAACTGACGACCTTTGGATTGCGAGTCCAACCGCCGCCTGCGATTCCACCGGAGTAGGTTTGGTTTGGTGTGTTGTTTGTACTTATGGCATGGAGACGACTCCTACACCTGGAATGACTTAACGGCCTAACAACCAAGGCCGGGACCGACATTTTACTTCCTCATCCGATCCTCATCGACTAAGAGAAACATCAAATTACAGCAAGATGCAAATGAGAGATTTAAAATAATTTGGAACTTTAAAATTTGTAGCTTCTTGTTGAAAATTTGTTATAGTTTAAAGGATATGGTAATGATTAAGATTTGGGTTGCTCTAATCGAGGAAAATTTACACTTATCCTCGCGGATTTCGCACATGACGGCAGCATTGAGTATGCTGTCTCGTTATCTCGTTGGAAATATCAGCTTTGAACAGCAGAAGCAGCAGCAGCAGCTAGCGCCTTCGAATGCTGCAGGCTGGAACACGCTCGGCTCAGTAATTGCCGTACTCTTAATCACAATTTTCTCGGAAGTGCGCGAGCGGTACGTGATTTAGCGATAAATGAGATACAACTCTCTGTCTAAGTTGTGACGCACCTGACTGCTGGAGCTGGGTGGTGGGAGGGTGGATGTGTCGTTATCCTTTTTAACCAGCCGGCGGCGACACAGGTGGTGATTAGTGCAGCAGGTGTAATTGAAAGCAGGATTCTGCGAATTGCGCGTTGCGGAGCACGCTTGTGGGGGAGAAAGTTGAACAGCTTTTTAAGAGATGCAGCTGCTTAAAAATGTTTCCTTTAATAAATGCTTGCCAAGTTAACTATAATTTCGAATATCCTCAAATGGCGGTAGTCTTATTCCAACATAATTCATACAGTAATGGTCAAAAGTATATGACATTAGACGATTTCTTTCAAATTACTTAAAACACCAACCAACATAATTTCTGCGCAGATTCAATTCGTGGGGAAGCATGAACTGTGGGGTCCCAGAAATCTTGAATTTAAAAAAGTATTTAAAAATGGTCGATTTCAGCGACAGAAACACCCCAACTCCAATAACACCCAGTGTTTAGCTGGAAATCCCAAAAAAATGCCTCAAACGAGCGGTTAAACTCCAAGAACTGACTCCAATTTCGTGGCTGTTGGAAAGTTGTAGAACAAAGTTTTCATCTTCTTGCTGTCTTCCCCGAAAACCCGCTCTCTCTCTTTCGTTCGCAACTGGTGAAAGTGCTAATTGAAAAATTATCATTCAGCCTCAGTGTCTTATCGTGGTGCCAGGCCGTTTTCCTCCCGGTTTTCTTTTTTCGCTCTTTAGCACGTGTCACTAGCGTGGTATGTGTGTGTTCTTGCCAAGCAGCCGATTAAGTAATTTGGAGCTGGCACGCATCTTGCGGTGTTTTCGCCTGTTCCCATAAACACTGACTACAACCGCCAAGATTCACACAAGAACGCACACACACATAGCCACACAATTTGGTATTCATGCGAATTCATACATTTACGCTAATGTAGGAAACTTTTGCACGACTCAGTGAGTTTGCTACTAGGTGGTTTAATATATTCATGAGGCGATTCACACGTGTTGGTAAGCGGTGTGTGTTTGTGTGAGTGGGTGCGTGTTGTTAATGCTAATTAATTCGTTGATAATTGGAGCCTGCTGACACCATTTTAGGTGTATCTTATGGAGAGAGATTTGTTATATTTCCTTGTTTTTTTTGGACATCGAATTTGTGCTTTAAACATTCGACAATTTCTCTTTTTCTCGTATTCATCCCCTTTCGTGAGCATCATGATTCGTCATCTTTCGTTCTTTCACTTCATCCAAAGCTTCACCTTTCCTCACCACCTCACATTGGAACAAATTAAATCGTAATATCATCTAATCCGTCATCAAAAGGATAATAACCCCCTCGCAATCCCAAACCCCTCCCCCTCTTGCTCGGGGTCCTCTCCGTCCCCATTGGCTGTAGCTGTTCTTGTCTGAAAAAGACCATGTTAAAAAAACAGCAATTTTGCATCATTAATTTTGCACTCTCCAGTGCATCGCTTTTCCCTCACTGAAACCTTCCGTTCGTCATCTGAACAGCACCAAAGTTGTACGGATTATATGGTATTTTGACCATTAGTGGACCCCCTAGTAGAGCCGAAGCACATTTTTCACAAATTTTCAATATTTTAAGTACTTTTTCATAACCTTTTGTACAAATAATGTAAACTGAAGTCTTTTGAACAATTTTGACTTTTTGTGTCATCAGTTTATTTGTTTTTGAACAGCAAAATAGCCATTTGAAAAAAAAGCTTATTGCTTGTATTTTTGCCCTTTTCCTATAGTGGACCCGGGTCCATAATCCGATTGTGAACCCGGGTCCACTATAGGCAAACTGTTATTTTTATACCAAATTTAACCGATATTTGATGTTTTAATGCATGCCCGAGCAGGGGTAAATAACACGGGAATACCAAATTTTGGTATTACTTGGGCAAATAACAGCGACCAAATTGTGCTCTTGGTTGCCCAGTAATAGATGGTAAAATACCATGAAATCATACCAAAATCTTGTATGTGTAAGGGCACAACAATACCAAACCATGTTATTCCAAGGGTAAAATAATAGGTACCTCAAAATAAAACCATTTCAATACCAAGTTGAGGTCTTCTGGATTTTTGAACATTGCTTGAATACCAAAACTTGGTATTGCCATGGTTTTATTTTTAGGTATTCCCGCGCCCTTGGAAAATCATATTTTGGTATTTCTGTGGTCTTTCACATACATGATTTTGGTATGATTTCATGGTATTTTACTATCTATTACTTGGCAACCAAGAGCACATTATGGTCGCTGGTATTTGAACAAGTAATACCAAAATTTGGTATTTTCATACCATTTTTAGTGCAGCAGTTGCAGTTAGTGAAAAAACGGAAATTATTCATATGCAACAGCTAAATCTACTCACCTGATGATTCCATGTTGTTATTAGTGATATTCTTCACCACACCGAATGCATTTGTCATTGATGAACGGCCTGTGCTTGAAGTTCTTGAAGGCTCTGAAAAATAACAAGATTGAAAAATAAGTATTATTAAAATGAAACTGGATTGAAATTCACCAAAATTCAATAATCTGTTGATTGACTCGTTTTTCAAAGTATTTGGTTATCCCGACTTAGAGAAATTTCAACGTGTTTTGAAAAAAATATTAGTGGGTATATCACAAAAAAAATTAAATCAGCTTTAACATTTTTGGGTTTCAAGTCCTTTTTGGCGCAAAATTATTTATCTAGTCAAAAATTTTAAAAAAAAATCCATAGTTTCAGAGAAAATTGATGAAACCTTTCAATACCAAAATAATACCAAAATGTGCCATCATGACTTAGAAAATTTTCCACAGTTTCAAGTAATTTCTTTAGGGGGTATATCAAAAATGTTTAAAATCAAGTTTGAAATTTCCGGTTTTCAATGAAAGCATTCGCTTTGAGACATCATTTTAGCGCAAAATTAATTATTTTGCCAAATTGGTCAAAATTTTCCCATATCCGTGTCACAATCCTTACGACAAATTTTAAAGGGTCCAGGAATACCAAAATTTGGTATCGATACCAGAGAAAGGTATTATTACGCATTTCCCTTGTTATTTACCCATGCTCGGGTGGTGTAGGTCTAATGATAGATATAATGAATTAAAAATGGATTTTGCTCACTTTTCATCATAAACAAATATGTTTTGTTAACAAATTTGGCTTTAAACAACAAAAAAACCTAACAGACATTTAAACACATTTATTTCCGAAAAAGATCAGAGAAAACGTTTCAAAAACCAATGTAAACATAAAAATAATAATAAAAAGTAATTTTAATGCACATTTATTCATATTAATTACATAATTGGTTGACCGAAACTAAACAATATGCTCCAAAAATCTGTACAAAAATAAATCGATTTTGTTAGATAAGCGATATTTCATCAATTTCCAATATATTTTAAATTAGACATAATTAGTTGTTATAAAAATACTTGATACTAATTACAGAAAATTTCGCTTGAAAAAATGGGGTTTGAATTGATCTCGTGAAGATAAAGAAGATGATGATTACATAACATTTTCCTATCAAATGATAACTTCTCGAAATAATCTCGTGTTATTATGAAATAATTTTTATCTGTGCAAAATATTTTTTAAACCTAAGAGAAATATTCTACTCGTAAGGAGAACCACACAAGAAGAGTTGTATGTTTGTTTACAGCACACCCGGTAACAACACTCTCAGATTCATCAACCGAAGTACTCGGCAGCATGACCCAAAACACAGCCACTTCATCGTGAGGCACCAGCAGTCGCGGTGCGAGTCCTTCTACCTTCCTCGTGGTTCGACGTTGAAGAGGCCTTGCGGGGCTGCAGGTCGTCAGGGGATCTCCTAGATTGTAACTGTGTGTACAGTTGTACCTACAGGCCGTTTCTTCAACCATATCTAATTACTGAAGCCACGTATACCGGCGGGTGGAGATTCCAGTTGCGCGAGAGGCCACTTCTTCGGGGCGTCATCATTACGGACCCGGTAACCAGAAGTGCGTGTAATTTCGTGACGAGGAGAATCACAGCGCAGTTCACACCTGAGTTCACCGCTCAGTGTCATCTGGGCACAGTATTGTGTGATGGCTCTTGACGAGTTGGGATTTTTACATTACTATCCATGAGGACATAATGGATGCTCTCTGAAGCTTAGCAGTTGGTGCTAAGGATAGTATGGTTGGAATGTTTTGAAGTGTTAATTAATTAGCAAGTTTTACAATGTATTCTTTTTGAACTGAATAGAAGATTATTGAAAGAAAACAAAATTAGAAAAATAAACAATTTTTCAATGTTTAGAATCCTGGAATTTAAACCATTTGCATATTTTTTATTATTTGGTAGCCCATAATTGTCGTAGTATTCTTTTAGGGTTAAAGTGGTTTAGAAATACATCATATGTAAATGTTTTTTTTTGTAAATAGGCTTGTGTGACAAAAAAGCATTCAATGGTTCGTCTGTGCAATAATCTAAGTCAATTTTGAAGTAGTGTCATTAATTGAGTATATTTTTTATCAATTGCAATTCAGTTTTAATGCAAAACATGATTGGGATTGTCACACATGGTTTGGTAAATTACATGGACGACCTTCACCAGTATTTTACGACATTCGTTATCCATTTAATTGCAAAAGATGACCTTTGCAACACATTTGCAAATGGACTCCCAATCTAATACAAAATTCATCAACAGTCTCCGTGTTTATATCGAAAACAGTTAATAGATCTTGTACATACGCTGCTGGGGGGATCTTCCTCGCGACAAACAGTCACCCCAAGGCAACGAGCACGCACACGCGGAAGGAATCGTCAAGACCCGAGCACGTCCCGGTCGGATGATGGCACCCCCCGTCGTTGTGAGTCTGGGTGAGAAGGTGGTCAACTTGAATCGCGTGTGTCCCTGTCATGATATATCGAGGTTGCTGAGGAATCAGCCAATGATATTATTTGGGAATGTCATAGTCAATTAAGCTCTTTCGTAAGAACATCACAGGTCTACAAAGTTCTGAATGCTTTGATCCTACTTTGATAGTTGTAACTTAAAATTGCGTAATTTAGGATCGACCCCCTCTGACCTTTCAAATGCAATTCCGAATACTCTCGGCGTCACGCTGCACGTTTGGGACATAAAAGCAGAATTCATACATTTATACATAACCTCGTTGAGATATCCCTTCTTGGGCCAATGAAGAACGGCCAGATCACGACAAGAGAGAAGGAAGGCCTTACACGACCTATTCACCGAAAACCAACTCACATCTGATGATGCGGGATGGATCCAACCGTGATGGTTGTGGCCATTTTCTGGAGGACGTGTTGTGTGCGATGGGCCATTTCTAGTGCACAGCGGGAAGTCAATATTATGACCACAGAATGATATCCCCCTCAACGGGTTCCGGCTGAACTGTAAGCTCTTTAGCTGGAGCTTACTTCGTAGTCTGGTTTTCGTTAGTTCGATTCTATCTGAGGACGACCACTAGTTGTTAGGTTGATGACCTTGGACAATAGTCGGTTTGTGATGTCCATTGATCTAACAAAGTTTTACAGTTTAATTTTAGGCATTCAGCTATACTCTTAAAAGGTCATCATAAAGTCTTAAAACAAGATTTAAAAAAGAGTTAATTTGGTTTTCCAACCTTCGCCAGAAATATTCCTCCGGACTTTTAAAGAATCATACAAGTTCTGTAAATATCAATCACACGGTTTCAAATAATTGGCTGAAAAATTAATTGAAACATCTATCGATTTGCTTTATTTTCTTTTTTTAATTGTAATTCATTTATCAATTAGCTTTAAAAGGTTTATGAGACATATCTTCACATCAGACAAAATCGATTGAAAAGTAAAATTGAAAAACGAAAACTTGTATGTTCAACTGTTGCAGACATTTCATCCCTCACACCACACAAAAACACTCAACCGATATATTCCTCACAAATTTATGATGCGTTTCACCCCCCAATAATCATAAAATATTGACGCTAATCCATGGGGCTGGCTTCTGCAGCAAAGTGCAACTTTCGCATCGGGAATCACACTCCGTGTCTCGGAAGGATGGATGGCGAGAAAAAGTTTGTGATTTGTCCATTTCTCAACTCAACTTTGAAGGCGAAAAAAAAAGAGCAAACTTTAGTCGCAGCGCTTACGTTGGTGGAGAAGGGTGTTATGGGAAATTTATTTTGTCATCATGCTTTTATGAACATGACGCCAGGGTGAGTCGGACCAGTGAGTGGGTTTTAGAGTTGTCAAAAATCTAGATAAATAAAAAACTGATTTTTTTCAACAATCGCAAAATGACTATTGTGCATTTTTCATTCGAGTTATTAGAAAAAAATTAGGAGTTTTTTTCGTGAAACATTGCTTTAAGGGGTTATTTTGGTTCCTGATCACGAATCCGAGGTCCATTTTTTGATATTTCGTGACGGTGGGGTGGTACAACCCCTTTCATCTTTCTGGTTTTTTACTAAGACACGTTTTTTTAGTGATTTGTCGCAACCGTGATGAGATAGAAGATTGGCGTCAAAGGGACTTTTGTGTAAAATTAGACGCCCGATTTGATAGCGTACTCAAATTTCCGGAAAAACGTATTTTTCATCAAAAAAGTAAAAAAATAGTTTTAAAATCGCTACCATTTCCCGTTACTCAACTGTCAAAAATCGTGAGACATGTCATTTCATGGGAAATTTAATGTACTTTTCGAATCATTTCATTCATTTAGAACAAAATTTTTCATTTTAAAATTACGTGTTTTTTCTAACTTTGTAGGGTTACATTTTGGAGTGTAACAATGTTCTACAATGTTGTAGGGCAGACAAAAAAAAATATTGAATATAGACATAAGGGTTTTGCATGTATTCTTCACGAGTTATCAGAATTTTACAAAAAAGTTTTTTGAAAAAGTTATTATTTTGACAATTTTTGACCAGTTTTTCGAATTTTTAACCCCTAATACTCAATCGTGTGCTTTTGAAAGTATTTTTTTCGGAAAGTTCAGCTAATTTTGCATAAGAATGAACCCTTGGACGATGGTTGTGACTCGTGCACAACTTTGTAGAACATTGTTACACTCCAAAATGTAACCCTGCTAATTTAGAAAAAAGCACGTAATTTTATAATGAAAATTTTTGTTCTAAATGAAAAATTACCCTTCTGGGTTATTTCAGATTCAAAAAGTAGATTAAATTTCCCATAAATTGACATGTCTCACGATTTTTGACAGTTCAGTAACGGGAAATGGCAGCGATTTTTAAACTATTTTTTGATAAAAATACGTTTTTTTCTGGAATTTTGAAAACGCCATCAAATCGGGCGTCAAATTTTACACAATAGTCCCTTTGACACCAAATTTCTATCTCTTCACGGTTGCGAGCTACAAATCACTGAGAAACGTGTTTTAGTAAAAAACCAGAAAAATGAAAGGGGTCGTACCGCCCCACCGTCACGAAATATCGAAAAATGGACCTCGGATTCGTGATCAGGAACCAAAATAACCCCTTAGAGCAAAGTTTGACGCAAATCGAAGAGGGGTCGGGACAACTGCTATGTGAGTTGGCGGAGAATGACGCAGATACAAAAATGTCTGTAACAAAAATCTTGGTTTAATCTAACCAAACTTCAAAATTTCTTAAAATTATGTTACGTGAAAAAAATATTTTCAGTCAAGATATTTTTTAAAACTTTGATCAATTATTCTTGAAAACTTTATCAATATGTTTTATGAAAAAAGATATTTTAAAAATCATTAAAATAGAAGCATGCAAAGCAATTACCTAAAAGCTAACTTTGGCTAAAATCCCCATCACATCTGAATTTCATTAGCCCACATTTTACAGTTTCCCTTCGGGAGGGCGAACGAACCCCGCACAGAGCTTACGACGCCTCAAATTAGCGAGCACACCTAATTAGAGAGCAAATCCTTTCGTTCGTTGCCTGCCTCTCCGCGCGCTCTAATCTCACACATGCTGCACCACACCACACACACCATCAAAATGTGGTCGTCACCGCATCCCGTCAAGGTGTGTGACAGCGAAATAAAGATCACGCTCGCGAGTTAAGCCGATTTGGCCGCAGGTCGATGTTGCCCAGCGCGCCATTTGCTTCACCCACACCCACTCGTTTCGCTCACTTTGGCAGAGCCAAGAGCGAGGGATCGTGTGTGAGTTATCCTTCAAATGTCCAAAAAGTTTTATAAAAAATATTTGACTGATCTTGTTTTTTTTTTAATTTTCAATTCAAAGATCTTATAAAAATGCTTATAAGACCAAAAAATAAAAAATAAAACTGCAGATTTTTTTGTTTTATAACAGTTTCTTTATTTTGTGTAATTTTAAGATTTTTGTTTGAGTTTTTGGTGCAGTTTCCGAATTGGTTAGAATTTCAATATAGTGCAAAGTCACTTAAAAATTAATGATACATAGCTTAAATCATGGTTTGAAAAAAAATTTTTTTTAATTATATTCAAATATATTTATATTCAATTAGACTGTTGAAATTATTTTTTAGCTATATGTTTTATGAATTTAAAATTTTTACACTTATTTTATTTTTTAAGTATGCAACATTATAAGGTTTTCAAGCCAATCAAAGGTTAAGTACCCATTTCGTGATGGTGCTTGGGTGGACGGATTAGATAAATGAGTTCTTTATAATATTCAAAACCAGAAGCTCGTTCGGCTTTCACGTTTTTGATGCCGACAAAGGAAAACGATGGACGCCGGGAGGAGACCTTTGAAGCCGTCATCGGTTGTTTCTTTTCTCGGCTCGTCACGAGTTTATATCTTACTAGGAGATCGCTTTCAGGGATAACAAAAAAAACATTTGAACTGTTATGGCAATTGAAGATATTTACAATTATTTGTTCCTTTTCTTAATTCTTAATTTTTAAAAGATTTTTCTGTTAGGCTAAACCAATACATTTGAAAACAAATCGGAAATGCTGTCCCAAAAGCACCAGTGAAAAATATTAAAATAAAAATGGTCACAATCTCATACAAACTTCAATTACTGTGCGCAATCATTTCAAACCCAAATTTGTTAGTTTTTTTGGTCAGATTTTGTAATTTGTTCCGTCCAAGATCAAAAGTTGACCAATTTGATTTAGCTCATTTGCAGTCCCCCCCCCCCCCTCCCCCCAGAATCTCGCTGTACATTAAAGCAAACAACTTGACCTTTTCGATAAACGTTTTACGGTCCTTCCTTTTCAGCAAAGTCCCGTCCCAGACCGGACCTGCCCAGACAGAACTGCAACACTCTTGATGACACGACGATGGAAGGCAGGGTGCATTCACTGCATTTCAACTCTGCAAACACCCCGACCACTGGCAGACGGTCGTAAAAATAAATCATCGAAAAAAAATGAAGGAAGGAGCTGCGAACGCCGATAACAGGAGGAGGTACAAGCGAACGCCGGCCATAACTGGAGATTTTATTCGTCAATCAATCCTTGCCGGGGCGAACCAAAGTTTGCCGCCGTCAACGACCAGAGAGTGTTATTTTATGGTTCTTAGCTTTAATTGGCTCCAAGGCCATCCGTAGAATCCTGACATTACTCCCCTTTCTGTTGCAGCGATTTGATCCAAAATAAATTTGAAAGTTGAGTTAAAAATATGGCTTTCATGTAGATTGATTTTGTTACCGGTTTAATATCTGTGAGCTTTTAATTTTGTAATTGTCTACTCTACAGTTTTTTAGAATATTGTTACACTCTAAAAACTAACCCTTTAAAGTTAGAAAAAATACGAAATTTTAAAATGAACATTTGTGTTCAAAATGAAAAAAATGAACCATCTGGGTTAATGTAGATTCGGAAAGTACATTAAATTTCCCTTAAAATGACTTGTTCCAAAAACTTTTACAGATGAGTAACGGAAAATGGCTGAGTTTTCAGAATGTTTTCAGTGTTTTTTTTTCGATGAAAACTACGTTTTTTCGTAATTCTAATCGAGCGTCCAATTTTACAAAACACAAAATTTCTATCTCATCACCGTTTCATACTGCAAATTATTGAAAAACACCTCTTTTTGCGCATGTTCAAAAATCGTCGCCATCGTGCTAACTTGTCGTACGTGAATTTTGGGCCAAATTGAGTTAAGAACGCCATTTTGTGCAGCTCACAATGCCTCACCTTTTGACCTTCACAGATCCCCAAAATTCGATTTCAATCCTGGGATATTCACCAAAAACCGAAAAAACTCCGTGCATTTTTGTCACTTTACATGAAACGAAACGAAACTATTGGCACTACGCCCCCCGGGGCATGGCCTTCCTCTAACGTGGGATTTCTGCTCCAGCGCCTCTGACGAGACAGGAGAAACCGGGACCGACCGACGTCACTTTACATATGAAAGTAGTTTCAATCTTGTCGTGCTATCTTGTCACTCCCTGAAAATCGATGTAAGTGTGACAATTGGCCAAAGGGATTTCAGGTCAGGATGCGTTTGACGCACGTACAAGTCAGACTACCGTAAACATTTGTAATTATAACTCGGGACTCCAGCAACCAAATACAACCAAACTTCGGGACAATGCACAGAATGGTCAACCAAACAAAACGTGTTTGTTATTGTTTACATTGCGTGCTCTTGTTTTTGTTTATTCAAGGTCAAACATTAAAACGCGTTTTTCTCGGAACGTCGAAATGGCGGGTGCGACATGATAGCACGACGACATCGAAATGGAAGGGGTCGTACCGCACCACCATCACGAGATATAAACAAAAGGGACCTCGGATTCGTGATCAGGGACAAAATTTACCCTTAGTACTAGGTTTCACGCAAATCGAAGAGGGGTCCGGCCAACTTTTCCTGATTTCGTGTGAGTTGGTAGAGAATTACCCAAATTAGTTTTTCTCCAGAAACATCAAGCATCAGCTTTGAAGTTGCAACCAAAACTCATCACTGGCAATCATCTCTTCTGTGCCATTATACGTTTCATCTGCATGTTTGAGTGACATGGCATAAGAGCTTGTACTCCTACCTGCGTGTAGTACACCACAGCACAATAGCGGCGTGGTTTTTCATTACTTGAAGCACCATCAAAGATTGTAACAAATATTGAAGCGATCACATTACGCAACGATATTGCTTTCCCGTTTCCTGATGGCGACGCGGTGGTGAACGCCACATTAAAAGCCCTCAGCCCTGGCAGTCCACGTGTACGTTGATGATGCTAAGAGTCTTTGCTGCTGCAGGTGTAGGGGAGTTGGTGCAAATTCTGGCATCTTCAGAATTTGCATTAGAAATAAAAATATTCAAATAAATTTCTGCGAAAAAGAGTACAAATTTTAGAGCTAATAACAGAACTTTCCAAAAATACGTGCCATTTCTGCACTCACAATTTGTCCGTTAAGGGATGATCACCGCTACTGGTGGGGGTGGTGACAATGCTCCCCCCCCTTTTGCGTTACTTTTTTGTCCCGCATGTTGTTGTGTGTTACTTGATGTATTATCCTTTTGTACTATCTGCGTATGCTGTGCATCGAAGCAAATGTATTGCATTTCCGTGTGCTTTCAGCCATATCCCGTCGCCGTCATCTCATCGCCGTCATTGTTCTGATTTGGACCTTCGTAGTCGTATGATTAAATTACTTCCGTTACTTCCGTAAGCAGTTATCTCAAGAGAATTTGGAAAAGTGAATTTTTGTATGTGATATGTATTTTTTTAGGTGTTGAACTATCTATTTAAACAGAGTGCGCTTTCCAACATCGCTGCTTCTTTTTATTTCCACGCGTTCAAACGACCCTACAAATTTGTGGTGAACACGCTCTGCTTAACACTGCTGCCAGCCTCTTCCTTTTCACTAGGTGACAGGTCGTCGTCGCCATTGTGGCATTCACTCAAGAAGGATCCCCTTCAGTGCATATGTGCAAGCTACTAACCCCTCTCGAGCGCAACCTGGCCTGAAAGCAAATTCGACTGTTCCGTGCGAACCTCCTCGCCTCTTCAAAAGGCAAGAGGATTACTCAAATCCATTTCGAAACCCCTCCTTGTACGGTGCACTCAGCAATGCATTTTTCCCGGGAAGTAGCTTGAACCCAGAACTCACATTACACGATTTACTCATCTTGGCTGGGGGTTTTTCCCGAGTAGAATGCACTACTTGTTGTTGTTGGTGCTGTTTCTGTTTAGCCTTATGCAACAGTGTTGAAGTAGCTGCTCAAATCCCACTCGGCCTCTCGAAGTCCCGAGCATGGTTGATTCCAACTCAAAAGGGACGGCGATCCAAATTTCACTATATTTTACAATAAACACAACCTACAAACCACATATAAAACTGTAAAGTGGAGCGTTTGTCACGCATCCTATCTCCCGAGAAAATTCTGTGAAATTGGACACGGCGTGTTTTCTAGAACAACCTTATCAGGAAAAAATAGTCATCGCTACTTTCAAATGTGTCTTATAGGAAATTTTCTCAGCTTTCCAATGCTTCTAAGAGCGAAATGTTTCATCGGGAAATTTCTGAGATATCTTTATTTTAAGTTTTTTGGTTCAAATTCCTTTATTATTTATTGGAAACTTTATACTAACAGTTCATAAAACTTGTTTCATGAGTCATTTATTCATCAAAATGTTTGCACATTTTGATGAGTAAGACAAGAAACAATTCTTTAGAAGGTTGCAAACCGCTAAACATTTTGAAAATTATGTTTTGTTTAAGTTTTTGAATATATGGGATTTATTCAGAAATTAAAATCATAAAACAGTGTAAAAACATATTTTTTACAAGAATTATTTGGTAATTACATATTTTTTGTGTACAAATATCACGTGTCTACTCTGATTTAGCTTGTTCAACCGAAACTTTGGCAGGTTTGTGATTGTATTAATGGTATTATTGAATTTGAATGAATAAATTTGATATTTTCTTAAGCAAACATTAACCAGGAACATAAATACAAATATGATTTCAAATCGAAAATGTACTGCATATTACTGTAGCAAGCTTCAAAAGTCATATTTTCATGAGTATAGAATAAAGATAAAATTTTATAAAATGTTTTCTGTTGAAAATGCACTTAAAAGTAGCAATAAAACTCGAGTTTTCCTATTCAGAATGCTGAAAACACCGTCACAAACTTTTTTTTTTGTTTGAACAAAAATTAAATAATATTTTAACAAAACAAAATCAAACAGAAACTTTCTTTCCAAACTATTTGACCAAAAACAAGACATGTATATTTTTTTAAAGATGAGATTGAAGATGAGAGTCTTAAATATAAACTTGTAAAATATTGCTAATTCCTTGATCATTTAATACAAAAAAACTAAAACAATCATTTCATACTAATGAAAAGTATTTCTCCTAAAGCTAGCAACAGTAATTTGCAGTTTAAATTCGAGTATTGAACATGTTTTGTATCCATGCAACTAGTTAGTGTTTGATTAAGGAAATATGCTATTTATTTATAAAAATCTTGTAATACCCTATCAATCTCAAACCTGTAGAAATTTCGGTTGTATCAGCTAATTCCAAGCTGAATCAGAGCAGACCGGTGTTATTTGTATAAAACAATTATGTAATAATCTATTTGTTCTTGTAAAAATAATATTTCAATACGGTTTTATTATTTTAATATTTGAATAATTCCCACATATTCAAAAATTCGGATAAAACTTAATTTTCAAAATGTTTAGCGGTTTGCGACCTTCTACAAAGTTGTTTCTTGTCTCATTTTGCACATTTTGATGAGTAAAAGACACATGAAACACATCATTTGACAAGTTTCCTGGACTGTTATTTAAAAGTGTCCAATAAATGATTAAGGATTTTAAAAGAAAAAACTTAAAATTGAGATATCTCAGAAATTTCCCGATGAAACATTTCGCTCTTAGAAGCATTGGAAAGCTGAGAAAATTTCCAATAAGACACTTTTGAAAGTAGTGATGACTATTTTTTCTCTTTAAGGTTGCCCAGAAAACACGCCGTGTGGATCTGTTCACAGAATCCTCTCTGCGGTGAACACAACGCAGTAGGGCTGGCCACCGTGATTTTTGTACTACATTTTTAGGTGTTCTCGGATGTTCTGCCACTATCAATATTGTCAAGAAAAGTACTTGGGGCGTAATCTTATCCAAAGACTTTCCAGCATGCTTGCTTGGACTTGCTGCGTGTGCGTTAGATGAGATTCGATTAGATTAGATTAGATTCGATTCAATGTTGTGGTTTATTTCACTAATGATAGTGAATTTGTTACTATATCAGTGTCAACATATTATAAACATATTTTTTATTCAAAATGATTGGTTCATAATCTTGAAAAGCTTTGCTCATTTCTTTTGGTTGCATGAGTTTAGTTTCTTCAAATTATATTTTAAATCAATTTTGTGTCCAAAACTGCATTTCAAAACACCGCCAAACGGGGCTCACAACTGTGTATGTGTGTCCCGAGTACGTCCCTCTCGAGGGGAGAATGAGAATACCTGATGCTCCTGAATCAGAGCTTCAGAAACGACACGGGGGAGGTTTGTTGATGCGCTGGATAACTGGATGAGTTGGGTGGAAATGAAGAAAGTGTAACACTGCTGTTGGTACAAAACATGTCATCCATCAGGGAGGTATGAAGCGGGAACAGCACAAGTGTGCACAAAAAGTACTTAATGTGTCGTCTACTTTTGCCAGGTTTGCTTCCACTTTCAAACCACTCCTTACGAAACCTTGTCACCAGTTGCCATCGGAGAGAAGCCTCCCTTCCTTCATGATTGTAACGCTGAAAACTGTAATGTTTACTTTGGTCAGGGTTCTGAAGTGTTGGAAAATCTCTCAATTTTTAAAATTTTTTTATTCATTCTTAATTTTGAGTCATTAAAAGTGCTTCATTGATTTGATGATATTGTTGCATTTGCTGCATAGTTTCTGATGGCAACACTGCCCTCAACCTCCCCGATACTTCAAATTTGCCAAACAAAACCGACTAAAGAAGCAAAACAACAACACAAAAAAGGAAACCCCTCTGCGGGATCAAAATAGCTGAAGTGTGAATTTCTCGTTCCCAATTCCTTTCAGCGTGGGCGGCGGAGGAAATGGTAAACATTTTGAGTTCCATTCATGTGCAACATTTGAACACAATCTCACCTTTCGCCTGAATATTTCCTTGCAACATAGTCCGACCACACCCGGCAGCAGCACAGTTTCACAAAGTAGAGCTCTAAGCCAAAGATAATGCACTCTGGTTCCATGGTATTCACAGGACCCAACACACCGCTAGACCTTCGAAACCAGAAGTGTCCGCCCGTCCCGGGGCCTCACAGAATCGGAATGATGACACCGAATGCAATGACGAGAAAGACCTGTCCCAGGTCTTAACGACTCTCGAAATTTAGGTGGGGTGGAGTTTTGGGGGAGGGGGTTTTGTGCCTAGGTCGGGTGATTCAACAACAATGTGCAACACCAAAAATGTAGAAATATGCTGCTACTGCCGGACTCTGTGAATAGGTCCAGGACACACATTCCGGGAATCGACACCGAGACCTACCTGTCCGTTTGAGGATGGTAGATTCTGAGCAGATCTCTGGGGAAAAGTATGGCATTGGTGAAGCGATTCCAATTGTTTTATCAACTCTCAAAATCACCAATAATTCAGGCTATTTAATACCACCTCAATTTTAACATTGAGAACAGAAAAAATATCATCATCTTAAAAATAACAATAACATCTTAAAAATAATTTAAATACCGTCTGATTTTTTCTCCCGAGAACCGATCTTTTTTCATCCATATTCTCGCATCCCTGGAGAGCGGCGGATGGGAATTACTCCGGGTCGGTCTGTGGGTGTGTTTCATATTTCCGAGGACATGTTCCATCGGCAGCAGTTCAAACCTCTCCAACCACACACCCGGGCCAACATTGTAAAGCACTTTGAAATGGCATCACATTGTGCCAAGGTACGGTTGTACAAGAGGCATTTCGGCAGACCAGCCTGCCACATCTGCATTCTTCTTTCACTTTTTAAGCTCAGTATGATGGGGGTGAAAACACTGCTAGGAAGGAAAAATGTCGGACCATTTATGCTCCATCATTGGACGGCCCGGAATGGATTAGAGTGCAATCTGAATGAAGCGTGTTTTGTTTGCACTGGTCGGGTTATGAATTGTTGAAATTCCGAAGCCAGATTGAATTAGAGCAGTGCATTGTGGGGTTGAGCATCTGAGGATTCAAGATGAAGAGAAGGATTTGATATTTTTTATAAGTATTTTGCAACAGTTTCATATTTCATGAATGTTTCGGAATCGAATTTCTTGTTAGTGGAAATATATTAATAGTGAATTGAACAACTTCAAGAAACCTGAATAAATAAAATATACTCATTTGCTTTGTTATTGATAAGTACAGTGCTTCTGGGGACGCGCAGTCCTGTTTTTCGCGATAATTTTCGTCGTAATTGATCGTAAAAATTTATTCTAACTGGCAGTTTTAGTATTCACTCATCAAACTATCGATTTTATGAAAAGTAATGCGTCATTTATTTACTATTTTTAAAATTTGCTCGTGTTATCTAAATTGTAAAAACAGTAAAAATATACTGATAAGTCCAGCCCATAGCACTACTGCTCGGCTGGCACGCGTTCGATAAAAAAAACTTTTTAAATAATAAATTATCTATCTTTCCGCAGCCGGCTGCCTAAGATTTAAAATTTTCAATCGATAAACAAAATGCTCATGGTCACATCACTGCCACTCATGAATCCTGATCTCATACCCATCTACCCAAGTAACATTTTTTCCAGGAGTTCTACAAGAGCTCTTCAACATAGCTACAGCATAGCAGTTTGGACCGCGGTAGGATAAAACTTTCTTCAAGTACTCTTCCAAACTCCTGAAGAAGTTTTGAAGAGAATTTTATCCTACCGCGGTCCAAACTGCTATGCTGTAGCTATCTTGAAGAGCTCTTGTAGAACTCCTGGAAAAAAATGTTACTTGGGTACTAACCCCCTCAAAACTCATGTGATACTTTGTCGGAGAAGCAGTCGATTGGGCGGTCTCTATCACTCAAGTATCGGACTAACATTCCCATCCACTTCCCCGTGACCCTACCACTGGTCGTGGCCGGCGCCGGTATTGATCAGCATGATAAGGGCCTTTGAGAAGTTGCGAAGCGAGGAAAGATAGCGCCCACTCATCTTCCACGGCTCGTGGATGTAACTTCTGGAGGTCCTAGTCAATAACGGAGTAGCAACTGCGGGTGGGCACCTATGCTTATGCTTATGCTTATGCTTATACTCATTTGCTTTGTTATTCACCATTACCTAGATACCAAAATTTTCTAGAATTTTGCAAGTTTTTTTTCGACATTATTAATACTGTATCAATAGTTTTTCAATAGTTTTTCCGGGAGGGCCTCGTGGCGCGGTGGTTAGCGGCTTCGGCTGCCGATCCCTAAGTTGCTATGGAGCGTGGGTTCGATTTCCGCCTTATCCTCCTGGCCTTCTATCGGATGGGGAAGTAAAACGTCGGTCCATTAAAAGAGGTTTTGGGTGACTCACCACACACCTTCGGACGCCTAGAAATGAGCAGAAACTTGCAACAGAGCCCACAAAAGACCTGGGGGTCGTTAAAGTGGATTGCTTTGCTTTGCAATTCAAAACAACAAAAATGAAAAAATGACCCTTCTGGGTGAATGTAGATTCAAAAAGTTCATTAAATTTCCCTTAAAATGACGTGTTCCAAAATTGTGAATACGCCATCAAAACAGGTGTCTAATTTTACATAAAAGTCCCTTTGACACAAAATTTCTATCTCATCACCGTTTCAGGCTGCAAATTATTGAAAAACACCTCTTTTTTCGCATGCTCAAAAATAAAAGGGGTCGTACCACCCCTCCGTCACGAGATAACAAAAAACGAACCTCGGATTCATGTTCAGGGACAAAAGTTATCCCTTAGGACAAAGTTTAACGCAAATTGAAGAGGGGTTGGGGCAACTGCTGTGTGAGTTGGCGGAGAATTACCCGTATAGATTAAAACATTCATGTCGAATGCATAAAATTTGAAACGGTGCTCTTTATCCAAAAATGTTTAGAGTCTTTTCGATTGTAAATTTGAAGCCTAACATTTCAAAAGGGTACAAAACTGCTGTAAACAAGAGTGTCTTTCATCCAAATGACACTTTACATAAGGTGTAAGAGGGATACACTCTTGTTTACAAAAGTTGTGTCCCCTAATGGAATGGGATACACGATTTGATTTTGCATTTTAAAATGATGTTTGAACTTTGGTTTGTCAATATTTTCGATGTTTTTCCAGATAGGGGAAAGTGGGGCAAGTGTAACAAGCTAAGGAAATGCTCGTCAAAACTCATTAAAAACGTTAAATCATCTGTCGGATTTTTTCATAATCATCTTATTTCAGGTCTGGACTAAGACTTTGATAGAACAAATTTTGGAAAAATCCTGTTTTTCAATGATAAAAAACGTGTTTAAAATTTTTGATTTTCCGTACGTTCTACTCAACTAGTGGGGCAAGACGAACAACCCGTTGGGGCAAGAGGAACAATGCATGAAACAACATGTT
Organism: Culex pipiens pallens; assembly: GCF_016801865.2. Taxonomy (NCBI): domain Eukaryota; kingdom Metazoa; phylum Arthropoda; class Insecta; order Diptera; family Culicidae; genus Culex; species Culex pipiens. The sequence continues at coordinate 54,817,158 of NC_068939.1, forward strand.
AATTTGCTAACAAGTGAACTGCTATCACTTTGAAACATCAGATTAGAATTTATTTGAAACGTTTCTTTAATTTTTAGGTTGAATTATAATATTTTACTAAAAATTTGATCGTTTGTACGAAAAAAATAATTACTAAGATGATAAATAGTAAATTTTCATAGTATCACTTTATTTTGTAAAAACATTTTTTTCAAACAATTGTTCATCAGTTTTTAAGAACTTTTTTGTATTTATTTCCCAATAAAATATGTTGTTTGCAGCAATTCGAATTTTTTCCATACTAAAAATGCATATGGTACATTTGCCCCACCGGAACAAGATTTTTTAAAAGCTCTCAGCAAAAATAACCAAAAGTTAAATCATACTTTCTAATAGGTGCAAATCATTGGTTGGAACACTACTGATCTAGGAAAAATAGCATTTTGATAAAATGAGCCTTATAACGAACCCTAAGCCTTATTTTGTACTTTCCAAAAAAACTTCATTGAATTTTATGCCTCGTGGCGTTTACGTCGTTTTGGCGGTTATGTGGTAGTAGAATCAGCTATTTGCATTGCTAGCAACAATTCCTCATACTGGAAATAATCAAAATTGTAAAAATTACGGCCGTACGAGCGATTGTTCCTCTTGCCCCATATGGTCGTCTTGCCCCACCTTTCCCTATCACTTCAACTATATCTCTGTTAGCAATTTTTGCACAATACTAAACAAAATAAGCCGTATCGATACTAAAAAAATACGTATTTTGGGATCTCAATTTTAAGTGTTCCGTATGCCTATTTTCTAAAGCCCTAATTAGCCGAAGACACCAAGCCCTACAACTTTGCCGAAGACACCAAATCGATCAGAAAATCCCTTTTCAACATATAGAATATCATACATTTACATACACATTTTGTGTGACCCAGCCCGGAAAATTGTACGGAGCCTTGAATGAAAAAAAAAAAAGAAAAACTAATGATACTAAATGACAAAGTTTCATTCAAATCCAAAATTACAGACTATCCGCCTGTTTCTGTTCAGTAGGTGGTTCCACTTACTAAAAGTGCATTCGTGCATGCCAAAGTATGTTGGGCAAATAGCTATGGTCATAGAAGAGAAACTTTAATATTACATTTCGAAAATTAATTTTATTAATGTTCATAACATATTTTTGATTATTTGATCAAACTCATGAAAATCTTTAGTTTGTCCTTGGGTTGCACTTTATTTTTCTAATTACAAAGCTAAACTAATCAAAAAAACAAAAATCAAACCATCTACTTTAACGACCCCTAGGTCTTTTGTGGTCTCTATTGCATGTTTCTGCTCGAACCTAGGAGTCCGAAGGCTTGAATGGGGAGGGCACCCAAACCTCTTTCTACTCCAAGGAACCTTCCACCCCAGTGTTCGAACTGACGACCTTTAGATTGCGAGTCCAACCACCGCCAGCGATGCCACCGGAGCAGGCTAAGCTTAAACTAGTCTAAGTTTTGCTTGATTTTCTTTTTTTTTGTTTTTAACCTTTATTGCAAATAAAATTACTGTTGTTGGAATTTCCAAGTTGCTAAAAAAAAATCCAACCGAGCTCCTGCCTCGTTTCAGAAATCGATTTGATCGGAATGTGCCGCATGAACTTTTGCACTCAAACTCAAAAGCTGCACAAGCATTCACAATGTGGCGACAATGAAATGAGCTTTCACAGGCATCCTTACGGACCACTATGCATCGTTGCTGCTTTGCTCTTTTGGCTCATATTTGATATTAGAATTTTTAGTGCCAAGGTTGTTTTCATCTGCAAAATTGAATGTATTTTTTTAATTGACGTTGATTTTAGTTGATAAAATGTCTTAGATGATTTTTGCTTGATTTTTTTTAACAAATCTAAAACTGCACGTTTTGGAAAATGAGAAAACAAGTACCCCGTAACATTGGTTGTTGCATGGCTGTTGCGCCCAAAAGTATACAATGTTTCGATCTGTCTCCACCAGAGCCTTGCATAGTTTCGGGTGCTGCTTTTCATGCTTCAGTATTGGAAAGGACGACTTGAGGCTAGAAGGAAGAAAAAACCGTACAAGTGTCCGAAAATTTCATTTCAGAAACGATAAATCCTCCGGGATTAAGATTATCCTCAATGATGAATGTGTAGGAACGTTACACAATGTGTGTGTGTGTGAGCCACACAAACTCACTCAGAACGATCCGGGGGCTTACACATTGTCGGTCGGTGCGTGCCGGTTTTGAGGTTATAGACGAACCCCTTTCGGGCGAGGCTCGTTCTGGTTTGGGGACGACTTCTGACACCCATATACGGTTGGTTTGACCTCCTCCCCTCCATCCACCAGTAGACACATTTCAACTTGGATTTACGGGTGAATGCACCAACTAACTTGGTCGTACGTACGTGGAGATTGTTGCAAATTCTAACCCACAAGAGTTGGACGTGGACGGGATGCGAACGCATGGACAGGCCTTTACGTAACTTTTCTCGTTTGATCTCACTACGAGCGACAATGTAAATGAGAATTGTTTGGATTCCAGAGATATTTGCAGGAAATTGTGGTTTGGGATCGATTTCTAGTGCTGTTTGAAGTGTGAGTGGTCGGTTGTGGTCGGAATGGACGTTGATCCAATCTTATATAGTGGGATTCCACTCAGACCAAAGATTCTGCAAGGCAAATTTAGGCTTTCACTTAGTTTTTTGAAGTATTATTTGCACTTGATAGTTTAAAAAATTTCAAACTTAAAATTGTATTCTGAATTTTAGATTAAAAAACTTGCTACGTATTTTTTTTAATTTTGTGGAGTTGATTCTTTTTGAAAAGCTAGAGACAATATTGGAGCCAAAGGCGATTAATCTATTTAAGCTGCTGTCTGCTTATTTTCAGCAACATTGTGTGGGAGTAGTTGTTGAAGTCGAATCGGAGTCGTTCCTTAAAGAAATGATGCCATTTAAAATCATTGTAAAGAATTATGTTCAGAACTAATAAGAATGGAGTACATAAATGAAACAATTTTGTCGAATTCAGGTTATAAGTTTTATATTTCATTCAAGAACTAAATTTAGGCTTGGTTAACCAGAAAATCCCACGTCATCATTTTCCCACGATACTTTAATGATATGGGTCAAACCCTGTTCCGGACATTATCGTGTCTTTCGGTTCCAGGCCTCCACAAAACCCAGATCATCGCCAATGTCAAGGCAAACCCAACCGACAAGTATGACATGCGAAGATGATAACTCCTTAGAAGTTTTCCCAGAAGTTCATGCTTCTGACAGAGGAATATTTCATTCCTACACTCAAAAAAAACTTCCAAGAGTCGAGGTCCCAAGTCAAGTCACGATGACTCGCGCGGCAGCAAATATTTAATATTGACAGGACGAACGGTGCCAGCGTCACCTCATGAGGATTCATGTGTGATCCTCCTATAAAAAAGCCGGCCAAAATTGATACCAAACTGAGCTGCTGAGCTGTCAGAGTGTGGTATAACCGGTCCGCACCGAGGGACCCATCGCGATGGTTCTCTCGGCTGGATATTGGAAAATTATGCCAAACGGTTATGGCCAACCTTCTTTGGAGGTCGTGGCGAGCGGGAAGGGAGGGAAATATACGAAAATGACATAATAACTGAAAGGAAAGTGTAACTGACTCGATAGGAGGATGATATTTTTTATTTTTTTTTATGGAACCCTCTGGCTTTGCCGAGGGGCTCTTTTGGCTTTCCGGTGGGCAGTTTTCTCGATTTTGGCCAAAATTTCTAAAATGAAGTGTTGCGTTGGTTTCTGCGTTGTGTACGGAAGGGGTTTGCTACACAGTAAAAAAAAGTGTAAATGGATGTAATTTTGGAAGCATGAATGTTATTTCTTTAACACCAAAACTCCCAAGCTCGAGAAAAAGGGGGATTTTTATGGGAATTGTATTTGTAATTTTACCCCAATTTAGACTAGAAAGGTGACATTATATAAGAGAAGTTCTCTACCAAAACCGGAAATGGATTTTATATGTATTTTTTTATTTGACTCAAACTTTGATATTTTTTTTATCGAAAAGATCGGAAAATTTCACGAGTGTTTCATGTATTAACATTGAAAATCGGACCATTAGTTGCTGAGATATCGTCATTAGAAAATGGTGGGTTGTTTTGGTGAGATTTAGAAAACTTCAATTTTCCTGTTTCTTTTTCTTAAAGCGATTCTATCTCAGCAACCCGAAGTCCAATCTTCAATATCCCTTAGACAATTTTTGATAGCAATTTTTTTGAACTTTCAGAAAAAATATTTTTAGAAATGGTCACTCATGGTCACTATTTTTAAAAATGTAAAAACAGCAAATGTTTCGCTAAAATCAAACTTTCGGTGGCTATATTTTGAAAACGGAGCCCTTTATCAAAAATCTGTAAAGTACTTTTTGATTGCAAATTCAATTTTGCATTAAAAATAATGTCAAACTCGTTTTTGCATGAAACTTCGATTTTTTCCGAAAATCACTATTTAAAAAAAATCATAGCTCGGTGGCAGATTTTTTGACCATGTTTCTCTATGGCTCAAAAGTTGCGGATTTTTGTCCCCTAAAACATATCAAAAAATATCTAAAATCAAAAAATACGTATTTTGGGATTGAGTTTTATTGAAAAAAAATGTAGATTAAAAAATCTAAAAATTTTTTTCGTGTACCTATTTTTCTCAAAAGTCCCAAACAATACCTACAACATTGCCCAAGACACCAATTTGATCAGAAAATTCGGTCAAAAGTTACAGCTGTTTGAATATTTACATACCATTTTTGTATGGACAGCAGCCAAAATTGTATGGAGACTTGTATGGGTGAACCAATGACGCAAAATAGCTTAATTGGTCATAGGGAAGGCCCCCACAAAGTTTGAGTCAAATAAAAAAATACCAAAAATCAAAATGGTCGAAATCAGCCGATTTCGTAGAAAGTTGCTCATAAGTAAAATGGTAAAATTACAAATTTTTAGACGTAAAATTATCCTTTTTTCTTACAGATATATTATCACCATGATTTTTTTTTATTGTGTACATATTAAAAAGCACAGAATCATAATCTGCATGAAACTCATTCTTTCTCCGAGTTTCAATCAGATTGAGATTCTGTACACGGATAGAAATCCTGTAATCAAATAAAAAAAATCCTTGAAATGTTTCCAAAATCGTAAACATTTTTCTCGATTTTGAACAACAATGTAAATATTTACAGTGAAATCGATAAAAATGTTGACGATTTTGGAAACATTTCCATGTTGTCGAATTCAACAACACAGAGTTACCGGATTTGGTTACAGGATTTCTATCCGCGTATCAATTTATTTGAAGATGCATCCTGTAAACGTATCCAAAAGTTTATTTTTGAAAAAATATTTTGAATTATCCATAAATTATCCATGAGATCCTTGAAAACAAACTACTGCAATTTATTTTTGAATATTTTTCTTTTTTTTTTGCATCTTAAAGTTTATTCTTTAAAATAGAGATGGATAATTTTAAATAATTTTTGTCTTCCTTACTGAGGAAAGGCTATAAAATCACTCGAAAACTGAACTTCTGTATTGAACTGTATTCACCTCATAGATATACCTTTTTGCGTACATATCGACTCATCGAAACATCGAATTTGTAGATACAAAAATGGGTTAGCCTAAGCTTTTTATGACTGCGACGTAAGTAAGCCTTTATATAATATTGTGTGTGTTTTTTTATTTTTTGCAGTGTTATTTTTAAGAGTGTAACAATGTTGTTGAGCGGACAGTTACGAAAAAATGTTTGTATAAACATAAGGAGTTTGCTTCGCGATTTTACGAAAAATAAGGTCTGAAAAAGTTGGTCGTCGTTAATCATGGGCCATGGCCAATTAAAGCTAGACAAAAAAAAACAACAAAATTTAAAATTAAAAAATTTTTCTTGGAGCAATTCCATGCCAAATAGGGAATCGGTTGTACCCGACCCTCTCCGATTTCAATGAAACTTTGTAGACATGTTATCCTTCGCTTATATAAGCCATTTTTGTGTATATGGAGCCAGTTCCACTCGATAATGACATTTGAGAAGGGCGTAAGTGATTTAAATATTTTTGTAATTCGGAATTTAAATATTTCTGTATTTCGAAGCCGTTGCATCGTATCGAAAAGTGGTCAAAGACAAACTTGTAGGAAATTTTACGGGCTTTTCGATAAAAATACACTGAAAGAAAAAAACACCCAACTTTTATGAGATTTTTTGATTTTTAAGTTTAAAAGTCAAATTTGAGGGGGAGCCCACGATTTTTTTTCGTTCAAAATTTTTGTGAAGATAGCCTAAGATGTTACAAAAAGACTCACGAAAAATGCAGGATGGAGCAACTCACCTAAAAAAATACAAAAATCATTTACTGAAACTGTTTTTTTTTTTAAAGTGCTCTAAACGTCAAAATTTTCAAAAACCGAATACGGGAATCGATTCTCCAGACAATTTTACATAAAAGTCTCCATATTGACCATTGTCCTAAGTCCAATCCTTGTGAAGTTACAGCGGTTTTAAAAATAAAAATGTAGAAAAAATAGGTTTTTTGATGGTTTTTGGCAATTTCTATATGACAGACTTGATTTTTCAGTCTCGTAAATATTTTTACCGGAAAGCTCGTCCAATTTCCCATAAGTTTGTCTTTGACCACATTTCAATTGGATGTATGGGCTTACAGATATAAGCTAATTTACTATCCAGGTTACTATACTACACTGAAAAAATATGATGTTTTCAATTATGAGCAATGTAATTAGCTTATATCTGCAAGTTGAAATCGGAGAGGGTCGAGAAAAAAGTACCTGAAAAATTTCTGTTTTGGGCTGGAATTGCTCAATAAAAAAAAATCACCCATAGCAGATTCGAAAAGCACATAAAATTTTTCATAAAATGACATTTCCCAAAAAAATTGAGTTGAGTAACGAAGAATGGCAGAATTTTTAAACTATTTTTGTTTTTTTTCGATGAAAATTATTTTTTTTCAAAATTTTATGTGAATTTGATTTGGAAAAGATTTCCATTTTTTCCAGCATTACTTCTTTACATAGTTGCCCGTTTTCAGCTAAAATTTCACTTACTGTTGCGAAAGAACGAATCGTCAAGGATAATCTACTTAGCTCACTTGAAGTAGAATGAGTATTCCACACACTCAAGTACACAGACACACTTCGTCCAAGTGGCCGGAACCAGAAGCGGCCCTTGGTTGCCACACTTGTGAATTTACTCTTGTGTGTGTGTGTGCTCAGCCGGTCCGTCGTTTGATTTTATTGTAATGTGAGCCGGGAGAGAACCTTTCGCCGTTTTTTTTTTCTCCTGACTAATCTTTTTTCGCCGTTATCGAGGCCATGCGAGAAGCTTCAACTCTCAGTCGGTCGAACACACACACACACACACGCGCACGCAGTTGGCAGAAAGTGCACGGCTAAGCAGAACATTCGGTCGTAAAAGAAATTGTTTCCCAATATAATAAACACATCGTACAATTTAAAAACTCTTACTACACATTCTGGCACGGATGTGGGATGAGGGCTTTGGGGAAGTTATGCGATGTTGGTGGGGCGTGGGAAATCTGGAAAAGAGGGAAGTTAGGATTTTGTATAAGACGTTTCCGGAATGTGGTTATACGTTTATGAAATTTATTTACTTTTTTTCCATCCAAATTACATGAATGAAAGATTAAGTGACTTTTGGAAATATGGACAAACATAGGTAAGTTCAGTAAAAAAAAAAGAATTAGATTATTGATTATATCATCAATTTGGGAACATTCATGACTTCAATCATGACTTTTATAAAACAAAGTCACACAATCTAAACTTTTATGAGTTCTCTCAAATTGGAATAAAAAAATCACCAATGCAATTCTCCCCTTCACAACTCATTAGTGGTGACGTTTTGCACCGATTGACTAATGATTTCAATTTCCCTCCCGGTAAGCTCTTCATTAAAAACTTTTACTGCGCAGCAGCATCAGCAGCAGCAGCATCATCAAACGGATCAAAAGCCAACTGCATCCGATTGGGACCATCAGATCGGTTAGGAAAAAGTTGTCAAAGTACTAATTGAATGGACGTTCCACACCCCCCGTCAACACCCTCCCACCACCTGATGCATTTCACGATCTGGAAATCGTGTGCCAGTACGTGTGCTACCGTTGAGCTCTGTGTTTTCCAATATTTCTCTATATTTATGACCACGACCCATCAATAGAATCACCAATCGTGTGCCCCGTTTTTTTTCGGGATGTCACTGTTCGATCAAATCACCCCGGCAGCTGATGGGAGACTTGGAGCTTGGATTGACCTCATTAGTGGGTAATCGTATTTCTCATTATGACTTTGCCACTGCGCCGTTACGCCAATCCGGGCGAGCTATGGTGCTTTTCTTTTGGAGAAAAATCATTGCAATCTATTTTTATAAGCAACGTTAAAAAATTTGCAAATATTTAAACATTTCAAAAATAACAATTACTTTCGCTTGAAAACAGTGCACATCGTTAGAAAAAATGCAGAGTCTTGATAATTTGATTTTTCATCTTAAAACGATCTACTTTTGAAATGGACCAATAGTTTCTGAGATTTCGTCAGTTGAATGTTACATGATAATTAGGACAGTTAAAAAAACATATTCATCGATTCTGATTCTTTGTTAGGCTGTACCTCAGAAAAGAATTGCTCGATTTTCATAATTAGAGAAATAAAAAGGTAGGAAATTTTCTCAAATAAAAAAAATGTAGTTGTTTTTCTTTCAAGAAGTATTCATAAAATGCAAAATAAAGGAAATTAATCGAAAATGTATATTAAAAAAATGTTTAGCTTAAAAACAGTACATTTTCTAGAAAATGTAAATTTCAATCCGGCTGCAATTTCGATTTTGCACTAAAACATGATTTTTAATTATTGTATCAATATTTTCCTGAAAGATTTTTTTTTGCATCATGCACTATAGCTCAGAAGATGTTTGTTTTGAACCCTCAAAAACATAACAAAAACTTCATTCCTTTGGGAATCAACAACGAGAGAGGTACTCCTCGATATAAGCTCCTGAATAGTGCTAAAAAGTGCAAAAATGCCTCACGGCAAGAAAAAGAGGCGGTCCTCACCAGCAGGATCGGTAGATTTGAAGAAGCTAAAGAATGCCGAAGCGCTACCTGCAAAGCCAGGCAGTTTGAGCAAGGATGCTCAAAATTCGTCTGGAAACCAGTTCGCAACCCTCCCCGTGGACGTGAGCGAGAAGGAAGAATTTGAACGACGAGAAAAGCTGCCACCCATTTTTGTGAAAACATCGTCATCGGATTTGGTGCGAAAGTGGCTGACCGGGTTTATCAAATCTGGTGTTTTACGAGCTTCCACTCCCTTGTGTGCTGATGGACTCAAAGTTCAGCTATCTGGCAGAAAAGATTACAACTACGATCGAATACTACAGCCATGACGATCCAGGTAAACGCCCCATGAAACAGGTCTTCCGAGGCCTGTACGACATGGATGTGAGTGTGCTGAAAGAAGAGCTCAAAACTCTTAAGTTGAACGTAATCGAAGTCTTCAAGATGACGAGACACAACAAGGACATCAAGTATCGTGATCAACTGTACCCGGTTCATCTCGAGAAAGGATCGACAACGCCGTCTGAGTTGAAAGCAGTTCGGGCAATTTTCAACATCATCGTGACTTGGGAACGTTATCGTCCAGTGCACCGTGACGTGACTCAGTGTTCGAACTGCTTGCAGTTTGGGCATGGTGGAAGGAACTGTTTCATCAAGTGTCGTTGTGCAACCTGCGGAGGTGAGCACAAAACTCAAGCTTGCGAAACAATCAACGAGAACATCGAAGCCAAATGCTTCAATTGCGGTGGCGACCATTCGACCAAGAATCGAAGCTGCCCAAAACGAGCTGAGTTTTTAAAAATTCGGCAACAAGCGACGACGAGGCATCAACCAAATCGCCGCAAAACACCACCAGCTTACACGGACGTGGATTTTCCTGCTTAGGCGTCACCAGGAGCGGGTTCCAATTATGCAGCCATTGTCGTTGAATCAGCGGCAAAAAGTTGCAGAAAATAGGGTAGAGTAGTCATCAATGAGACACGGGGAACAATGATAAAATGGCTCTCACAAGTCGTAGTTTCAACATATCAGGCTCATATTTGGGGGAAAGTTTTTGTCTACTGGATACACGTCTGCCATATAAGTGGCTTTGGTTATGGACGCTCCCTTGAAAAGTAATTCATAAATGTTTGATTCTGGGGTATTAAAGTAAATCATGGACAAAAAATACTTTTTCGCTCGTAGGCTGCCATTTACACCAATACTAATATTTCTTCAAATGTCTTTCGACGTTCCATAGGGATTGAGTTGGGCTACAATGTCCTTTCATTAGATTTGGCCAAAATTTAGAATACACCCAGAATCCAGGACTGTCTCATTGTTCCCCACTCATTTCAGCCCATGGGTAACAATGAGACACTTTGATTTTTCTTCAATAAACTTTTCAAAATTGATGGAAATCTTTCAAAACATGAATTAAAAGTGATTTTTGGCATATTTATAGAGTTCAAACTTCATTTAACCAAAAATACAAAGTTATTTGGTATTAATATATGGATTTTACAAAATTTAAATACTTTTTAGTGTAACTTTTGTTATTAAAAGTTTCATGTTGGAAAAATTGCTCTAAAATGTTCAAGGCAAGTCACCTGCAATGGAACAATACAAAAACATGATGTTTTGCTAGAAAAATGATGATTTTCGTAGAGTGTCTCATTGTTCCCCAGCTGTCTCATTGTTCCTGCCAAGTGCGTCTACAATGAGACAGTTGAATAACTCTGGCTGTAGATGTCGGATCGACCTCATATTTTGGTCAATGATAGAACACATTAAAAGAAAGATAATGCAACTAAATGCTCATTAAGACATGCTGATGAAAAAAAATAGAAAAATCGTTGAAAGTTGAAAACCAAAAGTGTCTCATTGATGACTACCCTACCCTACAACACCTCCAGGCTTCAGTCAGCAACCGAGGGAAAACCAACCAGCTTCAACGGATGAAGGCAGCAGTGACCTGTTTTCACCACCAGAACTTTTGAACATTTTAATCGAGATGACAACAACTCTGCGTGGGTGCAAAACTTGCCAGGAACAAGTAGGAACCCTTGGAGCATTAATCTTCAAATACAGTTCGTAGTTTACTCGTTCTAATGATTTTGAATATTTCATTGATTTTAGTTTTTAAATTGTATGAAGTTTTTTATGGAAAAACTAATGATACAGAAAGACTTCTTCTGACAAAGTAAATGCATGTTCAATACATAAAAATGTCAATTTGCGAAAACTTATAGAATCAAGGTTGTCAAAATATCAAAATATCAACTCACAGCAACTACAATTAACCCGAAACTCTCAGCGCTGAACATAGCCGAACACGTTTTCATGTTTACACACTCGCGATTGAGATTTTCCTTTTCTCTCTCATTCCCGCTTCTCCGATCATCCTACCGCAACAGCGTATAACCACAGAAGCCGCCACAAAACCAATTTTGCAAACGCAGTTTAACGGGACGTCATGCGTGGTCGGCTCCTAATCGCCATCTCGCGTCCTCTCATTGCAATTTTTGGAGAGATTGAGAGACTCAGCAGTGCACAGTGGTCCGAAACCGAAATCTAGCGTGACAAAATTGATAGCGGCCACACGTTAAGATTTAGAGCTTTGGTGTCTTCGAGACAAATGATCAGGGTCAATAGGGGCATCTTTTGGTATGGTGGCCATTAGGGTGGTTCAAATTTTAGGGTGGTTCAGAATTTTTATTTTGGCGGGATGACGAGATAGCGCTTTGGTGTCTTCAGAAAAGTTGTAGAAAACACCATTCTGAGCAACTTTGCTGAAAAGCACAAAGCTCTATCTTCAAACGGGAAGTTTCTAGAGCCATTTTTGTAATTTAGGTTAATGTGTTTATGAAAAAATGAGTTTTTTGAATTTATCAACTCAGGCTTATGTCGTAGCGAGTTGGTGTCTTCTAGACATTTGTAGAGCTTATCAAAACACACATTTATCTTCCAAGAGAGTAAAAATCGGACCTTTAAAACGAAAGTTATAGCCAAAATACGACGAAAAAGACGCCATTTTGAAATGTGAATAACTCGAAAAGGTGGTGGAGTTTGACCTCGCTCTTAGAAGCATCTGAAAGTACACATTTTAGAGTACATTTGCTGAAAATATCTCGGGGGTCTTTTTTGTTTAACTTATTTAATCTCAATTTGAAAATGAGCATTTTTTAATCGTTTTTTGCCCATAACTTTTGATAGAATTGACCAAAATTCATTTTTCAAGAATAAAAATGTTCATTTTGACAAGCTCTACAATTGTCTAGAAGGGCTCAAAAATGTACAAAACTACAGCAAATATACTCTAAAATGTGTACTTTCAGATGCTTCTAAGAGCGAGGTTAAACTCCACCACCTTTTCGAGTTATTCACATTTTAAAATGGCGTCTTTTTCGTCGTATTTTGGCTATAACTTTCGTTTTAAAGGTCCGATTTTTACTCTCTTGGAAGATAAATATGTGTTTTGATAAGCTCTACAAATGTCTAGAAGATACCAACTCGCTACGACACAAGCCTGAGTTGATAAATTCAAAAAACTCATTTTTTCATAAACACTTTAACCTAAATTACAAAAATGGCTCTAGAAACTTCCCGTTTGAAGATAGAGCTTTGTGCTCTTCAGCAAAGTTGCTCAGAATGGTGTTCTCTACAACTTTTCTGAAGACACCAAAGCGCTATCTCGTCATCCCGCCAAAATAAAAATTCTGAACCACCCTAAAATTTGGACCACCCTAATGGCCACCATACCAAAAGATGCCCCTATTGACCCTGATCATTTGTCTCGAAGACACCAAAGCTCTAAATCTTAACGTGTGGCCGCTATCAATTTTGTCACGCTAGATTTCGGTTTCGGACCACTGTGCAGTGAGAGCGCATAGTCGAGGAAAAGGGGAGGAGTGATAGAGAGTGAATGACATCGCTGGAAATCACGAGATGCAAGTAGATATCTCACAAGCTATTAGGTTTTACAGCGTGACGTCACGAGCGCACACGCACACACATTTTCAATGAGACACACGTGAAAAAAAATGTAAACAGTGCAGCCAAGCTGTCAAATTTCTAACCTAAAAATTGAGTCGGCGTTAAATTTAATAGTGACAGCCGCTATACTCTCGGATGTTTTTGCTATAGAGATTATCAATTGGTAGCTTTTCTATAACTCGTTTGCAACTCTGTAGATGATAATAACAGTTTCTTTAAGTATTCATCATATCACAGTCCTTTATAAAATCACTTATTTGTATATTTTTGGGGTTAACTTTGAACATTTTTTCTACTTTGGAAGTACAAAAAATCTTCATTAACTTGAAGTAAAATTTGCATTGACCTTGAAATAGTTTTTTTTCGTAATCTACTTAGAAATGTTTTTGTTCTAGCTAACATTGAAAATAACATCGAAATATGTAATCAGCTAGGTGGATCGAACTGCACACCAACATTTTCTATTGCTTCACGACTTTTTGCCCCTCCGTTTCATCGGCAGCTACACCGCGGCTCCAAATCACCGTATAGAACCTGGCCTGGCCTGGATGCTTCACGATTGAGGCGTTTTCTTGCCGTTTGTACATAGATGCGACGCGAATGAGAAATATCAGGACTCACGTTTAATGGTCGATTATTAATTTTCAATAGGTAATAATGGCAGCAATTATCGTAAATTTTAGCCCGCAACTAGAAAGCAAAATTAAATCACTTTTGCTGTGCCACTGACTGTGGAGAGTGGCCACCAGCGCCAACGATGCCGGTGCCCTCCGACAGTTTGACGAGACTCCTAGCTGGGGCTATCTTTCTTGGGGTCTTGATGGCTCTGTTGATTGCCCGAGCAGGGATAAATAACACGGGAATACCAAATTTTGGTATTACTTGGGCAAATAACAACGACCAAAATGTGCCCTTGGTTGTCCAGTAATAGATGGTAAAATACCATGAAATCATACCAAAAGCTTGTATGTGGAAGGCACAACAATACCATACCATGTTATTCCAAAGGTAAAATAATACCACAAAATAAAATCATTTCAATACCAAGTTGAGGTCTTCTGGATTTTTGAACATTGCTTGAATACCAAAACTTGGTATTGTCATGGTTTTAATTTTAGGTATACCCGCGCCCTTGGAAAATCATATTTTGGTATTCCTGTGGTCTTCCACAAACATGATATTGGTTTGATTTCATGGTATTTTACCATCTATTACTGGGCAACCAAGAGCACATTTTGGTCGCTGGTATTTGCACAAGTAATACCAAAATTTGCTATTTTCATACCATTTTTAGTGCAGCAGTTCCAGTTAGTGAAAAAAACGTAAATGATCCTTATGCAACAACCAAATCTACTCACCTGATGATTCCGTGTTGTTTTTAGTGATATTCTTCACCACACCGAATGCATTTGTCATTGATGAACGGCTGTACTTGAAGTTCTTGAAGCTTCTGAAAAATAACAAGATTGAAAAATAAGTACTATTAAAATGAAACTGGATTGAAATTCAACAAAATTCAATAATCTGTTGATTGACTCGTTTTTCAAAGTATTTGGTTATCCCAACTTAGAAAAATTTCAACGTTTTTGAAAAAAATATTAGTGGGTATATCACAAAAAAAAATTTAAATAAGCTTTAACATTTTTGGGTTTCAAGTCATTTTAGCGCAAAATTAATTATCTCGTCCAAAATTAAAAAAAAAACCATGGTTTCAGAGAAAATTGATGAAACCTTTCAATACCAAAATAATACCAAAATGTGGCATCCTGACTTAGAAATTTTTCCACAATGTCAAGTCATTTCTGTAGGGGGTATATCAAAAATGTTTAAAATCAAGTTTGAAATTTCCGGTTTTCAATGAAAGCATTCGCTTTGAGACATCATTTTAGCGCAAAATTAATTATTTTGTCAAAATTGGTCAAAATTTTCCCATAGTTTCAGAGGAAATTGATAAAACACCTTAATACCAAAATAATACCAAAATGTGCCATCCTGACTTAGAAAATTTTCCACAATTTCAAGTCATTTCTGTAGGGGGTATATCAAAAATGTTTAAAATCAAGTTTGAAATTTCTGGTTTTCAATGAAAGCATTCGCTTTGAGACCTCGTTTTAGCGGTATTATTACGCATTTCCCTTGTTATTTACCCATGCTCGGGTGAACGTGACATCGGCTGGAGGGGCCTTCCCGTCGGTGGGGACATGACTTTTTGCTTAATTGTTCATAAATTGTGTAAGAAAAAGCAGCGGAAATGTTGTATCACTTGAAAGCTTGTGACTGTTTCAACATTTTGTCATTCGAAATGTCATTTTATCTTGAAGGCGTGAGGTTCATGATCAATATTATTGCAAGCAGCAAGATAGCGTAGAGTTTTTAACAATTTCTGTTTGATGTGAATGATATGATTTTATTTATCTTTTGAGAAAAATTTAAGTAACTATCGAGAGCTTCAACGAAATCAAACTTGGAGGGAACGTTAATCTATCATTAGTGAACAAGTTAGAAGTATGATAATCTATCTTGATTCTTGGACAATTTTACATGAGATTCAACCACCCTTCAAAGATTCAATATTTGTGTCTTCGCATGCAAAAAACTTGATTGAATTGCACAATTACAAGGTTGGCTATTAAATGATGCAATTGTATTCAGTTTTTAAAATTTGTAAGTTTTTTGCCTTCAAAACCCGCATAAAGATTTCTGATGAACTTACAGTAAATTTTAACGTTACAAAACGATAAAATATATTGTCATTTTGACAGTGTTTTAACAGTAGACAGCATCGTTTTTTAAGATAATTTGCGTCGTATTTTGGGATTTTACCATAAAAAAGGGGGGTTGTTATGCACCGGTACCATAAAAATTTCGAAATTTTTCCATACATTTTTTAACCAAATACGACGCATTTTACTGTTAATCTAATGTTGCATTTTCCATCCAAAAACTCGTCCTGACTATAGAAAACATCATACATTAATAATAAAAACAGCAAGCATTACAATGCATTGCACAGTCAATTTACAGTTCTTCATGGTTTTTTATCTAGTAAATGATGCGGTAAAAATTATATGCGGACAATAAAACTAATAAGCATTACAATGAATTACACAGTAAAATTATAATTCTTTATGGTTTATTCCGCACTAAATGCTACTGTGAAAATTATATTCGGACATTAAAATAAATAGTAAATAAATTAAATTTTAAAGTAGTTTTATTGTTATTCATAGTACGTTATTTGTATCCAACATTGAACCACTTTGTTTATTTGTTCATGAATTGTTAACGCCTTCTTCAGCTTTTTGCAAATCGCCAAAAGGAATCCCACCACGACGTTTTCTTTCGCTTTCAATTCCGTTTGAAACCCTCGATCGAGACCGGTTCCTGTTGAGTGATGCCGTGGTGTGTTCAGTCTGTCCGCCGATACCTTTTGTCGACTGGAGACTCCGGATTGATTTGCTGGTATTGTTAGTGTTAATAAATGAGAAGACAATTAAGTTAAGAAAAATCTTAATTTAAATAATCAAAATCTGAGGGATGAGACGAGAGAATGCGTAACGTGATTTTCGAATGAGCACAAGCGTGACTTTTTCTTTGCACTTGAATAATTTGTTTTGAAATCTTCTGTGCGCATTTTTTTCCAAGTTTTCGGAAGACAAATAACTGCGTCAGAAGTGGGTGAAGTTTTGCGAAGTCGGTTTGGAACAAAATGTAAGCAAGAGCTCTAGGAAGTACAGTGCCCATTTTGAGACAAAGTACAAGTCTTAATAAATAACGTTTTGTACTAGAAAAAGCGAATCGTGCCCACAATTCGGGCGAAATCAATTGTTGGAGACGACCTCCGGAAGAGCGCTGAAAAGGGAATTAGCCAGTAGGAAGTGGGTTCATTGGAGAAAGAATGGCTCTACGACGACTTTACTGGTAATGGTTATGGTGATTCCGAGAATAATTACAAAAGGTTCGCTATATCAAAAGAAAAAGAAAATCAACAAACCATATTTGGTTTTTACAATAATTTCCCTAATGAATGATTACAATACTTGCTGCTTCTGGCGAACAGTAAAATGGTTCCGCTTTGCAGTTCAAAACGGTTCCGCTTTTGAACCGCTCTATTCACCCCCCAGATCAAAATTCTGAAATTCTATTCTGAGATTCTTAAATGCTTTTATTCTAGATATTTAAACAAAAACTTTGGTTATTAAATTTAAAATTTATTTAAGCCCTTTATTCTAAATTTCTCAAATTATCAAATCTAATGCAGACTGTATTTGAATTTTTGAACCCACAGTTTCTAATTTAATGTTTTATACCTTCGTTTTTTTAATTTTATATTTTCAGGATTTGGGAGTTTTGAAATTGTAGAATTTAAATTTGTTTTAAATTTTTAAATTTTCTTTTTTCAAGTTTTGAAAAAAAATATTTAAATGTATAATTTTCAAATGTTTAAATTGCTAAATTTCAAAATCTAAGATATCTTAATTTTTGAATTCTACATTTCGTTGATCAAGCTTCCGTGTCCCGTAATCAAATAGCTCCGCACCGTTGCAAATGCCTCCTGTAAAAGAAAAAAAACACACAAAATAAACTTAAGAAAGTTACCCAAGCAGACCATTGTTTTTTTTGCAAGCAGTTGACTTAGTCAAACTTTTCGACACCCTCAGCAAACGTCAAATCAGTACAAACTGGTGCCGAATCTCTTCCAGAAAAGATCCGGCAATATTTTTTTATGGTTTGACGTTTGCGGGAAGAATCTTGAAAATTTCACGAAACGCCTGATATTTACATCCCGGAGCTCTTCCGATTCGTTGACGATTGAGGATCCTGTAAAATAGAAAAAAATAATTTCCTATGAGGGCTATAAAAATGGGGCTGGATACACTTCAAACGACGACGACGGAACGTGTGAACGGCATAAACAATCGGACGCGACCGGCAACTTCTTTCAAACCGTTTCGGAAGAAATTCCAAAACATAACCACACACAAACACTACAAACGTCGGCGATGACGATGCACAAATCTCGGACGCGATTGCCAACTTCTTTGGAACCGGAAGAAGTTCAAAAACACACGCACCCACACACGACCGACGACGGAATCTGGCACAAATCCCGGACGCATCTGGTAACTTCTTCCAAACCGGTCCGGAAGAAGTACCAAAACACACGTACCTACTTCAAACGACGACGACGATGGCGACGGAATCTGCCCCAAATTGCGGACGCATTAATGTTCTTCACCGGTCCAAATACTCACCAAAAGTTGCTGACACTAATCCTCTTCTCCCTCCAGATTTGACGCCGGGAGTTTGGTTTTTCACAAGCACACGCGATTTCATTTCGATTAAAACTTTTGAAACTGCGGCCAACACAAACAGGATCGAACACGCATCGCGAGTGAAAAAATTTGACAGCTTGCTCAACCCGCTCAACCATGGTGTGTTCGTTCGGGAGCGTCGTACGGTTCAGGCGACGACGCAGGTGTCATGGTGTGTTCGTTTTGGGATCCTTATTATTTTATGCCTTTTCTATTTTTGAGTAAAAATGTTAAAATGTTAAAATGTTAAAATGTTTAAATGTTTAAATGTTTAAATGTTTAAATGTTTAAATGTTTAAATGTTTGAATGTTTAAATGTTTAAATGTTTAAATGTTTAAATGTTTAAATGTTTAAATGTTTAAATGTTTAAATGTTTAAATGTTTAAATGTTTAAATGTTTAAATGTTTAAATGTTTAAATGTTTAAATGTTTAAATGATTAAATGTTTAAATGTTTAAAAGTTTAAATGTTTAAATGTGTAAATGATTAAATGTTAAATGTTTCAATGCTTAAATGTTTAAATGTTTAAATGATTAAATGTTTAAATGTTTAAATGTTTAAATGTTTAAATGTTTAAATGTTTAAATGTTTAAATGTTTAAATGTTTAAATGTTTAAATGTTTAAATGTTTAAATGTTTAAATGTTTAAATGTTTAAATGTTTAAATGTTTAAATGTTTAAATGTTTAAATGTTTAAATGTTTAAATGTTTAAATGTTTAAATGTTTAAATGTTTAAATGTTTAAATGTTTAAATGTTTAAATGTTTAAATGTTTAAATGTTTAAATGTTTAAATGTTTAAATGTTTAAATGTTTAAATGTTTAAATGTTTGAGTGTTTAAATTTTTAATTGTTTAAATGTTTAAATGTTTAAATGTTTTAATATTTTAATATTTCAATATTTCAATATTTTTATATTTTTATATTTTTATATTTTTATATTTTTATATTTTTATATTTTTATATTTTTATATTTTTATATTTTTATATTTTTATATTTTTATATTTTTATATTTTTATATTTTTATATTTTTATATTTTTATATTTTTATATTTTTATATTTTTATATTTTTATATTTTTATATTTTTATATTTTTATATTTTTATATTTTTATATTTTTATATTTTTATATTTTTATATTTTTATATTTTTATATTTTTATATTTTTATATTTTTATATTTTTATATTTTTATATTTTTATATTTTTATATTTTTATATTTTTATATTTTTATATTTTTATATTTTTATATTTTTATATTTTTATATTTTTATATTTTTATATTTTTATATTTTTATATTTTATATTTTTATATTTTTATATTTTTATATTTTTATATTTTTATATTTTTATATTTTTATATTTTTATATTTTTATATTTTTATATTTTTATATTTTTATATTTTTATATTTTTATATTTTTATATTTTTATATTTTTATATTTTTATATTTTTATATTTTTATATTTTAATATTTTAATATTTTAATATTTTAATATTTTAATATTTTAATATTTTAATATTTTAATATTTTAATATTTTAATATTTTAATATTTTAATATTTTAATATTTTAATATTTTTATATTTTTATATTTTTATATTTTTATATTTTTATATTTTTATATTTTTATATTTTTATATTTTTATATTTTTATATTTTTATATTTTTATATTTTTATATTTTTATATTTTTATATTTTTATATTTTAATATTTTAATATTTTAATATTTTAATATTTTAATATTTTAATATTTTAATATTTTAATATTTTAATATTTTAATATTTTAATATTTTAATATTTTAATATTTTAATATTTTAATATTTTAATATTTTTATATTTTAATATTTTAATATTTTAATATTTTAATATTTTAATATTTTAATATTTTAATATTTTAATATTTTAATATTTTAATATTTTAATATTTTAATATTTTAATATTTTAATATTTTAATATTTTAATATTTTAATATTTTAATATTTTAATATTTTAATATTTTAATATTTTAATATTTTAATATTTTAATATTTTAATATTTTAATATTTTAATATTTTAATATTTTAATATTTTAATATTTTAATGTTTTAATATTTTAATATTTTAATATTTTAATATTTTAATATTTTAATATTTTAATATTTTAATATTTTAATATTTTAATATTTTAATATTTTAATATTTTAATATTTTAATATTTTAATATTTTAATATTTTAATATTTTAATATTTTAATATTTTAATATTTTAATATTTTAATATTTTAATATTTTAATATTTTAATATTTTAATATTTTAATATTTTAATATTTTAATATTTTAATATTTTAATATTTTAATATTTTAATATTTTAATATTTTAATATTTTAATATTTTAATATTTTAATATTTTAATATTTTAATATTTTAATATTTTAATATTTTAATATTTTAATATTTTAATATTTTAATATTTTAATATTTTAATATTTTAATATTTTAATATTTTAATATTTTAATATTTGAATATTTGAATATTTGAATATTTGAATATTTGAATATTTGAATATTTGAATATTTTAATATTTTAATATTTTAAAATTTTAATATTTTAATATTTTAATATTTTAATATTTTAATATTTTAATATTTTAATATTTTAATATTTTAATATTTTAATATTTTAATATTTTAATATTTTAATTATATTTTACATGATTCAAATTATTTAAAAAAAAATCGTTAAAAAAGTTCACACTACGCAACTATAACATTACAATGAACGTAATGTAACAAAGAATTGGAAAAAATGCATTATGAGATTTCCAATACAAAAACCATAATATTTGCTGTATTCATGAATTTTACGATAGTTTTATTGTTTCCATTTATAACATTTCCAATAACAAAACCTTCCAATTAGCTGTAACCATGAATTGTATAGTAGCTTCATCGCCATTCCAGTAAAGTTCGAAAAAGTCAACAATAAACTTACCATAAATATTATAATATGTATTTTAATTGGATGGTTTTAACAGTGCAAATCATCATACATTTTTATGCGGGAAGTGTGAAAAATGTTTGTAATTCAGTATCAACGTTTAACGGCAAAACTTCACAGCCACCGACTAATTATGCAAACCGTTTCTGCCAAGCCTCTTCTCCACCACTCTCGTCCATCCAAAGCCAATTACGTCCAATCTCAATCTGTCACAATAATCAATACCTTCATCGCCACGGGAGTGCCAGAGGCTGGTCAGTTGAAGGAGCAGAGCAAAAAAAACCTCTTTACAGCCCGTCCGGCCCTATAAATCACAGACCACTGGCCACCAGCCTGCCACTGCTGTGTGCAGCATAAATCTGCCCTTGTACAGCAATAAATCAGCAATTAAGGCTAAATTGTAGCCTGTCATCTCAAATGATCTCATTATGGTGCGTGTGTGTGTGTGTTTCTGTTATCAGCCGCCCTACGCACTACCATTTCTTCCCCAAGGGGGCCACTTGCCTTCGCCACCACTGACCCGCTGGTGACGATTCTTGTCTTCTTCGGAAAACCGGTCCGCCTGCGGGGCAACCACAGTGGTGACAACGGCAGCTCCCTTTAATGTGCTGTCGGGAAACGCTTACTTTTTAACTTCTTCACTTACCGCCCATCATCGGATGGAGGGCCTTAGGCATTTCGGCGAGGGTCGATTTGCATCGAGAACGCCACCAGGAAGGTGGTTGGTCATCGTTCCACCCCCAGGGGCCATTCTCGTGAATAAACGGACTTCTGCTTTGATCTTCACCACATCAAAACGGTCTTATTGGATGTCTTCGACTGGCGATTGAAGTGGCGGGTTCTTTAAGGCAAACTTAATCTCTGCAGGGGACAGATTTGTTAGATGCATTGCAAACTTCGAGGCTAGATTACTTGTCCAGAAGGATGTCCTCTAGTTAGCTTTGAAGGTATTCCAACATGAAACTCAGTTAGTAAATTAAGTTTTTTTTTCAGTCGCTTAAGAGGCAGTATTTGTAGATTCTGCTCGGTTTGTTCTAGAGGTCGTATCGAGGTGCTCCGATTTGAATGAAACTTTCAGGGTTTGTTTGTCTATACATAATATGAACTCATGCCAAATATGAGCCCTCTACGACAAAGGGAAGTGGGGTAAAACGGGCATTGAAGTTTAAGGTCCAAAAAATATGAAAAATCTTAAAATTGCTCGCATTTCCGTAAAACTTCATCAATTCCAACTCTCTTAGATGCATTCGAATGGTCTTTTGAAGCCCTTCAAAATGTGTTATATACATCCAGGATTGGTTTGACTTGTTCTCATAGCTTTTGCAAATTACTGTTAAAAATGGATTTTTTTAAAACCTTAATAACTTTTCCCAACAGCCTCCAACACCCATACTCCCATAGGTCAAAAGTTAGGGAATTTCATGGACTATAAGCGGTATTAACTTTTTGGCCAATTGCAGTTTTTCTCATAGTTTTACGGTTTTTCTAGAACAAACATTTTACAACGTTAGTTTTTGCACTGTAGGCCTCCATAGCGGCACTTTTTGGTCTCAATTTTGACATATTCGGAATCCTCAGAAAATTTAAGATTTTTTAGGTTTTTTGGACCTCAAACTTCAAAGTCCGTTTTACCCCACTTCCCTTTGTCGTAGAGGGCTCATATTTGGCATGAGTTCATCTCATGTATAGACAAACAAACCCTGAAAGTTTCATCCAAATCGGAGCACCTCGATACGACCTGTTTCACATCGGTGAAAAACTCTCTCTTAAACATCTAGATAAAATAAAAAAAAGTCAGAACCTGTTTTGAAAAATATTTTTTTTTTAGTTTTTATCACTTATATTTCTATAAATTTGTGTATGTATGTGTAAGTCACCGTTAAAATTTGACTAACTTTGAAAGTATTAAATAAGGATTTATATCAATCGATGATTTCATCAAATAAATTTTTCAAAATTTGAACAAGTATTCATCATGCTTTAATGTCTTTTCAAATTTCCCAAACAATCTCCGAAGAAATTCTGTCAAAATACAATCTGATACATTCCCACGCCATCCTTCCAGCGATATATTTTTTCCCCCTTCTAACACTCCATCAAGATTGGAATGGCGACTCTGAAGCCCCATCACCCCGGAAGGCGAGAAAACGTAATTTAATAAATTAAATTAGGAATCAGCTCGCTCCAACCACATCCCTCATCAAACTTTCCTTCGACATAAGTTGCAGCTTCCGAGTGTCCTCTTCTTTTACCATAGTGTTGCTGCAGGGCTACTGGATGGCACCAACTTTTGGTGGCAAATTAGGCCAAAGTTGCTCGTTTTAGTCTCCACGGATTCGGCACTCTGAATTGTATCGAGAAAATAAGTATACATATTCTAGGGTGACCAGTGCTTGCTTTGTACTTAATTTTGAATATTCATTTATGTTTGTGAATATTTCGACTGTCATCATCGTCGATTTGTTTGCTCAACTACAAGTTTGGATTGATTGTATCTTTAATGGTAACTCTAACCTACAAATTCGAAAGGGCCAAAGTGATCACTGTTGGACATCTCACCCGGTTCGCTTCGGGGCCAGCAGATGTTATAGGTGAAATACAACCAGATCCAAATGAAATTTGATCCCATCAGCGTAACTCAGAGTGACAAGTTCTTTTTTTTGTGACATGTTTAGGCTTTGGGCTTGCTTCGAACGCTATGGGATGAGATGTTTGTTTATGCGATATTAGGTGTGGGTCTGTGCTGTTTAGTCCCGCCCATGTGGATCAATCGGGCTGCGCACTGAACTCACAATCCAGAGGTTGCTGGTTCGAGTAGAGCAATTCTCTGAGTTTTCGGTCATTCGATTTTTGTTTGTATTTTTTAATCCGGCTGAAACTTTTTTGGTGCCTTCGGTATGCCCAAAGAAGCCAATTTGCATCATTAGTTTGTCCATATAAATTTCCATGCAAATTTGGCAGCTGTCCATACAAAAATGATGTATGAAAATTCAAAAATCTGTATCTTTTGAAGGAATTTTTTGATCGAGTTGGTGTCTTCGACAAAGTTGTAGGTATGGATATGGACTACACTGAAAAAAAAAATGATACACGGTAAAAAAAATTTTGGTGATTTTTTATTTAGCTTTTTGTCACTAAAACTTGATTTGCAAAAAAACACTATTTTTTTTTTTTTTTTTTGATATGTTTTAGAGGACATAAAATGCCAACTTTTCAGAAATTTCCAGAATGGGCAAAAAATCTTTGACCGAGTTATGATTTTTTGAATCAATACTGATCATCTTATTTTTGATATGTTTTAGAGGACATAAAATGCCAACTTTTCAGAAATTTCCAGAATGGGCAAAAAATCTTTGACCGAGTTATGATTTTTTGAATCAATACTGATTTTTTCAAAAAATCGAAATATCGGTCGCAAAAATTTTTCAACTTCATTTTTCGATGTAAAATCAAATTTGCAATCAAAAAGTATTTCAGTGAAATTTTGATAAAGTGCACCGTTTTCAAGTTATAGCCATTTTTAGGTAACTTTTTTGAAAATAGTCGCAGTTTTTCATTTTTTAAAATTAGTGCCCATGTTTGCCCACCTTTGAAAAAAATATTTTTGAAAAGCTGAGAAAATTCTCTATATTTTGTTTTATTGAATTTTGTTGATGCGACCCATAGTTGCTGAGATATTGCTATGCAAAGGCTAAAAAACAGGAAAATTGATGTTTTCTAAGTCTCACCCAAACAACCCACCATTTTCTAATGTCGATATCTGAGCAACTATAGGTCCGATTAACAATGTTAAAACATGAAACATTCGTGAAATTTTCCGATCTTATCGAAAAAAATATTTTCTAAAATTCAAAATCAAGATATCTCAGCAACTAATGGTCCGATTTTCAACGTTCAAACATGACATATTCTTAAAATTTTCCGATCTTTTCGAAAAAAATATTTTCAAAATTTTCAAATCAAGACAAACATTTCAAAAGAGCCAAACATTCAATATTATGCCCTTTTAAAATGTCAGTCTTGATTTGAAAATTTTGAAAATATTGTTTTCGAAAAGATCGGAAAATTTCTCAAATATTTGATATTTTAACATTAAAAATCGGACATTAGTTGCTGAGATATCAACATTGAAAAATGGTGGGCTGTTTGGGTGAGGCTTAGAAAACATCAATTTTCCTGTTTTTAAATCTTTGCATTGCAATATCTCAGCAACTAAAGGTCGTATCAACAAAGTCCGAATAAGCAAAATACAGAGAATTTTCTCAGCTTTCCAAAAATATTTTTTTTTTCAAAAGTGGACAAACATGTGCACTAATTTAAAAAATGAAAAACTTCGACTATTTTCAAAAAAGTCACCTAAATATTGAGTTAACTTGAAAACGGTGCACTTTATCAATTTTTTAGTAAAGTACATTTTGATTGCAAATTTGATTTTACATCGAAAAATGAAGTTGAAAAATTTTTGCGACCAAAATTTCGATTTTATTAAAAAATCAGTATTCATTAAAAAATTAATAACTCGGTCAATGATTTTTTGCACAACCTGGAAATTCCTGAAAAGTTGGCATTTTATGTCCCCTGAAACATATAAAAAAATAAAAATAGTGTTTTTTGCAAATTAAGTTTTAGTGATAAAAAGTTAAATAAAAAAATCACCAAATTTTTTTTACCGTGTATCATTTTTCCAGTGTAGTCCGTATCCATACCTACAACTTTACCGAAGACACCAAATTGATCAAAAAATTCCTTAAAAAGATACAGATTTTTTAATTTTCATACATCATTTTTGTGTGGACAGCCGCCAAATTTGTATGGAAAATTAAATGGACAAACTAATGATGCAAAATGGCTTCTTTGGGCATGCCGAAGGCACCAAAAAAGTTTCAGTCGGATTAAAAAATACAAAAATTAAAATTGAAGAAAAAAGACCGATTCCGTAGAGAATTGCTCTTTTGCAAAAATGAAAAAAAAATTAAAAATAGTGTTATTTTGCAAATCAAGTTTTAGTGACAAAAAATGAAATTGAAATTTTTTTCAGTGTAGTCCGTATCGATATCTACAACTTTGCCCAAGACAACAAATCGATCAAAAATTCCTTCAAAAGATACAGATTTTTGAATTTTTATTGAAATTTATATGGCTAAACTAATGATGCAAAGTGGCTTCTTTGGGCCACCAAAAAAGTTTCAGCCGGATTTAAAAAATACGAAAAAATCGAATGAACGAAATCTCATAGAATTGCTCTGTTAAACAAATTGTTCTTGCAAATCTCTCTTTGAAACATTAAATGATATCATATATAAACTTTTAAGAATCTTAGTGTGGATCTTGATCGGAAGGAGTTGATATAAATTTATTTTTCTTTTCAAATGATATTTCAACAATTTAAAATAAAAAAAGGTACCAAAATTGATTTTGTTTCCTTTTCATAATAAAGTAATTTTTGTTGCCCAACAAATAAGTAAAATCTATTCCCAGTTGTGAATGCTTCAGAATTTAATATTATCTGAAATAAATCTAGCCGTGAAATTTTCAGTAGATTGAAATCGATAAAATCAATAAGTTCTCTCATTATTTTTTGGAAATTTTCAAAGCATTGCAATGCATTGGTGCCATAAAGTTAAGAAAATGAATACCTTCACTTGAAATTTACAAATTTCCCGAGAAACGGGAATTTTATTTTTTCGGGAAATCCCGGGAACTCCCTGAACGGGAATTTGGACGCTCTACTAAATTCCCTTCTCATCACCTTTTGAGGCTGCAGATTATTTTAAAAAACTTTTTTTTTTGCATGTTCAAAAATGGAAGGGGTCGCCACGCTCCTTTGTCAAAAAAAATCAAATCAAACCATCCACATTAACGACCCCCGGGTCTTTTGTGGTGTCTATTGCAAGTTTCTGCTCGAACCTAGGAGTCCGAAGGCTTGAATGAGGAGAGCACCCAAACTTCTTTTTACTCCAAGGAACCTTCCACCCCAGTGTTTGAACTGACGACCTTTGGATTGCGAGTCCAACCGCCGCCAGCGATTCCACCGGAGTAGGCTTGGTTTGGTGTGTTGTTTGTACTTATGGCATGAAGACGACTCCTACACCTGGAATGACTTAACGGCCTAACAACCAAGGCCGGGACCGACATTTTACTTTCTCATCCGATGGAAGGTTGCAGCAGATGGGAATCGAACCCAGAATCATCCGCTTACAAAGCGGACAGCGTAACCATTCGGCCACGCACTGCCACTGCTCCTTTGTCACGAGACATAAAAAAACGGATCTCAGATTCAAGATCATGCAGGGACAAAAGTTACCCCTTTGGACAAAATTTCACGCAAACCGAAGAGTGGTCAACAATTGCTGTGTGAGTTGGCGAAGATCCATTAATAAACTTTGGGAAGATGTACGAATGATTGACGAATGAATTTCTTCCAACATGATTTTTGTTTTGAATTTCTTCCAACATGATTTCTGTGACATGAGGTTCACGATTTGAACAATAATTGACTTCAAACTTCCTTCAAACCTTAAAAAACCTTCTTCAAACCTTAAAAAAAGTCAATCTGAGAAAGATTTTATTAGTACATTTTATTGTGAGAAATTGCTGATTTTTTTTTAAAGTCCACTCTTCAAGCAAGATCACGCAACCGATCTTACTAAATGAACCTAGATCATCGTGAGCAAAACTCCATCCATCCATCAAACGGCTACTCTTAGTTCCAAAACCCCCATTTTTTGCTCCATTCTTGCAGCATTCAAATCGCTACGGTTCGCATCGTGCTTTGCACTCTAAACAACAACCAGCAGCATTTGCTCTCTTCACGACCTACTGCTGGTTGGAAGGTTCCTAATTGTTTCTCGCATCACCATCAACAACTGCCATACAAAAAAAAGCACATTCAATTTCAGGATGGACCAAGCTACGATCCTTGAGAACGCTCTTCTGGCCGGTATTTCAAAAATTTGCCTGGCCATTGGGGGATGTTCACGTTTTTATTTTTGTAACGCCTAACGCAACGTTTAGAAACGTTTTGTGACGAATGGAGGGATATTGCTACTGTGGGCATCACGGAGGGTCTGAATGTAGTTTAAGTTTTTTTAGTTCTGAATGATTTGGTACAAGATTTAATATATATTTTGAAATCCATCAGAGCAATAGAAATTAAATGAAATATAATTTGTGCATTTAAACCCTTTTATTTATTTATTCAGAAGATTTTCAACACACCGTTCTACGACACAGAAGGGACTGCTCAATTTCTCTCTAGCAAGGTCCGCCTATCGTTTGAGCAATTAAAAAATGTGTGAACAAATCGCTCAACGCGTGGAGCCGTTGCCCGGTTTTTGAAATGCTTTAGCATGTGGAAAAATACGCATCAAAAGGCTCGTTTCTCTCGCAAATGGCAATAGTAGGACGAAAGCGGCGTGGCAAGCTGGCCCAAAGGGGTAAATTGTTATTAATAACCCTCCTCCCCATGTCATCGTCATCAGCGTTTCATGCAATAATGGGGGTGGATGGGTTGAAATAGATTCTGTCAAATGGAATATATCCTGGATATTGGTAATTAAATAAAACAAATAAAAATCTTTAAAAGTTAGTATGATATTTGGGATATGCTTCTTTCGACTGATGAAATTTATAGCGAAAGGGAAGTATTTTTAATTGGGGTGTTCAAATCGATGATTTTGTCTGTATCACTGAAATATTTTTTCCACAAAATTCAAATTTATCGAAAAATATAGACCCTATTTCCCCCCCTACAAGAGGTCCATTTATCAGCATTTCCAGCCCTGGGATGCACCAACTAGCACCAGATGGATGATGTTTTCTTCGTTGGATGGATGAAATGTGTGTGTGTGTGTGAATGTACTTCTTCGGACATGGCCTCCACAAGTGTGTACTTTATCAATTCGAGTTCTGGCACTGCCTCTGACAATTGACAGGTCCGGCAAGCTGGCTGCACTTGATCTCGGCCAACTTGCTCTCTCTTTCTATCTTCTTTAGCACTCTTTTCACACTTATTGGTCGCGCGTACGCGAATATTTGCCTTGCTGTCGAAAGTGTCAAAGTGTGGCCGCTCACAAAACACAACGCTGGGTGCTGTTGTAACCGATGTGATGGACTGGGAGACTCGTTGCAGAGGTCGTTAAATTTCTAACAGTACTGTTGTTTGCATTGGTTAAATTTGTGTGCTTTTGCAAAAAAAAACACAATCTTCGAAAATTTGTGCAAGAATCGTCCTATTTTTAAAGGTTTTTTTTGACTATTTAGCAGAAAACAAATTCAACTTCCAACAAAAGTCCATCAAAAGTTTGCGCCATAAACTGACTGTGCTTAAAATTTTAAGCATTTCAAAATTTATTTCCAGAATTTTAGCATCTGAGCTAGTTTTGCGTTTTCGACGCGCCTCGCACAAAAATGGGAAAATAACGAAAACGGCAAAAAATCGACTTTTTTCATTAAAACTGCGATAACTAGAAAATTTCAGGGATGACCTATATAGTTAGGGTATCAACATTTTTGTAATTGAAAAACGCAACTTTTGGTACCCTAACATGTATAGGTCATCGCTGAAAGTTATCGCAGTTTTAGTGAAAAAAGTCGGTTTTCGCCATTTTCGTCATTTCCCCATTTTTGCGCGAAGCGCGTCGAAAAACCCAGTTTTTATTTTAAAAAATCGTATCTAAGAAAATTGAAAACATAACCTCACCTTTTTTTTATATGATTTGTAAAATTTTCCGAGGAATCAGGTAAAAAATTAAAAAAATCGAAAAAAAACTTTTTTCAACCAATTTTTAATCTTTAAAAAGCATTTGAACAAAAAAAAAACTAACTTAATCCACCTATGTGGTTGGAGCCTTCCTCACAACAATGGCTGTACACAAGTTTCATCAATTTTTTAGATCCGGCTTCCAAAAAGTACATCGATATCACTTAAGTGGCCATGTCTCGAGACAGGGTTGCCAGATCTTCGATGTTTTGCACTCGTTGGAAAGGTCTTTTGATAACCTAACCTAACCAACAATGGGTCGGATGATGGATCCGGACATAGTTTACATACATTTAAGTGAGATCCGGCTTCAAAAAAGTACATCAATATCACTTAAGTGGCCATATCTCGAGACAGGGTTGCCAGATCTTCAATGTTTTGCACTCGTTGGAAAGGTCTTTTGATAACCTAACCAACAATGGGTCGGATAGTGAATCCGTAGATAGTTTACATACATTTAAGTGAGATCCGGCTTCAAAAAAGTACATCAATATCACATAAGTGGCCATATCTCGAGACAGGGTTGCCAGATCTTCAATATTTTAGACTCATTGGAAAGGTCTTTTGATAACCTTACCAGCAATAGGTCGGATAGACGATCCGGACATAGTTTACATACATTTAAGTGAGATCCGGCTTCAAAAAAGTACATCAATATCACATAAGTGGCCATATCTCGAGACAGGGCTGCCAGATCTTCAATATTTTAGACTCGTTGGAAAGGTCTTTTGATAACCTAACCAGCAATAGGTCGGATAAAGGATCCGGACATAGTTTACATACATTTAAGTGAGATCCGGCTTCAAAAAAGTACATCAATATCACTTAAGTGGCCATATCTCGAGACAGGGTTGCCAGATCTTCAATGTTTTGCACTCGTTGGAAAGGTCTTTTGATAACCTAACCAACAATGGGTCGGATAGTGAATCCGTAGATAGTTTACATACATTTAAGTGAGATCCGGCTTCCAAAAAGTACATCAATATCACTTAAGAGGCCATATCTCGAGACAGGGTTGCCAGATCTTTAATGTTTTAGACTCGTTGGAAAGGTATTTTGATAACCTAATCAACGTTGGGTCGGATAGTGGAGCCGGACATAGTTTACATACATTTAAGTTAGATCCGGCTTCAAAAAAGTACATCAATATCACATAAGTGGCCATATCTCGAGACAGGGTTGCCAGATCTTCAATGTTTTGCACTCGTTGGAAAGGTCTTTTGATAACCTAACCAGCAATAGGTCGGATAGACGATCCGGACATAGTTTACATACATTTAAGTGAGATCCGGCTTCAAAAAAGTACATCAATATCACATAAGTGGCCATATCTCGAGACAGGGTTGCCAGATCTTCAATATTTTAGATTCGTTGGAAAGGTCTTTTGATAACCTAACCAGCAATAGGTCGGATAGACGATCCGGACATAGTTTACATACATTTAAGTGAGATCCGGCTTCAAAAAAGTACATCAATATCACATAAGTGGCCATATCTCGAGACAGGGCTGCCAGATCTTCAATATTTTAGACTCATCGGAAAGGTCTTTTGATAACCTAACCAGCAATAGGTCGGATAAAGGATCCGGACATAGTTTACATACATTTAAGTGAGATCCGGCTTCAAAAAAGTACATCAATATCACTTAAGTGGCCATATCTCGAGACAGGGTTGCCAGATCTTCAATGTTTTGGACTCGTTGGAAAGGTCTTTTGATAACCTAACCAACGATGGGTCGGATGATAGACCCGGATATAGTTTACATACAGTTAAGTGAGATCCAAATATATGTGAAAACACATTTTTATACATAACTTTTGAACTACTTATCGAAACTTCAATCTGTATAAAACTCGATCTTTGGGACCCTAAACCAAGTCGAATGCAACAAGTTCGGGTCAAATCGGTTCAGCCAGTGCCGAGAAACATGAGCTAGTTTGTTGGTCACATACATACATACACACACACATACACACACACATACACACAGACATTTGTTCAGTTTTCGATTCTGAGTCGATATGTATACATGAAGGTGGGTCTACGACGTTTTTATACGAAGTTCATTTTTAGAGCAGGATTATAGCACGGGTATGAATCTTCAAGCAATTTCAATATGGCGACTTGTATCAGAAGAAAGTGAGGCATTTTCGCTAGTTCTCACTGTTCTGTGTTCTGCGTGCACGTCCGCAAACATCGACCACACACATACTAACACAAAGCGCCACCAAGAGGCAAAAGGTGAATACGAAAATTTTTGGCACTTTCGTTAAAAATATGCGGTTTTGCAAAAACAAATAACAAAACCAACTTTTAAGTGTAGTTCAACTGTCAAACTTGTAATTCGTTGCTGATTTGCTCGAAAATTTGTTAAAAATAATAAGTTTTTTTGCAGCACCCCTTTTGGACGGACATTTCTGTTGTCACCTTCTGGTTCCTTGGATTGGCCATGGAAAATTTCACAGTGTAATAAACAGGGCAGCTACCACCACGTGGCGCCACTGTTTCGAATGAGAAAATGATACAGTTTTTTCAGACGAGTTTCAATCCCGTGATTATAGCCTTACCTCAGTGAGGAAGGCAAAATTATGGGTTTGAAGTAGAGGTGGGCAAAAAAAGAGCGAACCGCTCAAAGAGCCGGTTCACTGAAAAGAGCGAACGAACCGTGGGTCACAAAAAAAGAACCGCGGTTCTTTTTTAAACTCCGCTCTTTAGAAAGAACAGTTTCAATATGGCATATTTTTTGTTATAAATATAATTTATTGAATTTCCAAAAAATGTAGTATTAAATTTGTTTTTGGGAATTGAAATTGCAATTTCAAAAACGTTACTTAATCCACCGGAAGGTGGTTGCTGCCTTCCTCCTAAAAGCCTTGCAACCACACACTACGAAAGCTTTGGCTAACGCTTACTTAGTTAAGACACTATACATCTGAGTGCTGCCATCTAGGTATGATAAATTTAATGAACCATTTGAAAGCACTGCAGTGTTTGTGTGCGTGCACTGAGCGTAAAGTTCCGACAGCTATCCGCCGGAGCTTTCAAATTATGTAAATAATGACCCTTTTTAGTATCAACCAAAACAGTTTTTCGAACATATCTTTTAAAGTACTGCACCAAGCCGGATGAAATTTATAAAAGGCTTAAAAAACCTGAAGGCAAATCCAAAAACATAGATCCGGACAAAATCGGTCGAGCCAGTTCCGAGAAAAGTGAGTGAGAAAAAAAATTCTACGTCCATCCACACGCACAGACATTTGCTCAGAATTTGATTCTGAGTCGATATGTATACGTAAAGGTATATCTGGGAGGCTTATTTAAAAAGTTCAATTTTTGAGTGATTTTATAGCCTTGCCTCAGTGAGGTGAGGAAGGCAAAATTGCAATGCTTATAAAAATTAATCTCAAAGGTAAACGATTTTCTAAACAAAATGAAATAAACTTTTCAGTGTGCAAATGATTGTTCATTAAAGTAAAAAAAAATCAAATTTTAATGAAAATATAAGTCTTATCCACTGAAAACAATTAAAAAGCATATTGGGATCGATCAAAAATATTTTGATTTTTGGTGAAATTCCGTTGCAAAAGTTTTTTTCGGTTTAAAAAAAGTTCATCAATACTTCGATATTTTAAAAACTGATGATTGCAAAACAACTGGGGATGTGTAAAATGCATTTTCAAACTCTTTTTTCATTAAAATGTCTTACTTTTATTTTTTGTGACTTTGGCCAGAGTTGAAGGACATTAACTTCAAAAATATTTGGTATGGCCAAATTTATAAAAGTCCTATGTGAACACGGAAAGGGGATCCATCGCCAAATCGCGATAAAGTTCGCTAAAACTAGCGAAAAATGTCGCTAATTTCTCAGCCTGCACAAAAATTAACTAGAATCGCTAATTTTTTCGCTGGTTTGGAAACCGATGAAATTCTACCAAACCAGTGAAAAAAAACACTGGTTTGGTGAAAAATGTCGCTGTTTGGGGGATCAGTTTTGCTAGAATCAGAAAATTTTCTCGCTGGTTTGGAAAAAGCGGCAGGGCACCAAAATCAACCAGTAGATTATTGTGCTGGTTTTGGGAAACAATTCGCTGGTCCAGCGGATTTTTTCACTGAACTGGTGTTCCTTCACGCTGGATCAGTGTTTTCTATCGCTGACGTCCGGGTTTTTTTTCCGCGGCAGCAGCTCGTACCAAAATCAACCTGGAGATTATTCTACTGGTTCCGGCAAAATATCCGCTGGTTCAGCGAATGTTTCCACTGGACCAGTGTTTTTTTGCACTGGATCAGCGTTTTTTATCATCGACGTTTGTTTTTTTTGTTTTGGCGGCAGAAGCCTATGCCAAAATAAACCAGGTTGTACTTACTTGCCACAGCACAAACTGTTCCGCGGCCATGGTCAAGTTCCTCGCCTACGATTCTTGCTGCCACCTGCGACAATTTGTGCACTCATCTATGCAGCAGTACAAATACATCTCCAGCTTCACTGCACCGTATTTTTCTGCTGCGAGAACGTTATGGAAACGTGCTTCTTTTCATTGAAAAGAACCCTCACCTGTTGAGTATGTATTTTAATGCTGAACACTTGATGCAGAACTTTTTCATGCTTTTTTGTTTTGAAAAAACCCCTAAAGCAATTCGATTGCCACAAATCGCTTCCGAACGTGAACAATAACAAACATTTATGACGGCTGTCGGAAGGATGTGTATCAAACCAGCGAAAACTTTCGCTGGAAAAGAAACCGTTTCGGAAATAACAAACCAGCGAAACCAAGTTGCTGGATTTGATTTCGCGCAGCCACCTTTTTCAGCGAAAAATTTCGCTGGTTTAGAAAAAAATTTCGCTGATATCAGCAAAACCAACCCAGCAAAATTCGGTCGCTGGTTTGGCGATCGATCCCCTTTCCGTGAAATAACTTATAAAATCACAAGATTCTTGAAAACCCCCTATTCATTAAAATTTTGAAAAAACCTAACTTAATCCACCTATGTGGTTGGTGCCTTCCTCACTTTTTTCCAAAAATGGGTTTGGACACAAATTTCGTCTAATTTCGTTAAGTTTCGGAATACAAAAAACACACATATTACTCAAGGGCTCATAAGTGGCATCTTAGGTGGTCATAGATTGAGGCAGGGTTACCTGATCTTCAATATTTTAGACTCGTTGGTGAGGTCTTTCGATTACCTAACCAACGATGGGTCGGATGATGGATCCGGACATTGTTTACATACATTTAAGTGAGATCCGGCTACAAAAAAGGTACATAAATACCCAAAGTGGTCAGAACTCGAGACTGGGTTGCCAGATCTTCAATGTTTGAGACTCGTTGGAAAGGTCTTTCGATTACCTAACCAACGCTGGGTCGGATGATGGATCCGGACATTGTTTACATACATTTAAGTGAGATCCGGCTACAAAAAAGTACATAAATATCACTTAAGTGGTCAGAACTCGAGACAGGGTTGCCAGATCTTCAATGTTTTAGACTCGTTGGAAAGGTCTTTTGATTACCTAACCAACTATGGGTTGGATGATGGATCCGGACATTGTTTACATACATTTAAGTGAGATCCGGTTACAAAAAAGTACATAAATATCACTAAAGTGGTCAGAACTCGAGACAGGGTTGCGAGATCTTCAATGTTTTAGACTCGTTGGAAAGGTCTTTCGATTACCTAACCAACGCTGGGTCGGATGATGGATCCGGACATTGTTTACATACATTTAAGTGAGATCCGGCTACAAAAAAGTACATAAATATCACTAAAGTGGTCAGAACTCGAGACTGGGTTGCCAGATCTTCAATGTTTTAGACTCGTTGAAAAGGTCTTTCGATTACCTTACCAACGATGGGTCGGATGATGGATCCGGACATTGTTTACATACATTTAAGTGAGATCCGGCTACAAAAAAGTACATAAATATCACTAAAGTGGTCAGAACTCGAGACAGGGTTGCCAGATCTTCAATGTTTTAGACTCGTTGGAAAGGTCTTTCGATTACCTAACCAACGCTGGGTCGGATGCTGGATCCGGACATTGTTTACATACATTTAAGTGAGATCCGGCTACAAAAAAGTACATAAATATCACTAAAGTGGTCAGAACTCGAGACAGGGTTGCCAGATCTTCAATGTTTTAGACTCGTTGGGAAGGTCTTTCGATTACCTAACCAACGATGGGTCGGATGATGGATCCGGACATTGTTTACATACATTTAAGTGAGATCCGGCTACAAAAAAGTACATAAATATCACTAAAGTGGTCAGAACTCGAGACAGGGTTGCCAGATCTTCAATGTTTTAGACTCGTTGGAAAGGTCTTTCGATTACCTAATCAACGATGATTTGGATGATGGATCCGGACATTGTTTACATACATTTAAGTGAGATCCGGCTACAAAAAAGTACATAAATATCACTAAAGTGGTCAGAACTCGAGACAGGGTTGCGAGATCTTCAATGTTTTAGACTCGTTGGAAAGGTCTTTCGATTACCTAACCAACGATGGGTTGTATGATGGATCCGGACATTGTTTACATACATTTAAGTGAGATCCGGTTACAAAAAAGTACATAAATATCACTAAAGTGGTCAGAACTCGAGACAGGGTTGCCAGATCTTCAATGTTTTGGACTCGTTGGAAAGGTCTTTCAATTACCTATTCAACGATGTATATAATGATGATGTTTGGTTCAGTTTACTGCCATTTATTCAACTTCCAAAAATATGCGAAAACACATTTTTATACATAACTTTTGAACTACTTATCGAAACTTCAAACAATTCAATAGCACCGTATGGGACCCTAAACCAAGTCGAATGCAACTGGTTTGGTCAAAATCGGTTCAGCCAGTGCTGAGAAAACTGCGTGACATTATTGGTCACATACACACACATACACACACACATACACACAGACATTTGTTCAGTTTTCGATTCTGAGTCGATATGTATACATCATGGTGGGTTTTCGAGCTTTAAATAAAAAGTTCAATTTTAGAGCAGGATTATAGCCTTACCTCAGTGAGGAAGGCAAAAGAGCGAAAGAGCCGTTCAAAAGAGCGGTTCTTTTTAAAGAGCGAACGAAAATGAGCGGCTCCTAAAAAAGAGCGGTTTTGCCCACCTCTAGTTTGAAGTTTAGTTTGTTTTATTTGACTTTGCTCATGTTTTAACAAATGTAGTTTTTTTAAGGTTCAACTTTGGCTGTGTTTTTACTAACATTTCCTATATTTTAAGTTTAAAGAAGTATTTAGTAATTTTTCTAGTTTTCCAGACTATGCCGCATTCTTTCACAATTTAAATGATAATGGTGCCATTTTATAGCACAAAATGTGAAAAACAAGCAAACAATCGAAAAAGTGACTGTGAACACATAAAAAATAAGATAGGCAAAATGTAATGACAGGAGGTGGTAGAATAGGCCAAATACTACACCCAAAGGAAAAATATATCTCAAAATCTGCAACAGTGGATTTGCTGCAGAAAATGTCACATTTTATAACATTTTTTGCAGCAAGCCCCTACATCATTTTTGCCCGCGTGTAAATATTTCAGCGATCTGCAGTTCTCACCAACACATATAAAGCTGTGTTGCTCTAACATATACAGCTGGCCGGTCCCTGAGCAACAATCCAAAGAGAAAAATATGTTGGTGCTCTTTCACTCTCTTTTCATTAATCGTCCATGGCGCGGTGGTAGCGTGTCGGATTAAAAACCAAGAAGTTGGTGGTTCAATCCTCGTTCTGTTAAAGTTTTTTTTTGTGAAATACAACCAAAAAGCCGTCGGTATTGTCGATAATTGTCGGTAACGGGCAAAAATGTCATACCCCTATATCGCAAAAAATGCATGAGGACAGTTTTCATGCAGATTCTGATATACTTTCATGCCGCCATGCATCAAAATCATGCGACCGCCGTTTGGGTGTATCAAAAACAAACATAAACTAAACAAGATAAATGTAAATTAAAATACTAAAAATGAAACAAGAAATATAAAGTTTTTCGTAGAGCAAAAGTTGCTCAAAATGACCTCCTGAACACGGGAAAAATAAAAAATTCGAAAAAAATTGGGCAGTAGAGGGTATCTTTTAGTTTTTGTTAGATTTGACTAAATTGTTTAGATTTGATCATTTTTGAGCTAAGGGATCAAACATAACGAAAATAAACTTATTCATGATAATGTTCTCCATTTTTTTTTTGAAAATCAATGTTCAGTTAATCGATGCTCATGCTTTTCCAATCTTGATTTTCCAATTTTGGATAATTTAATTGACGTCCTGCCCATGTGGATCAATCGGACCGCGCACTGGACTCACAATCCAGAGGTCGCCGGTCCGAATCCCGCGGCGGGCGCTCTAAAATTCTTTGTGTAAATATGGGTATTCGGCGTCGTCGCTCCGTGCTATACTTTCATACACTAAGGATCCCAGGGCGGCGAAGTCCTTGTAGATAAAAGGAAGACACACAAGTGGTTGGTACTAGCAATGGTGGCCGACAGCTATAAAGTCAACTTCGTCTTTTAGTTATATAAAGGCTCATCAACATTATTTGTAGAAATTGCATATTTAATTTTTTAATTGTTTGTTCATAATTTGAGTTACTTTTTCAAAATGTTTTAATTCCGTGATTTTCCAAAAAATAATTACAAGTGCTAGAGAAATCTTCGCAACAACTAAAAAAAACAGACTGCTTGAACGATGAGCGGTAAACTGCGCGAAACGTGTGTCAAAATTAATGCTTATTTTTCATTTCGTTTAGCCCCTGTCAACACGCTGGCGGTCTGCTTCACAAAGCGTTTAATTTTCCAGCACTGCAGAATGTTAATTAAGGCTCAACTTTTCACCGTTTTTCACCAGCCAAAAAAAAAAAAAAACTTACCGGGTCGTCCATTTCAGACACTCGAAAAGGTATACCTGTTCATTTGTCAAGAACATTTTTCCAGGCACATCCCAAAACGCTTTCTCAATCTACACTTCAATTAGGCGAGCTTCCAAGCTGATGATGGAGTCAAAATTATGAGCTCAGGTAGCGTGTTAGAAATTTGGAAACATTTCGGTTCGGCTGTGGTCACGACCCTCGTTGAGCCCTGAAGGAGCAATTCGGGCCAAGACTCCTTGTCGAAAATTCCTCCGAAAACGGTAAAATCCGACACCGAAGCCGCTGGGTTGGCTCTCAATTATGAAAAGTTTTTGCTCCTTACAGTTTTCCTTGGATGCCGCAATTCGTCACTTTTCCCTCCACTCAGCGATGGATGGATGGATGAGCAGAGCACTTGCCGAGGAAAATGTATAATAATTTACTCGTTTGCTTGGCTAAATATTTACCCATCAGCATCCTCTGTAAATTTGAGGCGGGACACGGAAAAATATAAACAGTTAATTTGTCTTTACATTTACTCATTACTGGAAAAAAAAAACTTTAAAATATTTTTATAATATTTATTTTTCTTTTTCGTTTAATTTTTTTTCTTTTAATTTTTTTTCCGTGCTTCCGAGTTGCTGCAGCAGAAAAAGGCTCTACCGGAGAACAAAACGACCAACAACTTTTCCCCTCCAATCCATCAAAAGTTTCCCGCTTCTGGTGCCGAGATAAGCTATCATCATTGCCACCATCGTCGACTTCGTTGTTCAAGAAAGGCTTCATTTTCCGAGCTTTATTCCGCGCTGCTGCTGTTGGTGAGGATGCGTTTACGTTTGCTTTGAGTGCAAAGTTCAGAGCACCCGTTTTTGGCAGCGAGTTCAATTAATTATGTTTGTGGAAATTTGCGCCCAGAGCACGTCGTTGGCAGATTGATTCGATTTCAGGTGAGCTCAGGTGAGAATTTGAAGGGGGGTTCTGCTTGGAGCAAGATGACGGCAGGATGAGCTGGTTTATTTTTTATTGGATTTTTGTTTTAGTCAAACTTTTGAATTCCGGTCTTTTTTGAAATCACATTTTTTTTATCAAAAAATCATTCTTGTTTTTCAGGATTTTTTAAAATTTATTTATATCGTGAACCGGAGAAACATTGAAAGGATTTCAATTTATTTTTGGAATATTTTCCAACTAGTTTTGCTGGAGTAGACCACACAAGTTCCATGCTCTATTTTTTTTTTAAAGTTTTATCAAAAGTCCGAATATCAAATAATTATTAATCTCTTATATTCAAAATAAAAAAACTCGTGAAAAAATAATTTTGAACAAAATTAGAAAACATGTAAAATTTCTTCAGGAACACGACGGGCTCATTGTGAAAATAAAGCAATTAATTTTCCTTGTCGCAATATAAATTTAATTATTTGAAAATGGACTAAACTAATAGATTCCACTTCTAATTTATATTATTATGAGCATTAGCTCAACTTTACGCGGCTTGCGGTTCCAGAGATATCGGAGTTTGAAAAATGAGGTTTTAACATTTTTTGCGAAACAGTCGATTTTTAAGAGTGGTCAGTTTTGAGCGAAAATCTATATTCATACTGGTTTTGATGGTTTTAGCAGCCCACCAAATTTAAATATGATAAAAATAGGCGTATTTAAAAAACTAGTGAATCTGACAATTTTTTTTAATCAATTGTATTTTTAGGAAAGTCATTTGAAAATTGTGTACACAAATAAAACAAATGATGGTAATATTCATCAGGGATATGTTACCGATTTTGTGTCAAAAAAGTGTAATATTACATCAGGAATTGGTGAATATTTATCAGTTTAAGA
Organism: Culex pipiens pallens; assembly: GCF_016801865.2. Classification (NCBI taxonomy): domain Eukaryota; kingdom Metazoa; phylum Arthropoda; class Insecta; order Diptera; family Culicidae; genus Culex; species Culex pipiens. The sequence continues at coordinate 54,857,989 of NC_068939.1, forward strand.
TGAGTTTTCATCAGGGTAACATTTTAAAACCTTTTTAGGCAATATTACTCAAAACTACCCTCTTTTTTCAACAAACCGAAATTGCAACCTTCCAAAATCAAACAATTTTCTGTGTATTTCATTCTTAAAAGTACTACTTTTCAACCTTCATTACTCATCATCGGAAAGTCCAAAAGTTTAAGATTTTGATGGAGAAGGATGGACACATTTTTAATTTTAGTTAGACTTTTTCTTTAAAAACAATAAGCATAAAAATGTTTTGGATCGATTTGCAAAAAAATCATTTTTTTATGTAGGATGTTAAAAAAAAGATTTTTTTCAGGAAATTATTCATCGCCTTTTGCCATTAAAAGTAATTTTTTTTGTGTGTAAAAATTTAGTTCGAATGTGGTATTTACTAAGGTCCTGTTTTGGATGTATCTTAAACGAAACCATATTGCATCCTTATTTTTTCCATACAAGTCCCCATACAATTTTGAGTGCTGGTCGCACATATATAGGATTCAAGCAGATATCAAAACCTGGTTCCGGAGATATTATTTTTTGATTTTTTTTTCTGAAGATGACAAAAATGAAATAAAAAGGTAAAAAAAACATTAAAAACCCCGAATCGTGTTTGCAATCAACACTACAACAATTTTTTTAAATAAAATGTGCCGTTCTGAAGTGTTGGCCACTTTTAGGTACCGTAAAACGGAGTAACTTTGATAGCAGGGGTGACCTATCATAGGTTTGCAATTTTTCCGCAAAATGAAGAGTGCAATTAAAATACGTACGGAAGTGCAATTAAAATACGTACGGAAATTTTGAAAAGTTTTAAAAGTTAGTTCACTATAAATAAGAGAATGTTGATGAAAAACATTATTTTAAACTTCTCAAAGTGTCATGATTTTTTCAATGAACATGATTTTGATTCGGAAAACGGAAATGTTTCGGATTCTTTGGACAATTTTCCACTAGGAGAAAATTAAATGAGTTTTTAAATAATAAATCATATGTGTTTTTGAAACATAATTTAAAAAAATCTCCAAATTAATAGGCAATTTCAGTCGAACAAATTTAATGTCTAATGTGAAAACTTGTGATCCGTGCTTCAAATTCAGTATACAATGTAATATAAATCGATAATTTTATAAACAAAACTACTTTTCAACAATTTTACCTATAAATTTTGTGTATTTTTGAAAAGCTTATAATTTTAGTTGACTAATTAACAATGATTTTTTTTCTTAAAAACTATATCAGCTACTTTAGGGATGGTACATTTAAAGTACAAATAAAGTTTGAACATCTTAACATCAGTCACCCCGGAATTTAAACTTAGAATTTTTAACGTATCTATTTTTCTAAAAACCATTGAATTATTTTTTTCCAAAATAGTGCATGGACTTTGTGTGGCCTACCCCAGTTTATGTTTTAAAAATAATAATCTTGAGAAAACCCTTACCTGTTGGAAAATATTGCACAAACAAATTGATATCCTATCAAAGTCACCCCGGTTTACGGTATTTATTTTCGATATTTTTTGTTGTTCTGCGCTAAACAAAAATCTAGGAAAAAAAAGCTCTTACAAAAAAATATATCCTTCAGCTTTTTCTACGAGACATTTAAATTTTTACATTTAGTTTCTGAGAAACAGCTGCACAAAGATTTCGAATCGATTAACATTTTTTTTTGTAAGTGTCACCTAATAAGCCTGTAACCTAATATGGCTGTATCTTTTGGTTTTTTTAATTTTTAAGATTTTTTCAACAAAAATAATCACAAATTTTCAAAATGAAGATTCACGAAAAGATCTACAAATAGCTAATTCTCCTCGTTTTATATTTAAGATTAATTTTTAATAAAAAATACTTCAGAAAATTTTGCCATGGTTAAATTTATTTATTTTGAAAATTTAAAAGGCCACGTGTTTTATACTCGAGCCCTAAGCGGTAATTTTAAAATTTTGCCCACAAACATTGGTTTGACCTGTTCAATCAAAATACATATCACAGAATAATATTGGAAAAAAAATTCCTTGACCTCTCTTTTATTTGGTTTAAAATTATTTGCAATGTTAAAAAAATAACTTTTGCTGAATTTACTGAAATAATTTTAAATTCAAAAAACATCTTTTCTTAACAATTGCAAGATTCTACATTTTTTTAATTTATCCTCAAATCATCCTTCTCTACAGGTCCAAATACCACCCCTGCATCAGTGATAACCTTCCGATAACATCCCCCCCCTTCCCAAGACGACGCAAGTCTTTTTACGCTATATTGCATTTCCGTCTGGCTCGCAGGTCATCAGCGCCCTTGCCTTGTCGTCAGCGCATTCCAGCGCAAGAAATTGGCCATAAAAAGATAATTTATCGTTCCAACGTCCTTTTTAGTACAGCTCGAGAGACACGAGAGTTCGAGTCTTGATGACCTACCCGAAAATTCCCCAGACACATGGCCCGGTACTAAAGAAATGTGTCGTAAAAAGCAGTGCAGCATACATTCGGGCGCACAGCAGCAGCACTCTCTCACCCAGACCGAAAACGAGTGAAAGAGTCCTGACCAGCACAAACAGCAAAATATCGATTAATCACCACCAACCGGCGGAACCGAGAACCCTGCTCCAATGTGGATCTGGTCCTTTCTTCCCCTTGAAACCTTAATAAGCGTGCCTACATAATTTATTAAATATGCAGAAACACACGTTAAATTAAAGAAATACAAAATTTCTGAACTAGATAAAATACAAATTTTAAAACATCAATTGAAAAAAAATCACATAAATAAAAAAACAAGTAGAGGGTTAGCTCCGCGAGGACCACTTCGACGCGTCCGCATAACAAATCCCGGGAAAGGAAACTTGACGATCCGTCCGTCCGTCTGCGGGGGCGGTGCCCAAAAGAAGAGATTAATAACCTACCACAATACAAAAAATGTTGAATATCATTTCAATTTAATTACTTTCCTGTCGAGACTGGCGGTGACTTTCAATGAACTCTGGGGGTGAGTGAGTGAGCGTTCAGCGGAGCGGTGGTTGAGGCGGAAGATGTCGATGCATGATGAGCAACAACAACTGTGGCAGGTCCGCAGGAGGTGAACGGATTGAATCCAGCCTGTTAATGGCCGATCAGAACGAGACGCCACGGCGGGGCTGCGCGGTGTGGATGTCATGAGCTCAGGGTAGCGACTAATCTGTAAAGTAAGAATGTTTATGATTATATTTAAATTGAAACAATTAAAACAATTGTACTCTGATCATCAATTTTAAAATTCAGAACCTGCATTTGTTTATATAGAATCATAAAAAAACTATAAATTATTCGTTCTACAGCATTGCTAGGTGTCCGAAGGCTTGATTGCTAAGGCAATTGCAAACCTCTTTTTACACTCTTCCATCCACACCGGGATTCGAACTGACGACCTTTTGATTGTGAGTCCAACTGCCTACCAGCGACCAGAGAGACGACTCCTACACCTGGACAGAGCTAACGACCTCACCCTTTAGGTTAGACTGGGACAACATTTATATCCCCGTCCGACGGAAGGGGTGATCAGACAAATCTCATCTCAAAAATTGCCGCTGGGACCTTCTGGGATCGAACCCAGGCCGACTGGGTGAGAGGCAACTACGCTTACCCCTACCCCTCTTTTGGCTAAAGAAATAGAAAAAAAAAACTTCTTGGAAAAACCTCCAAGAGACCACCCTGTAATCCAAACACTCAGAAAGGGTACTTAGGCGAGGAGGATTACACCTGGTGGTGGGGTCAACAAATGATGCAAACGAACCGTGTCTACAGTCGACGGTAATTTCCCCGACGCGGCACGAGTCCCGGCTGCCGTCAAATTCTGAAGAAATGACGCTACAGGGCAATGTACCACCACCACCACATCTCCCCCCCCGAATGGCTGCAACCCGGCACCGGTCACGAACCAGCAATTGCCGGCGATTATTAGCTCTGCCGATTCAATTCGTCGGAACTAATTTCGTGTTTTAATGGCGCCGACGGCAGTGACCTATTTCTGGGGCGATTGTCGATTGTCTCGTCGGCGTTAACGTCATCGACTCGGCACGACTGACATGGCAGTCTGGCTGGCTGGCACAGACTGACGAATGTCATCCCAGTGGGAGAAACACATATTTATCATCATCAAAAAATGTCGCGACACACCACCCACCGGGTGAGGGAGCATTCGTTAGATTGGGTTTGCGCTGCATTTATTACCGATAATAATAAGCTGAAATTGTAAGTTAATTGTTTGTGACACTATTTTTTTTGCTTTAGCAATAATATATTGCTAATTTTAACGTTTTAGTTGTATTTTGCTATTGCTTTTTTCTCAAATGATAAATTTTTGTTTGAATCTAATTTTTATCATTTTAATATTGAAAAAAAAACTGAAAAAAGGCGCATGAAATATATTCAAAATAAATCTTGGATTGTTGTCTTAAAATGTACATATAGACAATTAATTTGAATTTTTAACAGTTTTTACAATATTTACTTAAAATAGAAGTTTTATCTTAGGAAATTATGTTTTTAAATAAATGAGTAAGAGAGCAAAAAAAATTATTCAGTGCATATTTCAGTGATAAAATTTTGTTTAAAATTTTTTAAATAAGCAAATTAATGTTAAAGAATGCGGAAAATCCCAAAATGGGTCAAAAAATTGATTGGCAACAAACAATTTTTTTTTAATTGAAAACTATTTGATAAATATTTTTGTGTTTTTCATATTAGGTCGATGCAAATAGTTTTTGTCCCTCGGCTCTGGCCGGAGTCGAGGGGGAATAAAAAAAATATAAATATTAAAATAACATGCCATAGTTTTAACATTTGCATGGAAAAAGTGTTTTAAAAAGTATTTTACACTAGTTCAGTTGTTTTGCAATAACAATTTTCAAAAAATGTAAAATTTGACAAAAACAAAAAAAAAATAGCGAAAAAAACTTTTTGCAATTGTAGACATCGGAAAAAATTGATTTTAACTAATTGCACTTAAATTTGCATAAAAATATTGAAGTTTTTTGAAAAAATATTTTTTTGCCCCCTGATTTTTTAGGCCAACTTTGAAGGGGTGGGGGGGGCTTATCATTTTTTAATATTTTTAAAAAAAATGAGTAAAGGTACGCAAATAATGTTTTTTGTAAAAAAGGTTTGAATCTAACTTTTGCCTCAATAAATTTCATAGTGCTCATTATTTTTTATATTTTGTGTTGAGGAAATTAAACATTAAGAAACTAGTTTATGATATCAGGGTGTTTAATTGCAATCAACAAAGACAATTACAATACAATTTAAAACAAGAAAAAATTGTGTACTTTTTCAATCATCGCCAAACCGGCATCCGGCCCGCTACTGCTTCAGAAAAATCAAATCTGGCCCGCAGGGCCAATAGGTTGGGCACTCCTGGTTTAGACGTTTATGCATGAAAAGATTTTGTTTCACCAACTTCAACGATAAAATGCGACCCTTAATCAATTTCGCTCAAATTTTTCACAGTTACTTATTTTTGCCTAAGGAATCGAATCAGAGGGTATCCCTGATGTCGATTTTTTTATCGTCACCTTAAGATAGAATCAAAATTTGTACCAAATCGTCTTCAAATATTTTTTTGATAAGATATTATGTTTTAAATTGACATTCACATATAAGTTCGAAAAGATCGTTGGGTAATTCTCTACCAACTCACACGAAATCAGGAAAAGTTGCCCCGACCCCTCTTCGATTTGCGTGAAACTTTGTCCTAAGGGGTAACTTTTGTCCCTGATCACGAATCCGAGGTCCGTTTTTTGATATCTCGTGACGGAGGGGCGGTACGACCCCTTCCATTTTTGAACATGCGAAAAAAGAGGTGTTTTTCAATAATTTGCAGCCTGAAACGGTGATGAGATAGAAATTTGGCATCAAAGGGACATTTATGTAAAATTAGACGCCCGATTTGATGGCGTACTCAGAATTCCGAAAAAACGTATTTTTCATCGAAAAAAACAATAAAAAAGTTTTAAAAATTCTCCCATTTTCCGTTACTCGACTGTAAAAAATTTTGGAACATGTCATTTTATGGGAAATTTAATGTACTTTTCGAATCTACATTGTCCCAGAAGGGTCATTTTTTCATTTAGAACAAAATTTTTCATTTTAAAATTTCGTGTTATTTCTAACTTTGCAGGGTTATTTTTTAGAGTGTAACAATGTTCTACAAAGTTGTAGAGCAGACAATTACAAAAATTTTGATATATAGACATAAGGGGTTTGCTTAAAAACATCACAAGTTATCGCGATTTTACGAAAAAAAGTTTTGAAAAAGTTACTTTTTGCGTTTCTCTTTGTTTCGTCGTCCGTGTCTGTCGCGGGTGACCATGAACGGCCATGATCGATGACGACCAACTTTTTTAAAACTTTTTTTCGTAAAATCGTGATAACTTGTGATGTTTATAAGCAAACCCCTTATGTATATATATCAAAAATTTTGTAATTGTCTGCTCTACAACTTTGTAGAACATTGTTACACTCTAAAAAATAACCCTGCAAAGTTAGAAAAAACACGAAATTTTAAAATGAAAAATTTTGTTCTAAATGAAAAAATGACCCTTCTGGGACAATGTAGATTCGAAAAGTACATTAAATTTCCCATAAAATGACATGTTCCAAAATTTTTTACAGTCGAGTAACGGAAAATGGGAGAATTTTTGAAACTTTTTTAGTGTTTTTTTCGATGAAAAATACGTTTTTTCGGAATTCTGATTACGCCATCAAATCGGGCGTCTAATTTTACATAAAAGTCCCTTTGACACCAAATTTCTATCTCATCACCGTTTCAGGCTGCAAATTATTGAAAAACACCTCTTTTTTCGCATGTGCAAAAATGGAAGGGGTCGTACCGCCCCTCCGTCACGAGATATCAAAAAACGGACCTCGGATTCGTGATCAGGGACAAAAGTTACCCCTTAGGACAAAGTTTCACGCAAATCGAAGAGGGGTCGGGGCAACTGCTGCGTGAGTTGGCGGAGAATTACCCCGTTAATTTTTTTGACAACATTAGGTGCTCGATGGATTTAAAAACTATTGCCCTATAATTGTGCTTTGAAAAGATTGACTAAAATCTAGAGCGTCCAATTTCCCGGGGTTACAAATTTCACGGGAAACGGGAAATTTTCAGCCAATTTCCCGGGAAATCCCGGGAATTCCCGGGGAATTTCAAATTTATTGAAAATTGTTATGATCTTTGTTTTAATTAATATTATGCAACAAAATTGTATAGGACATCAACGTTAATGGATTAAATAAGTGTGAAGATCAATTAACAGCTTGACTGCATGTAAAAAATCATTCAACTACAAGAAAATTTATTTTGGTATTTTAAACTTGCCTCTGTGACCAGTTTATTGAAATGAGAAAAAAAACATGCAGAAATTATGTTTTTCATGACAAATACTGGTTTCAGCTCTTGAACAAATGGTTAAGCTTTTTAGTGTTGGTTTTATTCCAAACAACTCAATGTTTTCAAATATTTGAAGCAAACTTTGAATATATTTTTGCATTTTTTGCAATAGAAAGTAGTTTTTAATGATTTTTTTTGTATTATTATGCAACATGATACGATAAATTAACATCATTCCTCAAAAAGTCTTCTATTTTTTCACATTTAACCCTCTAACACCTGTAAGTTGCACCAGCGCTCCATAATTCTTTTACTTCAAATTGTAATTTCTTAAGTACTAGGTATTCAACCAATTGAATTAATTCTTTTTGCACAAATTCGATTTTCATCTCATTTGATCATGGTAAACAAGAGCGTAAAAAAATCTCAATTTTAATTTGGAGGTAAGGAGTTAATATTGTTTTGAAGAAATAACATCAATCTGATAAAAGCTTACCTAATTGTAATAATTTAATACTCATTATGCAAGATCTATTCCCAGTTGCTTCAAAATTTAATATTATCAGAAATAATTCTGATATGTATCAAAATTTCTGATAATGTGATTAATTGAGCATGAGCATGAGCATGAGAGATCACCCATGGTTGCCCCTCCGTTGCTGAACAGAACCGTAATATCCTTTCAGCACTACTGATTATATGCTTCGACGATCTAGTGGTGATTCTCTTATCAACAGCATGTATGAATGCGCTGAAAAGATAAAACACCATGATTGCTAAAGCTAGATCAGTTGCGAATAGGTAACAGTCATTGGCCACCAACGGCGCCCGCCATGTCAGTTTGTAGATCCCGATTTTAAGGGACGGGAATGTTAGTTAGCGCAGGTTGCTACTAGGGCAGCTGATTTACTCTGTGCTTACACCCCACAAGCGCCAGGAACCTGAAAATTTGTTAGTAGGATAGGGTGTTTGGTCAGGATTCATCATAGAAGATGATGATGCGACCCAAAATCATAGTGTTTGTTGAAAGGTATTATGTTTTAATCTCAAGGCAAGCAATCGGATGCTGCGGATGAGTCATTTCCCGTTTATCGGCTGTTAACTTTTAATTGAAATGGATTTATCTTAGACACCCGGCTGTGGAAAGATAGAACCAAAATTATTTGTAATTAAATGATGAAGAATTTAACAGTCTGACTTTTTAATTGAGATGTTTTTACGAGTTTTACATGATTCATGTTTAGTGGGGTACTGATTAACGAAGCGAACGACGAGTTACGATGTTTATCGAGCTGAAATGGTATGATAAGGTTGTGTTGTTATTGCACACCGACGACGAATGCGAAAAAACCCTACGACCCGACCGAAAGGCATCGCAAATCAGACTGACTCAATTGTCATCGATGACAACCAGAGCCAGCCGCACCTTTACACACAAACACGCACGCGAAAAAAAAAACGAAAAACACACCGACGACGATCGCGAAAATTTCTGATAATGTGATTAATTAAATATAAACCAAACAATACATTTAATTGAACAAAATCATGTTAAATTTGTTCATTTATTATTTTTTCAGATAATTTTCAAAAAATAGTTCCAAAAATTTAAGAAAATGTATACTTTCGCTTGAATTTCGGGAATTCCCGGGAAATTTACAAATTTCCCAGGAAACGGGAAATCCCACTTGCACGAGTGATGATGATAAAAGAAACCTCTTAAAAATATGTTAATCCTTTATTTCAACAATATAAACTCAATTTGGTATATCCAACAAACCAAACATAAAATATTACACCTGTGTCTCGTCCATTCGTCACAATCTTGGAACCTGAGTACATTTCCCCCCGTTTTGTCCTCCAAATTTGGCATTGTGCCCATTGAATTGATCTTCGCGCACCACACACAGCCACACTCACTTGGCAAAACACACAATTCAATTCGTCAGCCGATGACACGGTCCCGAGAGAGAGAGAGAGAGGGATGCACACATTTGTATGGTCACGGTTCATGTCGAGTCAATCCAGGCGTATAATTTTTCTGTTGTCGTAGGTCGCGCCGTTGGACTCCGAAAACGGTAAACAAGAGTTTTATTCTCTTCTTGCCTGCTGTGCGGGTGAGTGTGTGGATGTGTGTGTTTTATTTTCAACTCTTTTTCGTCCCATGTCTGGCTCGGGTTGTTTGTTTGCCATTATGGAGCAGAGTGAGACAGAGAGGCAAACTCAGAGAGATAGGGGGTGTTAATGCGATGTAAAAAATAATAACAAGTGTCATTGCACTCCGGTACAGGGAGGATTGCACTTGGCACTGATCTATCAAATAGTCCCTCATATTCGGAACAGTTTAGAGATCAGCCAATGTTCAAAAAATCATAGAATTCATTTGAAAGCTTTTCTTGAGATCTATCGGATGCAGTATCGCACAACTGCAAATTTTAACTTTTATATCAAGTTTTTGAAGGAAAATTTTAACCCTTGAAATCCACAAATTCAGAATACTTTTTTCTTACGGATGTAAACAAAGTTTGGTTCTCTCCATGAGTACATATTTTTTACAAAATAATGACTTCACGCACTGGAACCAACTAAACTAATGCTTAGTTATGATTTATGAATGGTCTGATAACATATTTTGTGAAAATATCAGTTAAATTCAGGTGTTCCACAATTGTGGGAGGCACAATAACATCCCACAATTATGAAACAAGCAATTTGGAGGCAGTGTTTTGCTGCTCTAAATGAAATAGTATTGAGATGCAGTTTTTTGTTTTAAAAGTACTACTTTTAAAACAAAAAACTGTTGACTTGGAAAACATAAATTTTCCTGCTTTTAAACCTTTGCAGACCAATATCTCAGCAACTAAGGGTCGTATCAACAAAGTTCAAAATATAGAAAATATTCTCAGCTTTTCAAAAATATTTTTTTCAGAGTTGGGCAAACATGTGCGCTAATTAAAAAAAAATATTTAAAAAAAATCCTAAATATGGCTATATCTTGAAAACTGTGCACTTTATGAAATTTTCCCTGAAGTACTTTTTGATTGCAAATTTGATTATACATCGAAAAATGAAGTTGAAAAATTTTTGCGAACAAAATTTCGATTTTTTGAAAAAAATTTGTGTTGATTCGAAAATCCATAACTCGGTGAAAGTTTTTTTGCACAACCTGTAAATTTCTGAAAAGTTGGCATTTTATGTCCCCTAAAATATATCAAAAAATAAAAAAAAAATAAAAAAGGAAAATTTTAACCCTTGAAATCCACAAATTCAGAATACTTTTTTCTTACGGATGTAAACAAAGTTTGGTTCTCTCCATGAGTACATATTTTTTACAAAATAATGACTTCACGCACTGGAACCAACTAAACTAATGCTTAGTTATGATTTATGAATGGTCTGATAACATATTTTGTGAAAATATCAGTTAAATTCAGGTGTTCCACAATTGTGGGAGGCACAATAACATCCCACAATTATGAAACAAGCAATTTGGAGGCAGTGTTTTGCTGCTCTAAATGAAATAGTATTGAGATGCAGTTTTTTGTTTTAAAAGTACTACTTTTAAAACAAAAAACTGTTGACTTGGAAAACATAAATTTTCCTGCTTTTAAACCTTTGCAGACCAATATCTCAGCAACTAAGGGTCGTATCAACAAAGTTCAAAATATAGAAAATATTCTCAGCTTTTCAAAAATATTTTTTTCAGAGTTGGGCAAACATGTGCGCTAATTAAAAAAAAATATTTAAAAAAAATCCTAAATATGGCTATATCTTGAAAACTGTGCACTTTATGAAATTTTCCCTGAAGTACTTTTTGATTGCAAATTTGATTATACATCGAAAAATGAAGTTGAAAAATTTTTGCGAACAAAATTTCGATTTTTTGAAAAAAATTTGTGTTGATTCGAAAATCCATAACTCGGTGAAAGTTTTTTTGCACAACCTGTAAATTTCTGAAAAGTTGGCATTTTATGTCCCCTAAAATATATCAAAAAATAAAAAAAAAATAAAAAAGGAAAATTTTAACCCTTGAAATCCACAAATTCAGAATACTTTTTTCTTACGGATGTAAACAAAGTTTGGTTCTCTCCATGAGTACATATTTTTTACAAAATAATGACTTCACGCACTGGAACCAACTAAACTAATGCTTAGTTATGATTTATGAATGGTCTGATAACATATTTTGTGAAAATATCAGTTAAATTCAGGTGTTCCACAATTGTGGGAGGCACAATAACATCCCACAATTATGAAACAAGCAATTTGGAGGCAGTGTTTTGCTGCTCTAAATGAAATAGTATTGAGATGCAGTTTTTTGTTTTAAAAGTACTACTTTTAAAACAAAAAACTGTTGACTTGGAAAACATAAATTTTCCTGCTTTTAAACCTTTGCAGACCAATATCTCAGCAACTAAGGGTCGTATCAACAAAGTTCAAAATATAGAAAATATTCTCAGCTTTTCAAAAATATTTTTTTCAGAGTTGGGCAAACATGTGCGCTAATTAAAAAAAAATATTTAAAAAAAATCCTAAATATGGCTATATCTTGAAAACTGTGCACTTTATGAAATTTTCCCTGAAGTACTTTTTGATTGCAAATTTGATTATACATCGAAAAATGAAGTTGAAAAATTTTTGCGAACAAAATTTCGATTTTTTGAAAAAAATTTGTGTTGATTCGAAAATCCATAACTCGGTGAAAGTTTTTTTGCACAACCTGTAAATTTCTGAAAAGTTGGCATTTTATGTCCCCTAAAATATATCAAAAAATAAAAAAAAAATAAAAAAGTGTTTTTTTGCAAATCAAGTTTTAGTGACAAAAAGTTAAATTAAAAATCACCAATTTTTTTTTACCACGTATCATTTTTTTCAGTGTAGTCCTTATTTATTCCTACACCCAAAATTCAGAATCGAGATAATCGTTCTCTCAAAATTTATTGAGGGCTCAGTGCCAAAATCGATAGAATAATGATACCAACTCACACCATCATAACAAATGAGTTCATTCGTTAGTTGAATCAATAAATCTCCAACAAGTGTCATACATCGACTTCTGACTTCTCCATGGTCACCAAGCTGTGGTGGCCGAGGCAGCTAAGTCATTGGATTGGTTTGTCAAAGGTCTCTGGTTCGATTCCCGTTGTCGACACTTTTGGTTTTTTGTTTGACGGATGAACTTTTTTTGCAAATGAACCTCGAGAGAATAGTTCTATCGCCCATCTCGAGCTGTGTTCTCTGCGTCCGTGAATGGTACCACTATTCTCTCGTCTCGAGACCATCATTCTCTCGGACTAGCGCTGCCAGTTTTGGGTGTACAACTTTGCCGAAGACACCAAATCGGTCAAAAAATTCCTTCAAATGATACAGATTTTTGAATTTTCATGTATCATTTTTGTATGGACAGCTGCCAAATTTGTATAGAAAATTATATGGACAAACTAATGATGCAAAATGGCTTTGAGGGCATACCGAAGGCACCAAAAAAGTTTCAGCCGGATTAAAAATTACAAAAATTCAAAAAAAAAAAAGATCGATTTCTTAGAGAACTGCTCAAGTGTAAAAATTATTGCAAAAAAACCGCTAAGGCAAGCGCGTCGTCCTAGGCGGGATTCAAACCAGTGACCTTTGCATTTTGAGTCCAGTGCGTGGTCCGAATGATCCACAAGGTAGGAGTTTTTTTTATTATATACAGTATGTAAAAAAAGTAGGGGTGCACTATGCACATTTTGTGATGAAACATGTAAACAATTTAAAGTTTGTTAGAAACCTAGTACTACGTTTTGTTCAGAAACTCATGCCGAACATTTTGCTACAAAAAACTCATGGAAAGATGATTTCTATAAAAAGTTATATAACAAATACTATTACAGAAATCAAAAAATGTGCAAAAAAAGTTTATACACCTTTCGAAAAATTTACATAAGTAATGTTATTTGTTGACAAACCACCATAAATTTAGTCTCCCAACTCCAATAGGCATTCTTGACAGATTAAAAAAATAATTTGGATTAAATATAAAGTTAATTAATTACTTAGTATAAAAATTTATATAACTCTAGAAATTTTATATAAAACTTATCTTAACTTAATTTTGCAAACTTTTAATTTAACTAAATGTCAATATATTAATAAAGAATTGCTAAATAAACATTTTGGAATGGGTTAAACACCGGTTTGGGGTCTTTTTATCGCTATAGCTATAGCTATAGAATAGATTTTTCGTTGGAATTTCGTACACCCAAAACTGGCAGCGCTAGTCCGAGAGAATGATGGTCTCGAGTCGAGAGAATAGTGGTACGATTCACGGACGCAGAGAACACAGCTCGAGATGGGCGATAGAACTATTCTCTCGAGGTTCATTTGCAAAAAAAGTTCATCCGTCAAACAAAAAACCAAAAGCGTCGACAACGGGAATCGAACCAGAGACCTTTGACAAACCAATCCAATGACTTAGCTGCCTCGGCCACCACAGCTTGGTGACCATGGAGAAGTCAGAAGTCGATGTATGACACTTGTTGGAGATTTATTGATTCAACTAACGAATGAACTCATTTGTTATGATGGTGTGAGTTGGTACCATTATTCTATCGATTTTGGCACTGAGCCCTCAATAAATTTTGAGAGAACGATTATCTCGATTCTGAATTTTGGGTGTAGATTCCTGCCAAGAGAGAACAAGAGAGCACATTCATTTTACCTCAATTAAGACTGAAAAAGTGACATTACAACAGAAAAGTGGTGAAATAACACATTTTTGGAGGTAAAATTACACATTTTTTCTGACACAAAAGATTTACCCCTTCCCAGATGTAATATTACAATGATTTTTTTCTGAGTAAACTTTTTGATAAAAAAAAACATTGCAAAGTTTTAGAAAGGTACACCCAAAATTCAGAATCGAGATAATCGTTCTCTCAAAATTTATTGAGGGCTCAGTGCCAAAATCGATAGAATAATGATACCAACTCACACCATCATAACAAATGAGTTCATTCGTTAGTTGAATCAATAAATCTCCAACAAGTGTCATACATCGACTTCTGACTTCTCCATGGTCACCAAGCTGTGGTGGCCGAGGCAGCTAAGTCATTGGATTGGTCTGTCAAATGTCTCTGGTTCAATTCCCGTTGTCGACACTTTTGGTTTTTTGTTTGACGGATGAACTTTTTTTGCAAATGAACCTCGAGAGAGTAGTTCTATCACCCATCTCGAGCTGTGTTCTCTGCGTCCGTGAATGGTACCACTATTCTCTCGACTCGAGACCATCATTCTCTCGGACTAGCGCTGCCAGTTTTGGGTGTAAGAAGCAGTGAAAAGTTAAAAACTTTGAAAAATTTATATGAATATGAAACATTTTTTCTTAAGATTTCTTAAAAATGTTAAAATGGGGCTCAAGTTACACCTTTCATTTTGAAAATGCCGGTTTAAGGTGTCCTTCACTTTTGGGACAATGACTGTCAATGATGGTTCTGGACCCTGAACAGAAATAGAAAATTGAAAAGAAAAAATAATAACGATGTGTAAAATGCTTCTATAAACAACACAAATTATACAATTTTTGATTCTGAATCAAGATTTTTTTTTCTAAAACAAACATGGCTGCCAAATGGCCGATCGGGAATGATAGCTTTCAGAGCCTTAACGGTGCACATCAACCAGAGCTTTTAAACCCAAATTTTTGTTACATACATTTTAGTATCTTCAAAACTACAGGTACTATCGAAATATTTTTGTATTCATCCCCTAAAGTACTGCCCACTGAATAATTTACAACAAAGTTTGTTTTGTTAACGCTTGGCTCGATCGCTCCTAATATTTTATTGCATTTGATACAAAATTTTAATTTTTTTTAAAGGTTCTATATGCTTATGAAGCAAAACAGCTTAAAGGACCTTTTAAATAATCTGGAAATGTTCTTTATCCATAAGCAACAAGCTGATTAGCTTGAAATCCTGATTTAAAAAAACAATATAAAGAATAATTAAAATAACTGGTCTCAATTTAATTTTCGTTATCTATTTGCCAACCTATCAAAATTCGCATCGCTAAACATTGTTTGAATTCGGTGGTACACCGCCAACTCATAATTCCAAACCAAATTATGATCCATCGCCCACTTCAGCGTACATCAAACAATCAACCGCGTTGATGGTGATTATTCCAATACGATTCACCGAATTCTATGAAATGCAACCGCAGCGAACCACTTTTGCACCACACAAACCCCAAAATCCACAAATGTATACTATAGGTACATGCGTTTCGGATGTGGTGTGTTGAGTGGGTGCAAACCCACCCAGACGTAAAATTTTAATGAGCACATCCAAACCAAATCAAACATCCTATTAGAGGTGGGTTCACAAAGGCTCCTCTCCATGCACCCACACATAATCCGAGGTTGTTGCATCCCAGTCCTGACCCTTTTATCCTTTCCAAACACGATACAAGCTCAGCGTGTTTTACCTATTCCCGATGCTGTTTGGTCTCTGATGTCTGCGGGTTCGTTTCCTGACTGATTGGTATACAAATCTTTCCGAAAAAGAAACGTGGGACATTTCACCGAAGGGATATTTCGCGAAATGTTGGATTCTATTCCCTGAAGACTTTTCAAATTTTTCAGGTTTGCTTTGAAATGGGTGGAGCTCGTTGACCATTAGTAATCGCTCTAATCTTGTAATTAAAATGTGCTTTCATCAGGGCTTTTACATATTTAAATAATGTTATCCAATTTCCTCCATCCTTCAAATAGCACTCTTTAGGTGCAATACAATAGGCTGTAAGCTGTCGTTTGAACTCAAACATCAAAGAATACCAACTTTCTTTCAAGTCCATTGGTACAGTTATCGCTAGGTGTCACTAAATTGCGCACTGTCGCACCTTGTCCAAACCCACCCCCTCTCCTCCCTGCAGCTAAAATTACCAAACAACACCAATTACATCTAATCCACTTTGGCGGGGGACTGCCTCAATTTGGACAGCGTTTACCCAGGTCTGTCCGTCACGGCCACCCCGAACCAACCCAACCCACTCCAGCCAGAGAATGCACTGCAATGTCACACAGCCGTCTGGCACAAGCGACACGAAGAATAAAGGCTGCCGCGTGACGAAATGTCAGACAACCAGCCAAAACATGCCATCGCCGTCGTCCCCGTGCCCGTTATTACCGGAAAGTTACGGTGCTTCCGAAAAAAAGAACACCTCACCAAGAAGACCTAGCTGCGGGTTAGGATGTCCAAGATTTGTGAAAGTGTTTTCTTTGTATTCTATGTTGTAAATCAAAATTTCACCAATAAGCGGTAACATTCCTATACAAACTGCAGCATTCGTAAAAGTTTATGTTACTCAACCAAAGAACTTCTTTAAAACATCTTTAGTGATTTCTCTATATTTCTCCTGGGCACCCTAGCACAAACCGCACCAGACCGGGGCGTTGCAGTCTGGATATTGGAAAAACCATAAAATCAACAATAACATAAAGGTCTGACACAATGTGTCATCAAGTTTTGGACTTTCCCGCGCGACCTCGCGTCTACTGCACAGTGGATGTGTCCTCTGATTGACCGCCAGTGACCTGCTTTATACCGGGAAGGAGGAGGTGCGCCGCGGTAGTGAGAGTACAGTTCGGCTGGGCGAAGTTCTGGCGAGACTAATACGCGTGATCAAAGCGGTAATGAGCCGCGGGAGTCGGTGGCTGGGCCAGACGCGATGTCGTCAACAACAGCAACAATGCTGGCGGGGCATCGTTTCGCCTGATGGACACACTTCGTGAGGTTAATCATGAATATTCAGATGTTTTGGAGAGACATTGTATTTTTGTACTATTTATTTTTATTGTTAAAGTTAACGGTAAGCTGATGAGTTCAGTGATATTTAGCAGGCCAGAAGTTGATGCGATTACTATTTCTTATTTGTATTTATTTGTGGTTGTTAACGTTAAACGTACAGAGTGACGAGCGGGAATTCCCGGGAAAATTTCCAGGGAAATCGACCATTTTTGGACTCTCTCTTGATTCCCGGGAAATTTGGTCGAGACTTCCGAGAAATTTTAAACTTATGAATATCGAAGCAAAGTTATATAAACTAATCTGATAAACTTTTTAAAAAATCGAAATTGTTTAGAACATTTGACGAATAATGTTCGAGCTCGAATAAACCAATGCTCTCTCTAATTTTCTTAGATTTTTTTTCCTGTTGAAGAAGCTGCACGTTAGTCATGACGTTTCTAAAACTATCTCAGCACAGGCAGCGAAAACAAATGAGCAGTTCTCTCAGATTTCGGTCATTCGATTTTTTTGTATTTTTTTATCCGGCTGAAACTTTTTTGGTGCCTTCGGTATGCCCAAAGAAGCCATTTTGCATCATTAGTTTGTCCATATAATTTTCCATACAAATTTGGCAGCTGGCCATACAAAAATGATGTATGAAAATAAAAAAATCTGTATCTTTTCAAGGAATTTTTTAATCGATTTGGTGTCTTCAGCAAAGTTGTAGGTATGGATATGGACTACACTGAAAAAAATGATAAACGGCAAAAAAATTGGTGATTTTTAATTTAACTTTTTGTCACTTAAACTTGATTTGCAAAAAAACACAATTTTTATTTTTTTTAGCGAGTTATGAATTTTTGAAGCAATACTATGTATTTTTTTTCAAAAAATCGAAAAACTGGCCGCAAAATTTTTTTGACTTCATTTTTTGATGTAAAATCAAATTTGCATTCAAAAAGTAATTCAGTTGCAGCGACCTCAAATTTAAATCATTAAATTTGTCCATTTTTCGAACCTCACCACAGTTCTGACCATGCGCGCTTACGCAAGCATAAATAATTTTACCCGTCGACTCGCGTTGCGCGACAAATAATTAAGCTTATGTACAGGTGTGGATCATGAGTCATCCTCACCTGAAAAGCCCTTTATTAAATTTCGCCAATTGTTAGGCAATCAATAAAATGGTTAAGCTTTCAATTATGAATGTGCGATGTTATTTCACAGGGGAAATTGAAGGTGTGGCTTAACCAAATTCATTGGCATGTTTGTTCAATGGAGAATTCGACCTTCTCATTATTAACTTACATTTTTGAGAATATTTGAGGAACATAATTTTGATATTCCAATAACATAATTTAAAGTTTCACGACAATGGTTCGAACCCATGACTTCCGATTTTGAGGTGTACTCACTACACCATACAGAAAGTCATGAAGAATTGCAGAGGTCTGCATAATTTAATTCATGAGGTTCATCGATGCTTCTCATCGAAACGGACCACTTTTAGTAGAACAAAATTTAGTAGAGTTTTCGGGGACTGACTATAAAAACCCCAAAATTCTTGAGGAGGGCAGTTAGTTCCAGAATTAGTTCCAGAATTAGTTCCAGTCAGTTCCAGCCAGCTCCACTCCAGTCCAGTTCCAGTTCCAGAAGAAGCCTCAGACCAGCCGGACCCGCCAGCAGCCACCAGTAGCAGAGGCCCCAGTCCAGCCGGACTTAGCGGTGGAGGCCGCAGTCCGCCGGGACTTAGCCGCCGTGAAGAGTCCGCTGGGACTTAGCCGCTGTGAAGAGTCCACCCGGGACTTAGGAGTTCGGGGTCTGGCATGGCTCGGCGAAGAGGTCTGGAGGACAAGTCTGGCTTCAACGTAGAGAATTGGCTCGACGAAAGTCTTAATGAAATTAGCAACAAAAAGTTGAGTGATGTGATCGTGCGCGTAGAAGTTGAAAGTGTTACCGCAAAAATGTAATCTTCAAAAAGTGTAATATACAGATAAGTGATGTTTACTGATCTGTTTTGACTCTACAAGTAAATATCACAAAAATCCTGAAAGCCTAAACCGCTCGGGCCGTTCACAGTGAAATTTTGATAAAGAGCATCGTTTTCAAGTTAAATCCATTCTCTATATTTTGTTTTTTGAATTTTGTTGATACGACCCTTAGTTGCTGAGATATTGCCATGCAAAGGTTTAATGTCGATATCTCTCTCCCTCTTCATAATCTAGTATTAAATTCTAATTAAGTTTATTTCGCAATGTTAATGTTATTTTCTTTTTTGATGTCATAAGTCATTTAGTGTTTCGCATCAACATTATTAAATAATATTCTAGAGAAAAAAACTCTGGCAATCTTTGTAAAGTTAAACCGCCAAATGTAAACATTCGGGTTTCCCTGATTACTATTTCTGCAATGAATATTTCCAATTTACCTTAAAAAGGCAAAAAAATACCTTGAAATTGTTGTTTTGAGTCGTTATTTATGATATTAAAAAAAAGTTCAAGATGGTATGTCAGAGACATAACCGAAAGACATAGGACCAAACAATTTGAATGAGTTTTTGGATTGCTAGTGAAATTTGGAATACGATTATTTTATTTTGTTTCAAAAATTTGTCGGCTAATTTATCATAAATGTTCTCCCAAGGTGAACCTTCCATGAGGGTACTCCAGGTTGTGGCCTCTACGGTCGAAATGTCAATTTTCATGTTCAGTATCAAAAACCATGAATTTTGATACTCATATTGCAACAACTCTTATGGTTCAGTAAAAGTCATCCAGGCCCCGGGAGAACCTTCTTTGAGGGCAGCGGCCACTCCAGGTTGTGGCCACTACTGTCTAAATGGTCATTTTCATGTTCAGAATCAAAAACCATGAATTTTGATACCCATATTGCCAAAACTCGTATGGTTCTGTAAAAGGCCCTCCGGGCCTCGGGGGAACCTGCTTCGAGGGCACCGGCCACTCCAGGTTGTGGCCATTACTGTCGAAATGGCCATTATAATGTTCAGTATCAAAAACCATGAATTTTGATACCCATATTGCCACAACTTTTATGGTTCTGTAAAAGTTCCCCCGAGCCCCGGGGGAACCTGCTTGAGATCACCGGCCACTCCAAGTTGTGGCCAACACTGTCGAAATGGCCATTTTCATTTTCAGTATCAAAAACCATAAATTTTGATACCAATATTGCCACAACTGGTATGGTTCTGTAAAAGTTCCCCCGGGCTCCGGGGAACCTACTTCGAGGACACCGGCCACTTCAGGTTGTGGCCACTACTATCGAAATGGTCATTATAATGTTTAGTATCAAAAACCATGAATTTCGATATCCATATTGCAAAAACTCGTATGGTTCTGTAAATGTCCCCCCAGGCCCCGGGGGAACCTTCTTTGAGGGCACCGGCCATTCCAGGTTGTGGCCACTACTGTCCAAATGGCCATTATTATGTTCAGTATCGAAAACCATGAATTTTGATATTCATATTGCCACAACTCGTATGGTTCTATAAATGTTCCCCCGGGTTCGGGGGAACCTGCTTCGAGAGCACTGGCCACTCTAGGTTTTTTCCACCACTGTCGAATTGGCCATTTTTCATGAGAACCGCCGCATCATAGCGACATCCACCGGTCCGCTTCCCTCGAATTTCCTCCTTCTGCTGCTGGTGGCTTTTCCTTCTGGTTGCTGGTCCTCTTCTTCTATTGGCTGCTGCTGCTCCGCGCCGGCCCGACGTGCACAGTTCGAGTGCTCGTTCCAATGTGACATGCTTTTGCAAAATTTTCTGCTTAAATAGCGGCACAGCCGGAGAACGGCACAAAAGGGGCGCGGCCTCGAATGCATACGCTTGCTCTGATTGGTTATCTGTCCGATTTGTACTGAAAAATTACTCATTTTGATTGCATGTTTTAAGTGCTTTAACTATGTTTAGTCAAACTATCTATGTAGTTAAACGATAGCTGAAGTCTTCCTCTTTCGATTGGTGGTCCAACCGCCTGGATTGATTCACAGGGAAAAAAGATATAAGCGTTCAAAATGTCCTCTTTTTTAACGCTTAAAAGTGACGCTTTGGATCGAATTTCTGAACTGGCCCCCCAATATAGTAAGTAGAGACATAGTCCTTTGTCAAAATACGGATACTAGAAAATTAAATACAAGCTTCATAAAATTCATAAAATTCTGAAAGCTATCCTTAGCCCAATGTTGTTTCTTATGGCAAAGGAGAATGGGCAAATTTGTATGGGAGCTGGTCCAAGGATGTACACGAACGGGACCAACTTTTTTCGAAAGATCTCGCCGAGACATGAAAAAAAGTCTTCTGGACCAACTCTCTAAACCCCGGGGTTCAAAAGTTACAAGTTGTTGAAGTTTAAGTATTTTGGGTTAAAATGTACAAAAAAACTTATTTTTGCTATTTCTAAAATCATTCATAAAATCACTGTTTCATTATGGATTTCGATTTTCTTGACTTCATTCGACGCGTATCACCGAAAACTATACGTTCTGATATGTTTTAGCATGATTGAAACATGAATTCTTTTGTTTCTATCCGTTTGAAACGTTTTTGCAAGAGGCTTACCATAGAAACAAGCCAAAACTTGAAGATTTTGAAAACGAATCCTACCCAGACTGCTTCAGTGAGTATGGAAGGCTACAGCGCAATGTTGTAACAACTTATTGGGATGTTCTGAGTCATCAGAGAACTCATTGGAGTTAAGACCGGTGAGTCTACCACCGTAACAAGCAAGATGTTGGCGGTTTTTGACCACTGATCATACCCGCATAGCTTCAGTGAGTATGGTAGACTACTATGCTGATGTGTTGGAGTGTCCTGGGTTCTCCTAGGACTCCCTGGAGTTATGATCTGTAGAGCTACAGCCGTAACAAGCAAGAGGTCGACGGTTTTTGACCCCGGAACATACCCGCATAGCTTAAGTCAGTTTGGTAGACTGCTTTGTTAATATGTTGGGATGTCTTTGGTCATCCTAGGACTCCCTGAAGTTAAGATATTTGGGTCACTGTAACAAGAAAAAGGTCGACGATTTTTAACCGCGCATCATAACCGCAAAGATTCAGTGAGTATGGCAGACTGTATTGCTGTTATGTTGGTATGTTCTGGACCATTCCAGGGAGTCCTTGTAACAGCCGTAAACCTACAGATCATAACTCCAGGGAGTCCTAGGATGACCAAAGACATCCCAACACATTAACCAAGAAGTGCACCATACTCACTGAAGCCATGCGGGTATGATCCGTGGCCAAAAACCGCCGACATCTTGTTTGTTACGGCGGTAGACTCACCGGTCTTAACTCCAAGGAGTTCTCGGATGACTCAGACCATCCCAATAAGTTGTTACAACAATGTACTGAAGCCTTCCATACTCACTGAAACAATCTGGGTCGGATCCGGTTTCAAAACCTTGAAGTTTCGACTTGTTTATATGGGATGCCTCTTGGCCAAACGGTTCAAACGGATAAAAACCAGAGAAATCATGTTTCAATCATGCTAAGACATATCAGAACTCATAGTTTTTGCTGATACGCGTCGAATGAAGTCAAGAAAATTGAAATCCATAATGAAACAGAGATTTTATGAATGATTTTAGAAATAGCAAAAATAAGATTTTTTGAACATTTTTACCCAAAATGCTCATACTGTAACAGCTTGTAACTTTTGAACCCCGGGGTTTAGAGAGTTGGTCCAGAAGACTTTTTTTCATGTCTCGGCGAGATCTTTCGAAAAAAGTTGGTCCCGTTCGTGTACATCCTTGGACCAAATTCGCCCATTCTCCTTTAACGTTCTTTAAGAATCTGTTAAAATATTGAGGTGTTTTCTTTGAAATTTCCGAGGTATGACAAAAAAAACTGAAAAAAGAAACGTCAAACCGTTGTAACGTCACTGGGAATGTGTCAAATACTGAAATTTACAAATTCTGCTAGGGGGATTATGCAATACCCTTACTTACACATGAAATGAAAATCATGAACCTTTTCTTATTTTTTTTGACTAAGTAAATCAATTGTTTGTCAATTTGTAAGCAAAAATACAACATTGTATAAATTCTGTAGTTAGTTGTAATTTTCACTCCATGAAATCCAAATCCCACACCTTCTCTCCTACAGTGAACCAAAAGCGATGCGCTCGCAACATATCAACACTGAATAATTCATAAGTTTGGCCGTGCTTGCTCCGGGCTGTCTGTTCCTGTACACTTGTGTAGTGTATGTAGTCAAGAACACGGTGAGTGGAATTATGCTCTATGTTAGCGAGTGAATGTGCATTGTAGGTAAGGCATGCGACGGGGTGCCACTAAAACCACCTTGGTTCTGGTCAGTACTAAGAACAAGGGGAAGATTTTGTGTCCGAAAAGGCTTACTTCATTCCAGCTCAAGTGACAATTTAGTTTTGGATTATTTTTCTGTTGTTTTTTTATGCAATTAAATTTAATATTTTAAATGTATAGTCCACCTTTCAACGTTATTAAGACTACTCCAGATCAAAACCATCAAAACCCGCAACATTCTTCTAAACGAAAAAAAAAGATCAGTAATTTGCCATGGAACTTCTCATAAGACGTCAAGGAAAACGGAACGGATGATGATGGTGATGATGATGATAGCGGTAACGGCGAAAAGGTAACATAACATGAAACGATTACAGTGTGTTTACTTTATTATCTTGGTCATGCAATTCAATTGTTTTGCTTCGCACTCATACACACACACTCTCATCCTCCAGGATCATTGCGGTGGCTTCCAGGGAAGGAAACAGGTTTTCCCGTTGTCCCTTTTTCGGTGTTCCCATTTGCACAAATCGTACAACGCACGCCAGCTGATATGGTGTTGCGGGTAACGATTGGCAACAGGCTTGGGAGTAGGATTCCAAAAGCAAGAGAGATCAACGCAGCAGCTTAAAGCATAATGATGTGTAATTGTGCTACAATTTATGAAGAGCTTAGCTATGTGGCGCTCCATTGATTGTCATGGTAGCAGATGAAATTCAATATTTAAGTCGTTTTGGATACACAATATAAGAGGGAATTTTAAGACTTCGGAGATTGATATATAGGGGGACTGACAAATAAAAGGATAAAAATTGAAATTGCGAGCCTTGGTTTCAAGATTTAAATGAAAAAAGTGTTTTAAAATGCATTATACAGGCATCTTTCCTGGAACCAATTCAAGTATCTTGTTTTCGCAAAACCAAAGTTTCTGCTCCAAGAATTAACCACCCGCATCGAATCAAGCCAACCCCGGTTGCAGACATTTTCCTCACACTTTTCACGCCGGTAAACGCATGCACTTCACTTCACTGCACACACACATGCCATTAGTTCGTAACCTACCGCAGCTGTTAGGTTTAAGTGGCACACCTAAACCTGCTATTAAATCCCATATTACCCACCCTTTAATTTCAGACCCAACTACCCCTCCCTTTCTCAATCTGCTTGCAAAAGCCGTGGCGTAGCGTGAAATTCAAGTGCATCAAAATGAAAAATTTCGGTTTCATTGCCAAGAAAATTGAAACCGATTGCACGCTGGCCAAAAAACACTAAAGTAGCAATAGTGGGAAAATTTGGGCGAGGTGGGGTCAAGTAAGTACATGTGTTTTTTTTTTCATTATCAAATTCTCTTCGACTTATTCACTATAATTTTTACATTTAATTTTGAGAAAGTTACAATATTTTACCCCCACCATACCGACCGAGTGTCAGGATTCCGGTAGCTCAAACTATTTGTTGTTGGTGTTATTTTGCGCTATAAAACTGTATATATGTTCCCGTAGCACCCGCCAGGTCAGGTGGGTGTTTGAGCACATCGAGGAAGCGAAAAATAGAGTGCAATAAATTTCAAAGTCGATTGGGAGGAAAAATAAACCATTGCACTCTGACTCTGGGTTTTTGGCTCCTCGGTTGGCTTTGCACTCTGAAACCGTTTGTTTTGCACGGTTGGAGTTCACTTGCTCCGAACTATCTCCTGATGGTTTTGATGGTCCCCCCCTTCCCCCTTACAGAAGAGGTCATGGTGAGATTGGAGGGTTTTTTGATAGTGCATTTATATTTATTTCTTAGGTTTTCATCAATCAGCCAAATTTAACTTTAAAACTTAACGCCTCCTTGTTGATGGATATGCGACAAACGAAATCGAAAATAAAAAAAAATCTTTAATATTCTTGTAAATTTCGGACAGTAAATGAATGTGCAGAAATAGTCAGACATCTTAAATATTGTTGTAAAATTTACTTCGAAAAAAAAACCGGTTTCTTCATTGTCTTTTTTGATGTTTGATTTGTCTCAAACTTTGTAAGGGCCTTCCCTATGACCAAAGAAGCTTTTTTGTGTCATTGGTTCACCCATACATGTCTCCATACAATTTTTGCTGCTGTCCATACAAAAATGGTACGTAAATATTCAAACAGCTGTAACTTTTGAGTGAATTTTCTGAACTATTTGGTGTCTTCGCCAAAGTTGTAGGTATTGTTGAGGACTATCGAGAAAAAATAGGTACACGGAAGAAAAAAATTGCAGATTTTTTAATCAACTTTTTTTTCACAAAAAATCAATTTCCCAAAATACGATTTTTTTATTTTTAAAATTTTTAGATATGTTTTAAGGGACAAAAACACGCAACTTTTGAGCCATAGAGAAACATGGTCAAAAAATCTGCCGCTGAGCTATGATTTTTGAAAAACTAGTGGTTTTTGTAAATAATCGAAATTTCATGCAAAAACAAATTTGACGTAATTTTTAAATGTAAAATTGAATTTCCAATCGAAAAGTACTGTACTGATTTTTTGATAAAGAGCTCTGTTTTCAAGATAAAGCCACCGAATGTTTGATTTTAGCGAAATATTTGCAGTTTTAGGATTTTTAAAAATAGTGACCATGAATGACCATTTCTGAAACTATTTTTTTCAAAAAGTTCAAAAAATTTGCTATAAAATTGTCTAAGAGACATTGAAGATTGGATCTCTTGTTGCTAATTAAAGTTTTCTTAGTCTCACCAAAACAACCCACCATTTTCTAATGTCAATATCTCAGCAACTAATGGTCCAATTTTCAATGTTTAAACATGAAACATTCGTGAAATTTTCCAATCTTTTCGAAAAAAATACTTTTTTTTAAATCAAGACTAACATTATAAAAGGGCAAAACATTGAATATTACGGCCAACTTAAATGGTTTTCTTGATTTAATTTTTTTCAATATATTTTTTTCGAAAGGATCGGAAAATTTCACGAATGTTTCATGTTTTAACATTGAAAATCGGATTATCAGTTGCGGAGATATCGACATTAGAAAATGGTGGGTTCTTTTGGTGAGACTTAGAAAACTTCAATTTTTCTGTCTCTTTTCCTTAAAGCGGTCGTATCTCAGCAACCTGATGTTCAATCTTCAATGTCTCTTAGACAGTTTAATATCAAGTTTTCTGAACTTTAAAAAAATATATTTTTAGAAATGATGCCTTATCACTATTTTTAAAAATCGAAAAACTGCAAATATTTTGCTAAAATCAAGCATTCGGTGGCTATATCTTGAAAACAGAGCTCTTTATCAAAAAATGTGTAAAGTACTATTCGATTCAATTTTTCATTAAAAATTCATTTTTTTTGCATGAAATTTCGATTATTTACAAAAACCACTAGTTTTTTTTTCAAAACATAATTACTCTGCGGCAGATTTTTTGACCATGTTTCTCTATGGCTTAAAAGTTGCGGGTTTTTGTCCCCTAAAACATATCAAAAATCTCTAAAATCAAAAATCGTATGTGGGAAATTGAGTTTTTGTGAAAAAAAGTTGATTAAAATATATGCAATTTTTTTCTTCCGTGTACCTATTTTTTCTCAATAGCCTCAACAATACCTACAACTTTGCCCTCGACACCAAATTTTTCTGATTCAATTCACTAAAAAGTTACAGCTGCTTGAATATTTACGTACCATTTTTGTATGGACAGCAGCCAAAATTGTATGGAGACATGTATGGGTGAACCAATGACACAAAAAAGCTTCTTTGGTCATAGGGAAGGCCCTCACAAAGTATGAGACAAATAAAAAAATACAAATAAAATTCATTTCCGGTTGCTCTTCTGTTTATTTTTTTTTCTTCAAGAAACCTCTTAAAATACCTAAGTGAATGTAGAGATGAAATTAATTAAAACCAATGATAACAATTTTGTAACTGTTTTCAAGATGTATGCAACTAAGCGTATTTTAAAGTTATCTAAAAAAACCAATTAACAAAAAACACATTCGATCTTTTGTCCTTTCGACTTTACGTCTTTCAACCTTTTGTCATAAATTCTAACAAGATGGATATTTTTCCGCTATACCAAAACCAGAAAGACATTTTATTTATATTTTTGTATTTAATTGGATCAATCTTTTTAAGTGCTTTTGCTATGACCAAAGAAGCCACTTTGTTTTTAAAAATATTTGATATGTTTAAGGAAACAAAAACCGCATCTTTTGTTCCTTAAAAAAGTATGTTGTCATCAAGGTAGGATTCTAATTTTGTTCTAGAAAATAAAAGGGTGTTTGGGACATTAAAAAAAAACTAAAATTTTCCTGTTTCTTTTTTTTTACAATACATCCAGAATCCAGTGGTCCAATCTTCAATATTTTCTCAACTTTTCGAATTTTCAGAAATGGAAACATTAACTTTTTGATTGCAAATTTTATTTTTAAACAAACCCTTTCTCCTAAAATCTTTTTTTTAAAATTATAACCCGGCGGCAACAATTTTGTTAATACTTTTCTATATCTTAATGTTGCGGTTTTTTATCCACTGAAAACAATATATCTATAAATGGGTTATTTTATTGGCTAAAACAGGTCAAAAAAATTCAAAAATAAAAAAAATGTGGATCTAAGAAAATTTTATTATTTGCTTAAAAAATATAGAAAATGTTAAAACTTTGTTGAATTTTCGATAAAAAAACATTTTTCGAGTGATTTTATAGCCTTTTCTCAGTAAGGTGAGGAGCTAAAAGTTTATATAAATTGGGATTTGTTTAGAATAACTGATTTTTTGCAGCCTATTTATTTTTTTTATATTAAAAAAATCTTTTCATGACAATCAGGAAAAATAAAACATAAAAAACTGCCAATAACTGTTACCTCTACACAAACACACCACTAGAAAAAGCCGGTAGTAAGCTTGCACTCTGAGAGGAAAAGGGTGGGATCAGAAATTTACTACGTGACAGACGCTAGTTAAACGGGCAAATTTACGAGTCTCGCAGAGTATTGAAAGACGATGATCCGTACTGGCGGCACACGGCTGCAAGACTGCAGCTTATTAGAGATTCTACAGTCGTTGGGTTCCTCTACACATCCTGACCCTGTAGGTGGCGGCATATTGATGTCCGTCTCAACGGGCAACGGCAATTTGTAGAAACTGTTTCCATCTGATGAAATCCTGAGAGAATTGTTTATTTACTTAAAATAGCAAAAACAACAAATTCCTTGTTAAACCTAAAAAAACTGGCACCTGCAAAAGATAACAGAACCAAATTTTATGCAACAGTTAGAAAGATGTTGTTTGATTTTTTTAATGAAACTTTCATCATAACGGCATCAAAGTACAAACATCTGTCGCTATCAGCGACTTTTTGCGTCCACATCCGGAACTTTCCAAAACCGTTACCAACCAATTTCAAAGGAAAGAATTTCAGCCAAAAAAAACAAGCACTGCAAAAAATCATCGGTTTGCTGTGTTCATCACCATGAATATTTCGCGAGATTTTTTTTTTGCTCTCTCAATGCACCTTTTCCAGTAATTGAGCCTTCCCCTCCCCTTTTTCTGTCTGAAAACGGTGCGTTCGGGTTCTGTCATGCTTTGCCTCGAGAGGGAGAGTCAAATTTTGTTGCAACGTAGAAATGGTGCGCACTTGTAATTAAAATCGCTCCTAACGGTTATCGCGGCGCTGCCAAATTGGTACATCGAAAAAGGGTGCATCTGCCGGGGTGGTTTCATAATTCGAAACGGGACATTCGACATTTTTTTGTCGTTTATGAAACGGAAAGGGCATGGGTAATTTTATTTCCTGTTATGAAATTAAGAAAGAAACATAAAATCTTTTTAAAAATTACATTTGCAATTAAGAGTTCAGTATAAATTATATTTTCAAGATATTTAACATTTTTTTACCCTAGATTTTTCATCGTTAACCGTGTTTAAGACTAACAGATTTCAAATGTGAATAAGCATTAAATTATTGTTATAATATATTTATAGAAAAGAAAAGAATGCAAAATTAACCTAATATTTTGAGATATTTTTTTCAAATGGACGATTTTAAGAAATGTTACGTGCTATTTTAAGTTACCTTAGAACTGCAGAAAAAATCTTTAGAACAAAAAAAAAACAAATCGAAGAAAAAAAAGTACAGGCTGAAGAGAGAAAATATTTTTCACATTTTTTGAGACAACTCTATTGTGTTTCAGAAAATATGTATATCGAAATATTTTCAAAGTGAAATCCAAAATATGTATGAAAATGAATGCTTAGAAAAATTTTAAACAAACACTTTAAAAAAAAAGTTAAATTTTCTGCAAAACTATGGATGTTGGACATCAAGAAATCACGAGGTAGTTTTTTCAGAACTTAACCTTGCCTTGATATTTTAAAAAACCACACATAGAGTATTGGGGTCTTTTCGACTCCTAACTTTTAAAAAACCGCCAAATATGCTGTAACCGATAAAAAGAGCAAGGTTGTTAACGATAAAATTATCGAGGTTCGATAACGATAACGACAGTCTATCGTTATCGTTATTAGTTTTTTCGATAATCTTATCGCCATTAAGGGACAATAATTCATTTTTCAAGTCTTTCTAAAATCAATTAATTCAACCATATCATGTTAAATTAACAACGCTTTCACTAAGAATATATTTCTTGAAAATCTAGTAAGTTTCGAAATAAAATATGTACTGTTCACAAAATACCGTTTTTTTAAGTACTCAAATTTTTATAATTTGCAGTATGGGTATCAAACGAAGTAAAATTTGGCATACTTCTTAACTTCGTTAGAGTTTTTTGGAAATACAAAAATTTTCACAAATTACCGTATTTTCCGAGAATACTAAAATTTTTACAATGTTTAATATGGGTATCAAAACAAGCGAAAATCCGTTTGTTAATTCTAATTGATAGAGCTTATTTTTGGAAAATACCAAATTTTTCACAAATTACCGTATCTTTCCGAAAAGACTCAAATTTTCAAAATATGCAATATGGTTATCAAACGAAGTGAAATTTTGTTTGCTTTTAATTTTATTATTTTTTTAAATACTATTTTTTCGAAAATACTCATTTATTTATTTTCAATATGGGTATCAATCGACGCAAAAAATTTGATGATATGAAGCATACACAATGTGAATGTATGTATGAAGCATGCAATTTTATGAATATTCTCTTTAAAAATAACAATAATAAATTGAATAACCATACAAAATTTCAATTAGTATTATACTCATATTCAAAATTTTGAAAATTTGAGTATTTTTGAATAAATACGGTATTTTGTGAAAATTTTAGTATTTTACAGAAAAAAATTAAATGACAAAGCATACGAAATTTCGCTTCGTTCAATACCCATCTTGCATTTTATGAAAATTTGAATATTTTTCTTAAAATACGGTTATTTTGAAAATTTTACTTATTTCCCAAAAAAACTCTAATTAATTGAAAAAGCATTCAAAATTTCAATTCGTTTGAAATCCATATAGCAAATTTTAAAAATTTGAGTACTTGCGGAAAAATACAATATTTTTTGAAAATTTAATTTTTTTACGAAAATTCTTAATAAAGTGAAAACTTTAAATTGAAGCCTGAATTTTCAACATTCCGTTCATGCACACTTGCTAAAGGTGTTCGATTTTTGCGAGATTTTTTTTTTGCATCACATTCTCCCTTTCATTCTCTTTTCCTTTCATTTCGCTCCATTCACATTCTTATCGCCCAAACCCCAATTTGGGACATCTTTTGCTTGAAACGAGTTTATTCTGTTTTTTTTTTGGTTGCGACGATGCGTTTCCAAAGCACCGTTGAAAGTACAAGCGTGTGTTGAAGAAATTAATCGTTTGAAATTCATCACTCAAAATGCACCCGGCCGTCATCGTGGTTGCGTTCACAGTGACGAAGATCGATGAACTTGAGCGCCCGAATCTGGTGCAACGGTGGACCCCTACTACCCCCTCAGGGACAGTTAACCGCTATATCAAACGCATCAATTATGACCGGTGATGAGTGGGTATCAAAGCTTTTTTTTGAATTTATAATTTGAAATGTGTTCCGGGAGAGAGTATTTTTGGACCGTTTACGTTAATGCGGCAGGTGGGTTCTTTTTGGTAGGAAAAATTAAGGACAGTGAAGATTGATGTCATGAACGGTTATTAATATTGTTTTCCTTCTTTAATGAGCATTTTTGTTTTTAGTTCAGTTTAAAATATTTTTTTTATTTGTTAAATCGTTGAAAAATAATCATTATTTATTAGCTAAATTTTTAGTGATTTAAAGAAAAAATATTTACCGTTTATATAAAGAACATTTAAAAATAAATCAAGATTTCTCTACAATCATTACGTATGAAAGCTATTTCTGTGAGTACACAACTTTTGATCGCTGCGCAATTGATGAAACAATTCGGTTCAGCACTATTTTTAACACGTCCTGGCACCTCGATGATTGGTTTCTAAAATGCGTTGTCTAGCTGTAATATTTTATATTGGGGATCATTCAATAGAAACATCAAATTATGCGTATATTGATGAAAAGATTCGAAAAAAATGTTAATCTGTAATTACCTAAATTTATGTTGAAAATGTGAGGTGATATTATAAACTTTTTCACAGGTTAAGTCATTCTTTTATTTATTTTTTCAAAAATCTGCACCCATTTTGAGACTGAACATTGCAATTGTTTTGTGCTGCTCTGAAGACCTTTCCTCCAGAACATCATCAAACCTGTACAGATCTGTGTTTCCAGTAGCCTGTGGATGACCGTTACCGTAACTCAACGTCAGTGCCTGTACAGCGTGGCCAAAATGCAGTGATGTTTGGCCCAGAGACTACGACGTAATCGAACACAAACACCCACAAACACAGACGGACGAACCGACATGTGTGGTGTCAACAATTACGCTAAGATCGTGTTTTACGACACTACACGGAAACACACTTAAATCTGCAGGCGTCTTCTGCAATTACATAAATAACTGCTACGGGCTCTCTCTCTCTCTCTTACTCGATTCTGCATACTCTCGCAACGAACCCCTTGTCAACGTAGTGCTTTCTTGACACCGCCAACTCACACAGCAGTTGCACCGATCTCTCTTCGTTTTGCGTGAAACTTTGTCCTAAGGGGCAACTTTTGTCCCTGATCACAAATCCGAGGTCCATTTTTTGAAATCTCAAATTGGGACAGTTATTTGAGCCAGGTTCGTGCACTATATTTAGATATTTTTAAATGATTTCAGTTAGCAATGATACCAAGATCAACATCGATTAACCTGATTTGAAGCTTTTAAAAGCTGCCTTAATTTTGCATACAAACTTTGGAGAAAATCAATTTGGCCTTGTCTACGTATATTTAAAAACATTAAAAGTGCACGTGATTCTGAGGACCCAAAAATCAAGCTTCCTCCCAAGTTGAGCCTGCGCAGTCATTTTTATAATTTTTTGTTGATCTGTGTTATCAAATATTTGCTAACAAGAATGATCAACGTTTTGAGATTCATTGTAAAGAGATTTATTTTCTTAATTTTATTTGATTTTTTTTGTTAAGTATAGAGTTGAATTTGGATGGTGGAGCAGCGCGTGTTTCAAGCGTCCTTTTTCCAGTGATTGGTGATTTTTGTGCTTTAAAAACCCTTCTTCAGATGGTAATAGTTCATTCGAACTGACACTTTTAATATTTAATCATTTCATTATCGATTTTATGAAGAGTAAAGCATCTTTTATTTACTATTTTTGAAATTTGCTAAATTGTACAAACAGTTAAAATATACTGATAAGTCCATTCCATATCACTACTGCTCGGTTGGCACACGATCGATTTAAACATTCTTAAATAATCAATTATGTATCTTTCCGCAGCCGGCTTTCAAAATTTCATCCAACAAATTGCTTATGGTCGCCACACTTACCACAGTGAATCCTGACCTCATACTCATCTTACTAAACCCTCAAAACTCATGTGAAACTTTGTCGGTGACGCAGCCGAATTGGCGGTCTCCATCACTCAAGTATCGGCTAACATTCCCAACGCCGTGTCTTACCACTGGTTGCGGCTGGCGTCGATATTGATCAGCATGATAGAACCTTTGAAAATTGTGATGGGGTGGTTCCTACTTTTCATCTGTGGTTCACGGAGCAATTTTTGGGGGTCCTGGTCAATAACGAAGTAGGTTCTACGGGTACACAGAAAAAAATAATGTAAATTTGGAAGCTTTAATTTTGGAAGGTTGAATATTACCTCTTTTATGATATAATTTTACCTCAATTTAGACTGAAAAAGTGACATTACACCAGAAAAGTGGTAAAATTACACATTTCCAGAGGTAAAATTACACCTTTTTTCTGACATAAAAGATGTACTCCTTCCCAGATGTAAAATTACCACGATTTTTTTTTCTGTGTAGACACCAATGCTATCAAAGATCAAATGCTATGCCATGCTTTATTTGATTTTGTGTAATATCGATGCTGTCGTTCTTCCTTGTTGCACGTCGCTTTTTGACGTTACGAGAAAAACGCGTTTTAATGATTGGATCTGAAATACACAAAAACAAGAGCAAGTAATGTGAACAATAACAAGCCTCTATTTGTTTGCATTGTGGGTTTAATTTGGTTGCCGAAGTCTCGAGTTATGATTACAAAAGTTTACGATAGTCGGGCTTGTACGTGTGTCGAACGCGTTCTGACTTAAAATCTCTTTGCCCTTTGACGCACTTACATCAATTTTCAGGGTGTGTCAAGATAGCACGACAAGATTGATCTTTCTTTCATATGAAGAGTGACAACAATGCACGGAGTTTTTATTGAATATTTCAGGATTGGAATCGAATTTTGAGGGTCCGTGAGGGTCAAACGGTGAGGCATTGTGAGTTGCACAAAATGGCGTCCTTAACTCAATTTGGCCAAAAATCGTCCATTTCCCACCTAGATTTTTTCAAAATCTCATTTCCGAACCTGTTCATATGTTCCTTTGACATTTTTTTTTACTATTACACTAAACGTCAAAATGGCACCTGCGACTGGAATGGATGACTGCGATGTACTACTGACAGTTGATTTCATTCGTCGTGAACGCATGCGATCTGTCTCTGATAGTTTCCATTTCGCGTATTTTAACGGAGGTGATGCCCTGCGAACCTTTGGGCATTGCGGTGTGTCCAGGGTGGGTATGACCATTTTGGCATCGATAACGGTTTAAAAAGCTCTTGGGTTTTTTTAAATTTTAACAAACTGTGTACAAATTAAAAAAAAAAACTTTCAGAAAAAAAAGTTCAGATTCAAGTAAGAGGGGCGCCTAGGGCAAACTACAATTTCATCACACCAGCGTTGACCTATAATTAGGATTTTCACGCCGATCGGTGCTAGGGGTTGGGTGTAAATGAGCTGGAGATAATCGAGATTTACTCGACTCATCTAGGTGTACTGCACAGCGCAGTGACATGCCACCAGCTTCTCTTTCGCTCTGGGATGATGATCTTGGGTGCGAAATCTGCACTGAATTTGTACGCAGAAATGCAGCAACAGCAACAATTCCACATTTCAGATGTTGACGTTCTCACACGTGTCGATGCATTTGCATGTGAAGATTAATGCATGTGTTTATGCCTGTGTACATGTTGAGAGTGAGAAGCTTAACGGTAATGAATTCGTAAAGAGTGCTGTACGATTGTTAACAAATCTATTTGGAGTTATGCAGCAAATAATATTTTAAAATAATTTTAATTATTTAATTTTTAACATTCATAACATATTTGATACTAAGGTATTTTTTGTTGACAGTTTATTTAGAGTAACTAACATTGTTTAATCACAATATTTTTATTCAGATTCTTCAATTTGAATTCCCCTCCCCCAGGTGGGTTGCTGCATTTTTCCTTATGAACAAATTTAAAAATTAAAACCTGACATAACACGAAGCTCTGCCCCGCATGTGTGTGTGCAATCTGCCACAACAGAGCATGTGCCAAATTACGGGCGCGGCGTTGCCAAAAGGGTTGTGTGATTTGGCACCGTGAACTGCATTCGGCAAATCCGGTGTGGCCACGCCGTTTAACGAACTTAACGAAATCAAAAAGAGCTGCGTCGCGGTAAGGTGAAATTGTGATAGTTGATGATATTCAGTTTATTTTATTCTGGAACAAAGCTTCATGAAAATCAAAGGTATCAAAAACTTCAGTCCCGACCTTGGTTTGTTGCTAGGCCGTTAAGTCATTCCAGGCGTGGGAGTCGTCTCCCTGCTATGAAAAGACAAACCGCACACAAAACCAAACCTGCTCCGGTGGAATCGCTGGCGGCGGGTGGACTCGCAATCCAGAGGTCGAACTCTGGGGTTGTAGGTTTCTAGGAGTAGAAAAAGGTTTGGTTGCTCTCCCCGTTTGAACTCCTCCTAGGTTCGTGCAGAAACTTGCAATAGAGACCACAAAAGACCTGATGGACGTTAAAGTGGATGGTGCGATTGTTTGGGTTGATGGACGTTTAATTTTTGATCAGGTTATGATAAGTGATTTTTTGAAAGTTTCGAAAAAAATCCGATTTTTATTCCAAAATTTATTATTTATTTTTGTTTATTTTAAACCAGGGGTGCCCAACCTTTTGACCCTGCGGGCCTGATCTAATTTTTCTGAAGCAGTGGTGGGCCGGAACTAGTGTTTGATAAAAGTTGAAAAAGTAAGTTGAATAAATGAACTGGTGTTGCAAATAAGATTAATGTTTCTTGATTTATAGAATGAATCATAAAGATAACTTTGAAAAAAGTGTTTTATTTGATTTATTTTAATTTTTATTTGTTTAATATAACTTTTAGCTTCTGTCAATTGCAATTGAATATGTACCCTGATATCATTTTTTTCTAAAAAGATCAAAAATTCATTGTTCATTGCATTTTTTAAGCTTAATTTCCTCAACCCAACAATATAAAAAAGCAATGAGCCATGACAAAAATTTATTCAAACGAAACATTATCACTGAAAAGTTATTCACAAATAAAAACATATCAACTTCAATTTGAAGTAAACACAGTTAAAACTGTGAAAAATTTAAATTTAGTGGCTTTTTGTAAATTTTCAGAAAACAATAAAAAAATATTTGGGTAATTCTCTACCAACTCACACGAAATCGGGAAAAGTTGCCCCGACCCCTCTTAGATTTGCGTGAAACTTTGTCCCAAGGGGTAATTTTTGTCCCCGATCACGAAACCACTCGGAAAATAATCTGGTAAATTTGAGTGTCTGGCGCAGGCGGACGTTTTTCGTGCAGTTCAGACACACTTGGCACACTTATTCTAGCCATGTTTTGCGTAACGCCAGATAAATCTGGCGAAAATCGGGCAGAATTTCAGCCAGCTGTCTGGCAACAAAATCAACCGGTTCAATCGGTTGAACTGTGCCCGACCGGTTTGTGTCATATTCGCCAGAAATCATGGCAGAATTCTGGGGCAAATCTGGGGGAAATTCTGCCAGATGGCTGGCGCAAGCCCCCAGACGAACGCCAGAAATACGTCCGCCATTTCCGACCGGGAATCCGAGGTCCTTTTTTGATATCTCGTGACGGAGGGGCGGTACGACCCCTTCCATTTTTGAACATTCGAAAAAAGAGTTGTTTTTCAATAATTTGCAGCCTTAAACGGTGATGAGATAGAAATTTAGTGTCAAAGGGACTTTTATGTAAAATTAGACGCCCGATTTGATGGCGTACTCAGAATTCTGAAAAAAACGTATTTTTCATCGAAAAAAACACTAAAAAAGTTTTAAAAATTCTCCCATTTTCCGTTACTCGACTGTAAAAAATTTTGGAACATGTCATTTTATGGGAAATTTAATGTGCTTTTCGAATCTATATTGTCCCAGAAGGGTAATTTTTTCATTTAGAACAAAATTTTTAATTTTCAAATGTCGTGTTTTTTCTAACTTTGCAGGGTTATTTTTTAGAGTGTAACAATGTTCTACAAAGTTGTAGAACAGACAATTACAAAAATTTTAATAAATAGACATAAGGGGTTTGCTCATAAACATCACGAATTATCGCGATTTTACGAAAAAAAGTTTTGAAAAAGTTACTTTTTGCGTTTCTCTTTGTTTCGTCGTCCGTGTCTGTCGCGGGTGGTGACCATGAACGGCCATGATCGACGACGACCAACTTTTTCAAAACTTTTTTTCATAAAATCACGATAACTCGTTATGTTTATAAGCAAACCCCTTATGTCTATATATTAAAATTTTTGTAACTGTCTGCTCTACAACTTTGTGCAACATTGTTACACTCTAAAAAATAACCCTGCAAAGTTAGAAAAAACACGAAATTTAAAATGAAAATTTTTGTTCTAAATGAAAAAAGACCCTTCTGGGTAAATGTAGATTCGAAAAGAACATTAAATTTCCCATAAAATGACATGTTCCAAAAATTTTTACAGTTGAGTAACGGAAAATGGGAAAATTTCTAAAACGTTTTTAGTGTTTTTTTCGATGAAAAATACGTTTTTTTCGGAATTCTGAGTACGCCATCAAATCGGGCGTCTAATTTTACATAAAAGTCCCTTTGACACTAAATTTCTATCTCATCACCGTTTCAGGCTGCAAATTATTGAAAAACACCTCTTTTTTCGCATGTTCAAAAATGGAAGGGGTCGTACTGCGCTTCCGTCACGAGATATCAAAAAACGGACCTCGGATTTGTGATCAGGGACAAAAGTTACCCCTTGGGACAAAGTTTCACGCAAATCTAAGAGGGGCAACTGCTGTGTGAGTTGGCGGAGAATTACCCATTTATATATTTTACAATTTTACGAAAAGGATAATTTTGATTTCTTGCAAATTTTTTGTGATTATAAATATTAATATAGAAATGATGAGAATTATAATCAACAATAAAAAAATGTTTTATTTTGAAACGAAGACATTTTAAAAAACATGGTCAAAATTCAAACAATACGATGAATCAGCTTTTTTTTTGCAAAAGCATAAAAAATAATTAAATTTTCCTATTTTTTATATAATAATATTTGAAATTTTGATGAAAAATCAAAGTTGCTCGAGCCGGGGTTCGATAACGTTTCAATCCGATTGATGCAAACGTTCCTCAGGGCGGGGCTTGTCGATTAAAGCTAAGGTACCTCACGCACGGCTAGCCTGCGTAGACATGGGTCACCGAAGCTTAGCAGGGCCAACACCATCTAAAAGCCTATGCGAGTTATTTGCAAGTATAAAATGTGAAAATCTAAAAATACAAGCAAACAACTTAATTTGTAAGAAGCGGCCGAGTGGCCCTATTTGGTTGGTTACACAATATATGAAAATTTGTTCGGAAGCTTTTTTTTCTAAATTTAGACAATCAATTCATTTATTGAATATTTCATGAGCAGCCTTAAGGGCCAGTTATAGAACTTTTTTTAAAAAAAGCCGTCGCGGGCCGGATGAAATGGCTTCACGTGCCGGATTTAGCCCGCAGGCCGAAAGTTGGACAGGCCTGTTTCAAACTATTGTCTATTCTTGTCCATACTGAAGAAGAGATATTTGAAGGGCTGAAAAATTATTTTCATTTATTCATATTGCTGATCTTTACCTTGAAAATTGATGATTTCTTGGAAACTATTGATCAGATTTCTTAATTCAAAACTAGAACTCATTCAAAATTTTCTTAACCGTTTAAAAAGGTGTGAATTTTAAACTCTTGACCTAAGGGCCATCCATAAACCACGTGGATACCTTAGGGGAGGAAGGGGGGGGGGCATTAAAATTGACATTTCGGCAGTAGTGCCCACAATCCGGATTTGCCGGAGGCCCCGGGGATGTACCGAAGGCGGGACATGTGCCGAATCATAAGAGTTGAGGAAATATGTGTATCAAACTTTTACTGGACATGAGAAGTTGATTTTTGTCATTATCTGAAGTTAAGCAGTTAAAATTAATCGCCTTTTTTTGTGCCGCTGCGAAAATCTGTCTCTGGAAATTTAGAATAACTTTTCCGTAATCAATTAGAGCCCTGAAAAGGGCAGTTTGAATGTTTGCTGTTCAAATTTACTTTGCTGCCGCCGATTGCTTGCAACAGCATTGCAAAAACTTTTCCGCATCTAGGTAACTTTCGAGTGCTTAGGAAAAGTCGATTGAATTCACCTTGATTTCTATATCAGCTACGACGTTGAAATTATGTCTTAAAACTTTTCAAATCAAACAGCCTGTTTCAGGGCCACGAAATTGATCACACAAGAGTTATCTTGTGTAATTATAAGGGTAATTCTCTACCAACTCACACGAAATCGGGAAAAGTTGCCCCGACCCCTCTTCGATTTGCGTGAAACTTTGTCTTAAGGGGTAACTTTTGTCCCTGATCACGAATCCGAGGTCCGTTTTTTGATATCTCGTGACGGAGGGGCGGTACGACCCCTTCCATTTTTGAACATGCGAAAAAAGAGGTGTTTTTCAACAATTTGCAGCCTGAAACGGTGATGAGATAGAAATTTGGTGTCAAAGGGACTTTTATGTAAAATTAGACGCCCGATTTGATGGCGTACTCAGAATTCCGAATAAACGTATTTTTCATCGAAAAAAACACTAAAAAAGTTTTAAAAATTCTCCCATTTTCCGTTACTCGACTGTAAAAATTTTTGGAACATGTCATTTTATGGGAAATTTAATGTACTTTTCGAATCTACATTGTCCCAGAAGGGTCATTTTTTCATTTAGAACAAAATTTTTCATTTTAAAATTTCGTGTTTTTTCTAACTTTGCAGGGTTATTTTTTAGAGTGTAACAATGTTCTACAAAGTTGTAGAGCAGACAATTACAAAAATTTTGATATATAGACATAAGGGGTTTGCTTATAAACATCACGAGTTATCGCGATTTTACGAAAAAAAGTTTTGAAAAAGTTACTTTTTGCGTTTCTCTTTGTTTCGTCGTCCGTGTCTGTCGCGGGTGACCATGAATGGCCATGATCGATGACGACCAACTTTTTCAAAACTTTTTTTCGTAAAATCGCGATAACTCGTGATGTTTATAAGCAAACCCCTTATGTCTATATATCAAAATTTTTGTAATTGTCTGCTCTACAACTTTGTAGAACATTGTTACACTCTAAAAAATAACCCTGCAAAGTTAGAAAAAACACGAAATTTTAAAATGAAAAATTTTGTTCTAAATGAAAAAATGACCCTTCTGGGACAATGTAGATTCGAAAAGTACATTAAATTTCCCATAAAATGACATGTTCCAAAAATTTTTACAGTCGAGTAACGGAAAATGGGAGAATTTTTAAAACTTTTTTAGTGTTTTTTTCGATGAAAAATACGTTTATTTGGAATTCTGAGTACGCCATCAAATCGGGCGTCTAATTTTACACAAAAGTCCCTTTGACACCAAATTTCTATCTCATCACCGTTTCAGGCTGCAAATTATTGAAAAACACCTCTTTTTTCACATGTTCAAAAATGGAAGGGGTCGTACCGCCCCTCCGTCACGAGATATCAAAAAACGGAACTCGGATTCGTGATCAGGGACAAAAGTTACCCCTTAGGACAAAGTTTCACGCAAATCGAAGAGGGGTCGGGGCAACTGCTGTGTGAGTTGGTAGAGAATTACCCATAAGGGAATCATGGGGAAATTTGGACCGCCCATTCGAATCGAAAATTTCAACAATCATCTTGCAAAGTTCTTTGTCATAATGGTCATGTGTAACATAACCACCTGCACATTTTTTTTTCTTTTACATCAAATATCAGTTCTGCGACTTCATTTAAGTCAAGTCGAAATTGAATTGTTGATTGGCTATTAAATTACCAAATGCATTTCTTTTCAATGTTTCATCATCGCCATTTTGGCCGCCATTTTGGATTAAAAAATCCTAATTAACTTTAGCATAGTTTAGGGGTCATACTTAAGCTCTACAGTCAAGATTTGAAATAAATAAATAATTCTCCTTGTCAAGAAAATGAAAGACATAAATAAAAAATAGAATCAAAATATAGATCGTTACATTTTTAATTACATTTTAGAAATAGCTTCAAATTTTGTAACTTTTGTTGCAGTAAATTTGGATGATTATGTTCACAAATCCATTTTTTCTTTTTACTACCATAGTGGAATTTTATGATTTTATAAGCAATATTCATAGACAATTATCGAAATTCCACCCCATCCCTTGAATGGGATGGCTTCGCGAGAGTTCGCTTGAAAAGTGCGCGAAAGTCGCTGGTGTGAAAAAATAGTACGGCTGACGGTGCTGAGGCACTACGACATGGTTGTAAAAAGTAAAATCTAAATTGGCACCCGTTTGACCACATTACATAATCTTTATTTTGGTACCCGGTGGCAGCAGTTGGTCAATGATTAGTGGAGAGTGGGACTTTTTTTTCACCTTCTGCTCCTGACATTGACTCTTTACGTAGGATGTGTGTTGTCCGATGAAAGCAGAGTGACATTTTGAATTTATGATTTATGGCTGTGACACGTGATCAATTATTAATTCCGAAATGGGTGGGCTGTTTGAAGTGGTTCAATTGTAATTAAAATTTACTGCAGCGAAAAAAGTGCTGTTCACAAATTAAATTATGACATAAATGCTGCAACTCGACGCACTGAAAAAAATGCTTTCACCGCAACCAATCACGCGCGTAAATCACCCACGTGTAATTTATTCAAAAGCTCGGCTGTGATTAATTAGCATCAATTACTAATTGATCGTTCGCCACCCCGACACGTGCAACGAGTGGGCTATTCGTGAAAAGTCTAGATGCTGACGACGGGTGGCAAAGTTTTCCTTTCACAAATCTCGACGCACAAACTGAAGATTTGACTTAAAGCTCGACTAGATTTGTCACAAAGTTAAGCAAAGCTATCCCTGCGGGGCTGAGATTAATGCTGATTTATTCAGCAAACTTTTTTGTCAGAGTCGGCCTCATATGCATGTAATTAATCGCCGTTCAAAGTGCACATTTTAAGCACTGAAGGAAAATTTTGTTTAAAAATAATCTTTCTATATTAATTCTGTTGTAACTTTCAAAAAGAATAATTAATGACAAGTAGATTTCCATATGCATTTTATGGTGCAGAATTCCCTCCGTGTGTAACACCACTCTCACGGGGTGCAATATGATCAATTTTATAATCCTCAACGCCCACGCCTCGTTAGTACCAGCAGCAGCAGCAGCCCAACATGGATCTAACTACAACCACTAACTGTAGTTAGTAGAGAGAGGCGGTGGTGGCGGTGAGGGAAAAGGGGTTACCGCGTGTGATTGCATAATCGTAAATGCTTCAAACGGTACACGGCTGTAATTTATTCATTAAAACGCGATTAGCAATTAATGAAAGTGAATCCACAGCAAACTACTCGCTTTTTATGGGTGTGTGTGTGTGTTTGTATGTGCAGTTTATGAAAATGAGTTCTAGTATGGAAAGCAACAAGTTCTGAATAATTACTCAATGTAGGTGGAATATTTGAGTGAAAAGTGTAAATCAATACTAACCTATAAATATTGTATATATTTAATTTGCAATATCGTTTTAATTTTGTGATTCGAAACTTTATAGAATTATTTTAAACTATATTTTAATCAGTCAAAAATCTGATCAAAAATATTCAAACCAACTTCTTGGTCAAATTATAATCAGCTAATAATTCCTTCTTCTAAATAACTTCCCAACGAAATGCATCCACTTCCATCATACGGCGCATCAAGGTCAACGAGGCGGCGCGTGCCGTTTTATAGCCGCGACTAGAACTGAATTTATTAAGGCTCCGTTCGACTAAGCTGCGAATTTGCCCGCTGAATCGCAATGGAGACTAGGGAAAGGGGGATTAGAATCTGACGGTCGGCGTCTCAACTTTAATGCATATATGCGTTGTTTCCAAATGTGAAAGAAATAAACCGTCTACTGCTTGAATTTTTATTTTTCCCGTGTTCAGGGGATCCTATTGAGCATTTTTTGTTGTTTGGAAAACTTTACTTCTCTTGTTTTATGTTTTTTTTTGTTGTAGACTTAGTGATTTTTTACGCTCAAAAATGCAAATTTCATGGGGACCTCAATTACAAACACCAAATTTCACGGAGTTTTCGCGGAACGTGAAAAAATATTTATGAAAATGTTTTGTTAAACATGCAGAAACTTCTTTTTATGCATTATTATATATTATTTTTCAATAAACATTAAAACAATCTTCGCAAAGGTAATGTTAAAGCAAGATTCAACAAAACAATCTTACAATTAAAATAATTTTAAAAAAATTGCAAAGTTTTCATCTAACTATTCAAAAACTAAAAAAAAAGTAGGCCTGAATAATCGGGGGGCATAATAGTAATTTATGCAACACGTTGCAAAAAGAAGATTTTTTCAGCACGTGTCGTACATTTATCCAACGAGGTTCACCGAGTTGGATAAATACGACAAGTGCTGAAAAAATCAAGGTTTGCAACGAGTTCCATACAACATTTTTTGCAATTTCAATATTTTTCAAAACTAGTGCTGAAAAGTTTAACTTCAGTAGAACCTTTCAGCATTTGTTTTGAAATGTGTTTCTATTCGATTCTGTTATTTTTAGTAGATAAAAGTAGGCTGTTCCGTCACGCGAGAATGACAGGAAAAGTAGGAAGTTTCAAGACAGAATTGCAAGAAAATATTTTTTCGAAAAACTTGAAAATTAAATTGGAAATTTAAGTTTAATCAACCGAAAACCAGTTCAAATGCATTATAATCATATTTAGCATGTTTGAACTCTTTGGAAGACATTTTAAATTTTCATGAAATACCAATGTACAGTCATAGCATAGCATAGCATTGGTGTCTACCCGTAGCTGCTACTTCGTTATTGACCAGGACCCCCAAACATTGCTCCGTGGACCACAGATGAAAAGTAGGAACCAATCATCACCCCTTCGCAATTTTCAAAGGTCCCTATCGTGCTGATCAATACCGACGCCGGCCACGACCAGTGGTAAGACACGGGGAAGTGGATGGGAATGTTAGCCGATACTTGAGTGATGGGACCGCCAAATCGACTGCGTCTCCGACAAAGTATCACATGAGTTTTGAGGGGTTAGTAAGATGGGTATGAGGTCAGGATTCACTGTGGTAGGTGATGCGACCATGAGCAATTTGTTTATCGGTTGAAATTTTAAAAATCTTAGGCAGCCGGCTGCGGAAAGATACCTATCTAGGGATTTAAATATAGTATTAATTCGACCGCGATTCTCCAGAAATTCTCCGTCGGCGTGCCTTCCGATCAACGGTGATGTAGGAAGGGCTTCATTCATTAAAATTATTTTATATCATAAACCTTAAAACATATCCGTCGACGTGCCTTCCGA
Organism: Culex pipiens pallens; assembly: GCF_016801865.2. Lineage (NCBI taxonomy): Eukaryota > Metazoa > Arthropoda > Insecta > Diptera > Culicidae > Culex > Culex pipiens. Next base: position 54,902,658 of record NC_068939.1, read on the forward strand.
TCCTCGATGATATGGAAAGGACTTAATCAAGCAATACGACTTGCTTGTCTCAAAAAACAAAAATCGAATCGTTTCTATCGAAAACTATATAAAGAGAACAAAAATAAAATTCATCGGCCAACGAACGCGCGAACAAAAAATAAATGAAAAAAGAAGAAGAAGAAATCCAATCACCCCATGTACAAAAATAGCGACACAAAAGAGACGGAAAATAACACGAAAAAACAGGACTGCGCGTCCACACAGGCACCGCACTACTGATCAATTTTCATGAAATACCAATGTACAGTCCCACAAAAAGTTTTTTTTCGCAAAAAAAAATTCCGTTAATGCATCGATATTTTAAAAACAATTGGACGCGTGTAACATGCATTTTAAAACACTTTTTTCATCCAAATGTTGAAACGTAGGCTTGTAATTTCAATTTTTATACATTTTTTTTATTTTTCCCCCCCTCAACTTTGGTCAGAGCCGAGGGACATAAACTTCAAAAAATATTTGCAATGGCCTTATTAGGAAAACATAATTTAATCTGTAACAAAATCTTCCATTTTTTTTCAAAATCAGAACAGAAAAAAACGGTTTTTGTTCTTCCACTTCCACGTGAATAATCAAACCAAATAATCAAATATCTTGAAAAATGAACCGGATTCAGAAAAAAATGTTCGTTTGATCTGACTTTAGAGATAAATAACTATTCATTTAAAAATTTATCTTTCAAATCAAATAATAGTTAAATTGTTAAAACAGCGAATGAAAATATTACTAAGTTCAGTAAGTTTCCTAAGAAAAACTAGAAATCTTTTATTGATACTCTTAAAAGCAATCTATTCTCTCAATATTTTTATTGACTGTATTGGAATTCAATAACTCAATTTATATTTGAAATTGTTTTGACTTTCAGGGAAAGACGACTATTTTTACTGGATGTAACTTTAACATGAATGTTTGCTCTTAATTAATTTCTAGAAATACTTCAGTTCAATTAAAAATCTGTGCTATCTTTAATAAAATGTCATAATATACTTGTTCAGTTAATTTAAACAAGTTTCGGTTGAAAAAGACAAAACCTATAAAAAATATTGGAAAAATACCTTGGTACCTAGACATGTATAGGTCATTGCTGAAATTTTTAAGTTATCGCAGTTTTTGTGAAAAAAGTTGATTTTTTGCCAATTTCGTCATTCTTCGGTTTTTGCGCGCGGCGCGTCAAAAAACACGGATTTTATTTTCAAAAAATCATATCTCGGAATCCTGTTAATGAACTCCTCCCATTTTTTAGCATGTTATGTAAAAATGTCCGGAGAATCCGATAAAAATATTTCCAGACATAGGCTCTTTGGTCCAGACACTGTCAAAACGACATTTTAAAGTTTCATACGCCCTTTTCATATGTTAGGCTAGATTTTTGAAACTTCTTATTATTTTTCTTTGAAAGGCCAACTTATCACCTTTCATTTGCGTATAAGACAATTGAAATCGGTTAAAATGGCGAGGAGTTATGATTTTTCGAAAAAAGTGGTTTTTGCGAAAATCGACGAAAATGGCCATTTTTCAGACTAACACGGTGTAGGTCACCCTAATGGCCAAACAAAAAAATACGGGTCTAATTATTTCGGCCAGGGAACCCCCAGAAAAATTTTGAGCCCGATCCGAGCACTTTTGTTTTTTTCCATGCTGTTTTCGTGGGGAATTGCTGTATAAGAATATTCGAAGATCCTATTTTAAGCCTCTCCATAGTGACATTACATCATTCGGAGGATTTGACAATGTTTGCATTTTTAGCCTCGCAAAGGTGCAATAGTTTTTTAAGTTTAAGTATAATCACAGCCAAAGAAAATTTGCCAATTTGTTTGACCGAAAATAAACCCCCTGCGCAGATTTCGTACGACATCAAATTAAAAAAAAAAAGTAGAAACAACTCGAAAAAAATGCACACGCGCTTGAACTTGAAAATTTATTTAAATCACGCTCTTGCTTGGCTTCGCACCAAACCAAACAACGCCGCGTGCTAGCGCAAGCGTTTTGGTTTCCTAATAGTTGGTGCACTCACACACGCTGTACACTTAGAATCAGCTGTGTGAGTAGTGATCGACTTAACCAGAGAGAGAGAGGGTGCATTTCTCGCCTCTAAAACGGTATTCGGTACGGTTGTGAGAGTATATTCTACGCAAATCAACCGCTGACGTCATTCGTAGTCCGTACGGTGCTGCCATCTGTGCCAAGTTCAAGGAACTTTCTCACTTTAGTATACATTTTAAGTGAGTTCTCAAGTTCAAGTGAGAGTGTGTGTTAGTAGCTCTTCGTTATTCACCACTCTCGCGTGGTGAATTTCCGCCAAATTCTCTCTCGAGTACTTGCGACGCTAAGTAACTCACTCACACGTGCGCACAATCTCGCCCCCCTCAAGTGAGAGTGAGAGTGTTGCAGCGCGGTGACTGATTGTGTTCTCCACTGGGCACCAGCGTCAACTTGTCTGTCGAGAACGCGATAACGCCGCCGCCGCTTGAGAATCGCCAAAGTGACGTCATCCGGCGCGGGGTTTGTGTGTGACGCCCGTTCAGCTTGAGTGGGTTAGGCCGATGCTCTAATGCAACATTGTTGCTGTCTTGCTAGTTGAAAGGGGGATTTTCGCCGAGCCCCGCGAGACGGTGATCGTAATGAGACATGTTTTGTGTGCGGTTGACAGCGAGGTGTGATTTGATCGCAAGGGCTTGGCAATTAGAAAGTGATTGATGGGTTAATGACTTAATTGAAATTGGTTTCATTTCATACGGAAGTTTTGTATTTTGGATTGAAATATACATTTTTAAATCGAATATATAACATCGATTATCCGAAACCCCGCTATCCAAAGTTTCGATTATCCGAAGTTCGATTATCCGAAGCTCGATTATCCGAAGGTTTGTATGAGACTTAAGATAATCAAATCATAAACCGAATTCGGCGACCCCATTTTAATAAAATTTTAATGGTTTGAACAAAAAATTGATTTTTTTTTTGTTCCAGATTCGATTATCCGAAGTCCCATACAAACCTTCAGATAATTGAACTTTGGATAATCGAAACTTCGGATAATCGAGTCTAGACTGTAAAAGAAATCCTCGATTATACAAATTGTACGCAATGTTTTGGGAACTAAAACGATTCGATATTCGAATAAAAATAGTTTTTCTACCCTGTTACATTAAACTTGAATTTTCATAAAACGAGGCTTAAAATGCGTTTCCTTTGCATTATAAATCAGCATTTTAACTCTATAGTGATTCCAACTCCGGTTTCAAGATATTGAGGGACTTTTGAACAAAACGGCTTTGTTTGTTTCAATTTCAATCCAGCAATTTATTATTCCAGCAGGAGTCGCTGGACGTCGGCAATCAGTTAGCAGCGCCACACTAACCGCCAAGCCCAAACCTTAAATATTAATTCCTACCTTCCGAGAGTAACCATGCAGCCAGCATGAATCAGCACACCATCCACCCTTAAAGGCCAACATAGGGGGTGCCACCACCGCTAGAGCTTTCACGTGTTTGTCGTAAATAATAACAAATTACACACATGTGTTCCGTGTTTGTAAAGCGTTTTCAAGTCCAACTTTGGACCAATGGTTTCGATTGCCACCGGCCAACGGCTGGGTGCAAAAAAAGTACAGAATACAGTTTCTTATCCCAAGTTTGGGTTTTGGTGTGACCTAGGCCAGTGGGAGCTAAGCTAGTCGTGCCAGAATCCATTTTCGTATGGTTTTTGTGAGCTTATAATTTGAATGGAAACAAGCTGGCATAAAACTGAAAAATGTGTATCTGAAGCATATGTGATGTTTGATTTATAAGTTTTTTTTTAAACATATAACAGTCAATTGTAGTTGTCTTATCTTTAATGACCTAACATTCAGAAGTTTTTTTTTGATTTTGTGAGCAATTTCTCGTACGGATTGTCCTTCATAGTTTGTGACTTAACTGGATTATAGATCTCTATGATATTGCCTGCAATTTTTATGTTATGTTACTTTTCTATTTCGACTCACTTAATAAAAAAAACTAAAACCCAGCATTGTGGGTCGGGTAGGGCCTTTAGTTTAGTAGATCCTTTGCGGAAATGGCTTTTTCTAAAGTCATGACTTCAGCACAAAACTAAACAAACCCAGAAAGCCCCGATAAGTGAGCCAAGCCAAATGGTTGTGAAAATAACATTGCTGGGGTTGGGTAGCACTTGTGCGAATGATGTCTCAGTTTATGAAGCAACAATTTTGTGGAATATCAAGAGCAACAGAATGGAACCACCTCCTAGGCGTCATCCATAAAGTATGTCACGCTAAAATCGGCCAAAATTAACCCCCCCTCCCCCCTATGTCACACTTTGTCACGCTGGCTCTGACCCCCCCTCGAAAAGTACGTCACTCTTTGTCGGACCCCCCCCCCCCCATTTTGTTTTTTTGTACAATCTAGATTAAATTTTCAAAATGTCATATTCTAGCAAAACAATGCAAAAGGACCGAAGCCGAAGTGTAAACAAAGAGTCTCTCCTGCTCATGTCAGTTGATGTTTACATTCGGAATGAGCAGGATAGACTCTTTGTTTACACTTCGGCTTCGGTCCTTTTGCATTGTTTTGCTAGATATCTGGATAGAAATCCATGTGGCACGATTTATAGTTGTAGGATTATATTTTTATTTGGAGTTCAATCGAGGAAGTTAATTATTGCAGGTTGTGTGTTGATTATTTTTTTCAAAATATGATTTAAACATTTAAATCAAATATCAAAAAGTCTGTTTCTTAAAACCTTGTATCGTGTTTTTTTATGAATATAGTTTATGAAACATTACTCTTTTAAACTTTTTTAAAATATATTTTAAGACTGAATTTTCAGTATTCAAGAAATAGTCTAGCGTGACGTCACAGTCTCACGGACCCCCCTTCCCCCCCTTGTCTCTCTTTGTCACGCTTGCGACAACCCCCCCCCCCCTCCCCCCTAGAGCGTGACGTACTTTATGGATGACGCCCTACTTAAATTTCAATTTGGCGTGCGAACAACATAAAGTAGCCGATTGATAGTGACTCATTCCAACGGGGTAATCAGAGGCATAAGTGCTGAAACTATGTTGTATGTGTTCCATTAAGATTAATGACTAGAGAGCAACTCTCTACGAAATCGGCCGATTTCGACCATTTTTATTTTTTTGTATTCTTTGATTTGACTTAAATGTTTTTGGGGGCCTTCCCTATGACCAAATAAGCTATTTTGCGTCATTGGTTCACCCATACAAGTCTCCATACAATTTTGGCTGCTGTCCATACAAAAATGGTATGTAAATATTCAAAAACGGTAACTTTTGAGTGAATTTTCTGATCAATTTGGTGTCTTCGGCAAAGTTGTAGGTATTGTTGAGGACTTTTAAGCATAAGCATAAGCATAAGCATAGGTGCCCACCCGCAGTTGCTACTCCGTTATTGACCAGGACCTCCAGAAGTTACATCCACGAGCCGTGGAAGATAAGTGGGTGCTATCTTTCCTCGCTTCGCAACTTCTCAAAGGCCCCTATCATGCTGATCAATACCGGAGCCGGCCACGACCAGTGGTAGCGTCACGGGGAAGTGGATGGGAATGTTAATCCGATACTTGAGTGATAGAGACCGCCCAATCGACCGACAAAGTATCACATGAGTTTTGAGGGGGTTAGTAGATGGGTATGAGGTCAGGATTCACGAGTGGCAGTGATGTGACCATGAGCATTTTGTTTATCGGTTGAAATTTTAAATCTTAGGCAGCCGGCTGCGGAAAGATAAATAATTGATTATTTAAAAAGTTTGTTTTAATCGAACGCGTGCCAACCGAGCGGTAGTGCTATGGGCAGGACTTATCAGTATATTTTTACTGTTGGTACAATTAAGATAAAGCGAGCAAATGTCAAAAATAGTAGATGAGTTAATACTAAAGCTGCCAGTTGGAATAAATTATTACGATAAACGAATATAAACGAAAAGAAAACAGAACACCACGTAACCAATTGTAATGAAATTAAAACAATAACTTAAACGAACTTAACCGGCGGCGTGCCTTCCTATCAACGATGATAAAAGAAGGACTTATAAATTTAAAATATAAAAAGACTCCAAAAAATACGTTGCATAGTAACCGCGAAGTCCCGCTACTCACAATCGAATCCGAAAGATAGCTATCTAGAATTTTAAATATAGTATTAATTCGACCCCGATCCTCCAGAAATTCTTCGTCGGCGTGCCTTCCAATCAACGGTGATGTAAGAAGGGCTTTATTTATTAAAATGATTTTATATCATAAGCCTTAAAACATATTCGTCGGCGTGCCTTCCGATCATCGATGATATAGAAAGGACTTAATCCAGCAATACGACTTGCTTGTCTCGAAAAAAAAAAAGAATTCGGATCGTTTCTATCGAAAACTATGTAAAGAGAACAAAAATAAACTCATTGGCCAAAAATGACAAAAATCCGCAACTTTTGAGCCATAGAGAAACATGGTCAAAAAATCTGCCGCCGAGTTATAATTTTTTGAAAAAATAGTGATTTTTGGAAGAAATCGAAGTTTCATGCAAAAACAAATTTGGCATTATTTTTTAATGCAAAATTGAATTTGCAATCGAAAAGTTCTGCACAGATTTTTTGATAAAGGGCTCCGTTTTCAAGATATAGCCACCGAAAGATCGATTTTAGCGAAATATTTGCAGTTTTTCGATTTTTTAAAATAGTGACCATGAGTAAGGCTACCAACTCTTGCTGAGCAAAAATCCGTATCCGAGTTTTTTTTTATTGAAAAGGTCCTACTTCCAAAGTTAAAGAACGAGAGAATAGTCCTCACGAAAAGAAACGCGAGGAAAGTGCTATTTTGCGTGTTCTTTCGTTCATTGGAACAATTCTTCCTATTGAGTGGCTTTTATGGACAAATGACCGCCACTTAGTCATCGAACCATGGTGGCCCATACGGCAAAGGCACGGTTCAATACGCTGAAGGTCTTGGCTTCGAGTCTTGGCACCGGTATTTTTTTTATAGATGAACTTTTTTGGGAAATGAACCCATGAGTAAAGTACTCTCGGTAATTTCGGGATTTATCCTCTCAGTCCGCACACAGTACCATTTTACTACGGAATCGTGCTCTTTATCCTCTCGTATGCCGATTCCCAGTTCTGGGTGTATAACATGTGAAACACCACAGTCTATAGGACCTATAAAAAAAAAACTCTAGATTTGTTAATTTCTAATGTTCAAATATTTTCACAAGTTTAAGAAAGCCTTTGGAAATGGATAATTATATTTAGTAAGGAATTTCTAAAAGAGCAATTCTAGAGTTTTTCAAACTCTAGAATTATTGATAATCAAGTTTGAATTGAGGAGACCCCGGAAAACTCTTCCTTTTTTAAATCAAACTCACAGAAAAATAAAAATTTCTAGTTAACAAAAGCTTCGACATAATAAAAAAGCAATTCAATGATAAAAAAATGTTAATGTTCCGTACAAATCCGTATTGTGCGTAAAATTCCCTACAAAAATTCCAGCCTGTTAAAAATCCGCGAAGAGGTTCGAAAATCCGTATGGTAAGGAAAAAAAACCGTACAGTTGGTAGCCTTAACCGTGAGTGACCATCTCTAAAAATATTTTTTTAGAAAAGTTCAGAAAATTTGCTATAAAGTTGTCTAAGAGACATTGAAGATTGGACATCGGGTTGCTGAGATAGAGCCGCTTTAAGAAAAAGAAACACGAAAATTGAAGTTTTCTAAATCTCATAAAAACAACCCACCATTTTTTAATGACGATATCTCAGCAACTAATGGTCCGATTTTCAATGTTAATGCATGAAACATTTGTGAAATGTTTCGATCTTTTTTGAAAAATATTTTCATCTTTTTTAAATCAAGACGTACATTTCAAAAGGGCCAAACATTGAATATTTCGCCCATTTTAATGTTAGTCTTGATTTAATTTTTTTCCATTTTTTTTCGAAAAGATCGGAAAATTTCACAAATGTTTCATGCATTAACATTGAAAATCGGACCATTAATTGCCGAGATATCGTCATTAGAAAATGGTGGGTTGTTTTGGTCAGATTTAGAAAACTTTAATTTTCGTGTTTCTTTGTCTTAAAGCGGCTCTATCTCAGCAACCCGAGGTCCAATCTTCAATGTCTCTTAGACAATTTTATAGCAAATTTTCTGAACTTGAAAAAAACATTTTTAGAAATGGTCACTCATGGTCACTATTTTAAAAAATCGAAAAACTGCAAATATTTCGCTAAAATCGATCTTTCGGTGGCTATATCTTGAAAACGGAGCCCTTTATCAAAAAATCTGTTCAGTACTTTTTGATTGCAAATTCAATTTTGCATAAAAAATAATGCCAAATTTGTTTTTGCATGAAACTTCGATTTCTTTCAAAAATCACTATTTTTTCAAAAATTTATAACTCGGCGGCAGATTTTTTGACCATGTTTCTCTATGGCTCAAAAGTTGCGGATTTTTGTCACCTAAAACATATAAAAAAAAACTCGAAAATCAAAAAATACGTATTTTAGGAAATTGAGTTTTAGTGAAAAAAAAGGTTAAGATGGTATGTCAGAGACATAACCGAAAGACATAGGACCAAACAATTTTGGATTGCTAGTGAAATCTGGAATAAGATTTTATTTTGTTTCATAGATTTGTCGGCAAAATTGTCATAAATGTTCCCCCAAGGTGAACCTTCCATGAGGGTACCGGCGACTTTAGGTTGTGGCCACTACTGTCGAAATGGCCATTTGCAGGTTCAATATCAAAACTATTAATACCCATATTGCCACAACTCGTACGTTTCGGTTAATGTTACCCCGGGCCCAAGGGGAACCTGCTTTGAGGGCACCGGCCACTCCAGGTTGTGGCCACCGCTGTCGAAATGGCAATTTTTCATGAGAACCGCCTTAGCATAGCGACTTCCACCAGTCCGCGTCGCTCTAATTTCCTCCTTCTGCTGCTGTTGGTTCTTCCTTCTGGTTGCTGGTCTTCTTCTATTGGCTGCTGCTGCTGCTCCTCCGCGCCGGTCCGACGTGCACAGTTCGAGTGCTCGTTTCAATGTGACTTGCTTTTGCGAAATTTTCTGCTTAAATAGCGACACAGCCGGAGAACGGCACAAAAGGGGCGCGGCCTCGAATGCATACGCACGCTCTGATTGGTCATCTGTCCGATTTGTACTGAAAAATTACTCATTTTGATTGCATGTTTTAAGTGCTTGAACTATGTTTAGTCAAACTATCTATGTAGTTAAACGATAGCTGAAGTCTTCCCCTTTCGATTGATGGTTCAACCGTCTGAATTAATTCACAGGGGAAAAAGATATAAGCGTTCGAAATGTCCCCTTTTCTGAACGCTTAAAAGTGACGCTTTGGATCGAATTTCTGAACTGCCCCCCAATATAGTAAGTAGAGACATAGTCCTATGTCAAAAAGTTGATTAAAAAATCTGCAAATTTTTTTTCCGTGTACTTATTTTTTCTCAAAAGTCCTCAACAATACCTACAACTTTGCCGAAGACACCAAATTGATCAGAAAATTCACTCAAAAGTTACAGTTGTTTGAATTTGCTGCTGTGTGAGTAGGCGGAGAATGACACATTTTCAAGTAGCTTAAAAAATTGTCATCAATTATTCTTTTACATTGTTAGTCCGTCTTCTGATTGCTGAGATGTGGCCTAGTAAGGATTTGTAACTGCTATGCAATGTATTATTTTCTATTGATATTGTATTTACTTCCTCAACAACTTGTTTACACAAATTCCCCAGCAAAACTTTGCTTCCCGAGGAGTTGGTCCGCACGGGATATGTCCGTCCGCGCGGTGCAATCTGACACGTCCCGGGGTAAAAATTCTATTACACCACGCTTAAGCTGCTAAGTATCGGACATTTCGTGAGCAGACTGCTCCATCAGAGCCAAAGCCCTCTCAGACCATTGCCATCTTCCATAGAACAGCTTGATGGGATTCTGAGTACATACAACAGTTTCTTCTTTTTCTTTCAGTTTGCCTCTCCTCTTCACCCAAGAAGTTTGTTTCTCGTAAAAGGGTAGAAGCTCAAGATGGAAGCAACAGCATCAAATCAAACCCCCAACAAGCTTCAATGAATAATAATGAAACAAAATGAATCTGATTTCGTTTTCCCACACCCCCACCCACATTTCCCTCCCCCACCCATACTTCCCACTTGCAACCGTATGTGTGCGCCATGATAGAGACAAAATACAAAAAAAAAAAACGAGTCGTGATCAAACTATTAAAAGATTGATTGTTTCGCTCCACCATATCGACTTGGGCTCAGCTTCCAGCAATTGCAATGTGGGGCCTGATCCTTACCTGGCTCCACAGCAAGCAGCAGCACTGCACTGTTTTGAGCAGCATCCATATAGGAATTGCATGTGCCATGCCCGAAACGACGCGAATAAATGTGATTGAAGTTTCGATTCATGTCGTGCCTCCCTTCCCAACCCTCTCCTACGTCGATGGCGTCGTGGCTTGACTTTTCGCGACGTTTAAAGCGCAAGCACAATTTGAAAAGCTGTTGAAGTTCGCGAGTGGTGCTTGAAGGAGGGTTTTGGGCGATGGGACTGTTGTAGGGAGTTGAGGTTGGATTTTTTTCTTGAATTTTATTTTGTTAATTTAAAAAGGAATGCAGTCATTTTTAAGAAATATAATTTAGAACAAACAATTCAAATGACAACTTTGAGTTGATATTTATAAAACTAGATAAATCACGAAACAATTTGAAATCACTCCCTGTCACGGTACCAATCTACCTCCATTTCAGCGCAGGGTCGTATGGGGTGAGACGGACCTTGCCTTATGACCACTAAATTGTTCCGACGTTGGGCATCATAGCAGTTGCTACTACTACCTTCGTTGATGTGTCGTATGCTCACAGTAACTAGGCTCTACTCTCTGTAAAACACCCTCCGCCAACAACAGTCGATGGAAACAGCACACAGCTGGACGACTGGAGGGGTCAGGGTCAGTGCAGTGCTGCCAGGACAGAGGGCAGCAGGGGTATGGTACTCAATTGGAGGAGACTGCAACTACTTTGGAAACATGAAGTCGTTGAGCAATTAAATGGCTGCTGCTGCCTTAAAAAAAGAGGTAGGCTCACCGAGATCAGAGAATCAGGAGGGAGCAGAAAAAAATCGCACGCGTGCACCCCGGCAAGACCCCATAAAGAACACGGACCTTAATGTTGTTTTCATGACAGAATACGGCGGAAAATGAGAGAGAACGAACAAATTATATGATCTCGGAGACCCGAGCGGTGGCGTGCGCGGTGACCAATTTCGGTAGCTGATGTTGGTGACTGCTGCTGCTGCTGCTTTTGCTGAAAATGGGCGGCCAGATCGCGGAAGTGCCTTGGAAGTCAGTGTTTCTTGACCCTTTTCAGAGTGGATATTTGTAAAGGGTTTGATGGTATTGTAAAGAATTAGTTCCGGTTTTAAGTTCCCAATTTGAGACAAATTTGGGTGTCTATGACGTTAAAACAGATAAAGGTTTTTTAGGACTTCTATCTGTCGACCTTACTATTTTTAGGACCTTTATTTGGACATTCTCTTGCTATTTCACTAGAAAAAGTAAAACTTTTAAACCAAAAAACTACATCTCAAGACAATTTCATTCAGAGCGGCAAAGCACTGCTTCCAAATTGCCTGTTCCATGATTGTGGGATGTTATTGCGCTTCCAACAATTGTGGAACACCTGAATTTAACTGATATTTAAAAAAATGTTATCAGACCATTCATAAATCATAACTAAACTTGAGCTTCGTTGGTTTCAGTGCGTGAAATCATTATTTTGAAAAAAAGTAAGTACTCATGGAGAGAACCAAAGTTTGTTTACATCCGTAAGAAAAAAGTTTTCCGAATTTGTGGATTTCAAGGGTCAAAGTTTTTCTTCAAAAACTAGATATAAAAGTTAAAATTTCCAGTTTTTTGATACAGCATCCGAAAGATCGCATGAAAGGCTTTCAAATGCAGGTAATAGCGAATCAATAAGTTCAATTATTGATTTTCTATGATTTTTTGAACATAGGCCGATCTGTAAACTGTTCCGAATATAAGGGATGACTGTACTTTGTTCTAGAAATCGGGAGGAAATCCAGTTTTTTCGCGAAAACTTAACACGAAGCCTTATGTGGGGGTGTTGGCAACGGTCCAGCCAGCACTCCACATCGACCACTGGTTGACGGGAACGGGTGAGCACCGATGATGGACAATTCGGTGAGGGACTTCCAACGGGTCAAGGCAGATTACCCGGGTTCCAACCGGGCCAGGTTCCGGGTTGGTGAACGGTTTGAACAAATAAAATCACGTACAACACTTTTAGACAGGAAACCACTTATATTTCGACAAACTACATTTATTTTTCTAACACCTAACAAACTATGTTCTTATTGAACCACACGTTAAAATTTGTGCGAGGGCTTAGCTTGACCTATTTCCATCTGGTGACCAGGAATGACTGAGAGTTTTAGTTACGTAATTTCTTAGCTTATATAATAATTGGGTCATGTTGATACGGGTCATGCAAAGCTCATCCACGTCGATCCTCTCTGAGAATCGGCGACATCAACTCGCTCCCCCGATCTGCTACTGCTGGTCCGTCGATGACTATCGATGACGCTGGCCATCTCGTTCCCGCTGCAGCAACCACGCAATCGCGGTCCAGAGCTCGTCGCTCGATGGACTGGCACAATAGCTCGCGGTGATCCAGGGTTGTATCCCCGAACATTCTCACCCACCCAGAAATATCCAGCATTTCTGAAAATAAATAAAAAAAAACCTCTTCGAGGGAGTGGGAGTGGGAGGGGATGGGAGTATGTTGTTTTCATTTTTCCTCTGTTGAGTCTGTTATTGGCTGTTCATCCTGACGTGGTAATAAGCATAACTTTTCCACCGGGCGTTTCAGGAATCCCGAAGCCGTCTTCAGCGTGACCACCCGTACAACCCCATCGTCCCCGGGATGTACCGTGTGTATTCTGCCGAGCTTCCATCGTATTGGTGGCAGGTTGTCGTCCACCACGACTACTAGCCGGCCAACTTCAATTGGGACTGCTGCATACAAACGTTTAGTTCTGCTCTGAAGTTGCGACAAATAGTCGCGTTTCCAACGTCTCCAGAATTCTTGGACCTTGCGTTGAACCTGCTGCCAGTAGTTGAGTCGGTTCGTGGGCACGTCGAGGTAGCTTGGATCCGGCAAAGACTGCAGCGAAGAAGTTACGAGGAAGTGTCCAGGTGTTAGGGGTTCCAAATCGTTTGGGTCGTCTGACAATTGTGTGATTGGGCGAGAATTCATGCAACTTTCGACCTGAACCAACAAAGTTGTCATGTCTTCGATGGCTAAAGTTTCCTCCCCCAACACTCGTAGCAGATGATGTTTTGCTGATCGTACAGCGGCCTCCCACAAACCGCCAAAGTGTGGTGCGCTTGGTGGGCTGAAAATCCAACGAATGCCTTGATCAGCAAACTCCTTAGCGACCTTCTCTTTGTGCTCCGAGTCTTTCATCAAAGCGAACAGTTCTTGAAGCCGATTTTTACCACCAACAAAATTTGTTCCTTAGACCAGATGGCAGCCAGCAGGCAACCGACACCATGTAGTCCCGTTCGGTCGTCGCGCAGAACGCTGCGCTGTACGTTGACTCACGTTACCGGCCTAATCCGGGTTGGCGATGGTCATCCAGTCGAGTCGTAGGTAGCACCAGATGATCGATCCGATCAGTAGCACTCACAGGTCACAGGTCACAACGTAAAGAAGAGGTCGAAATGGCGGTGTTAGATTCACGTATGTGGCGCGCCGGCCAGACATATACTGAACTCAAAGTATTTACCTGGACAAGCAGTGTCCCGCGCTGAAGTTCAGTAGCAGGCGACGATCTACGATGCCGTGCGAGGACGATCCCAAATCGCAGTCGTCCCAGGCCGTCCGATGGCCAGTCCCAAGCTACAGGTGTTGCCAAGCCAAGTTGGCGCCAAAGGCACAAAGGTGAGACGTTGTAGAGCTCCGTGAAGATAATAGATGCTTCTGCTAATTGTTTCCGCGGCTCGATGGCGGCCGATGAATAGCAGCCAGCCGTGCTCTCTGCTCTCTCTGAGAATCGGCGACATCAACTCGCTCCCCCGATCTGCTGCTGCTGGTCCGTCGATGACTATCGATGACGCTGGCCATCTCGTTCCCGCTGCAGCAACCACGCAATCGCGGTCCAGAGCTCGTCGCTCGATGGACTGGCACAATAGCTCGCGGTGATCCAGGGTTGTATCCCCGAACACCTTATGTACGGGAAAAACTTCAAATGCGTTTTTCTCAGCTTGCTGTTTTTGCATATGGGACATTTATGCGAACATGGCCAGTCAACTACTCTAAAATGATTTAGAATTTTTAAATCCAAGATGGCGGCCAATATGGCGGGGACGAAACATTAAAAAAGGCATTTTGTTATTTAATAGGCAATCAACTATTCAAATTTGAATAAAATAGGGGCGCCGAATTCGAATTTGACGTTAAAAACAAAAAAATGAAAAAAATCTTTAAAAAAAATGTTTCGGTTACCTGAAGTAATATGGTTGCATGGAAAAAAAAGTTGTCCAAATTTTGTGAGCACAGCAACTTTTCAGTTCCTTTTGGGGAACTTAACAACTCCCTAAAGTTTGGGAACGATAGGTTAAGTCCCCACTTTGCGCAAAAGGATTCAATTTTGTACGGGAATTAGCATGGGGAAAACCTTTTTTTTTTTATTTTGATATTTAAAAAATCCACGTTTCACGCTATATATAAAAACCGGATTCAGATTCGGATGCTCTGGAATGTGCTCTAAAACTTTCCCGAAGAGAATATGGTGCTAACTTGTTCCTATAAAAAGATACATCTTGTTCAAAACTCGTCTAAAACGTGTTTTTTTGCTTGAAAATCTCGTTTTAGACGAGTTTTGAGGACCCTGTATCTTCTTTCAGGAGCAAGTTAGTACCATACTCTCTTCGTAAAAGTTGTAGAGCACCATCCAGAGCATCCGAAAATGAATCTGGTTTTTATATAGCGTGAAACGTGGATTTTTTAAATATCAAAATTAAAAAAAAAATCCCATACAAATTTATATGGAAAATTGAAATGCTTTGCGCAAGGTGAGGACTAAACCAATCGTTCTCAAACTTTGGGGAGTTGCTTAGGACCCCAAAAGGAACTGAAAAATTGCTGTGCTGGAAAATCGATTTTGTTATTACACCCTAATGTTACACGGGTACCCATACAGATGAAGTTTATAAAAGTACTCAAAATTGGACTGGGAGTTCTCTGCTCGATTTTCACAAAAAATAGTTCATTTTTCTAAAAATCATGACTTCTCACCATTAAACCGGTTTTAGCTGTCTTGGGCGCCAACGAAAGATGATTAGTTTGACTTAAAATAATCATAGTTTGGAGTTTCAAAAATCTAGAATAACATTTGAAAAAATCTTATGGCAACATCAAATGTCGTTTTGAAGGTGCTTGGACCAAAGAGCCTTCATCTGTAAATATTTTCAACGGATTCCTCGGACCATTTTACATAACATAAAAAAATGGGTAAGATTCATTAAAAGGATTCCAAGGTGTGATTTTTTGAAATAAATCATGAAGTTGGCAATGTAAAATGTATAAACTAAAATGAGAATCAGAAATTTATATTCCAACTAAAACATATTTGTACCTTGAATGGAGAAAGATGTCCAACCTAGCAAAAGCAATGATATCATAAAATAGAATTAAGTTTAGCCGAAATCCTTAAAATGTAGAACCACTGCCCTTGGGACAGACCTTTTACTGGTGGGCTTCTGTGGAGTTTGGTTGGTGACAGGCCCCGGGACAGGAGGTGATGTGATTTATGAGATTTCATCCGGGGATGACATTTTCCAGCTCAGGCCTGCTTGACCTGCCGCGATGGGGGGAAGGCAGGACGAATAGCATTTGGAGAGTTACCGTCGTTTTATAGATTTCGTGAAGCTCGTGTTGACGACAAATCAGATGAAAGTGCACGGGCTGAGCAAACCCCGGGTTGCATCGAAATATAGATACATGCACACGAACTGCATCTAGATGCCGCTCTAGGAGAGGAAAGCCAGAGTCGCCAGCTGGTTTTTCGCTTTTCAAATTATAATTGCGTATTAGGTGTGTGTGGCCGCTTTTCAAGGCAATCAAGAACCGCTGCTCTGGCCTGGGCACGATTCTCTTCCCGGTTGAGCTTTTGACTGCGAATGGTGCCCTGCTGAGCGTTGCACGTACTCTCGCGTATGGTTACCGTTCAAAGTGTCACCGTAGCTGGAAGGGGTACCCATTTTTTTCGATTGCATCATATGCACAGTCGTAGGGATCATGACAGCGCTAGGCGAGTTTTTAGAAGGGAAGGGAGTTGATCATAAGAAACTTTTTTCACTAAAGCGAAAATATTTAACATAAAACTTCAATAAACAATTTAAGAATTCAATGTTCACTACTAGCAATAAATTTACAACTTGATCAAGTCATCTTGTTCGAAATGATTTGCGAAACGTTTTCTCAAATGCAGCAGCAGCAGCTACCAACGCGGAGGGCGCTCCTCCAATCAGGAGCTGCACTTCAAATGGCAAACCGGCTGACCTTAACTTGTCTAATTGGATCGAATTATATATGTGCAATATATATTATTTCCACGTTCACGTTTGCGGTGCCGGCCGAGTCTCCACACAGTCTCCGCCGGTTTGGCGCGAAAATACTGACTTGAGCTTTAGCAGCTTTATTTTGTAAGGAGAGATCAGCTGAGTGACTTTAAAGCTTAAGCAGTAAGGCAGTTTGAATGTTTTAAAAGCAGCAAAATAAACATTTTTTAATTTATTAGTTTCCACTTAATTTAACAGGTGATTATGCCCACAGGAAACATCCCCTTAAGAAATTAAGCCGTATTCGTTGCAAATTATCTGCTCAAACAAGATAATCCCCAACAGCCCCGAAAGTAGGCAAAAACTGAGCCGTTTTTCAAAAGCCATAATCCTGTACAAATTTACTGTTATGCTTCGCCGTCCTCTGACCGAGGGGCTCTTCCTGGTGCCATCCTCCCACCACCACCCCGGACGACCTGCAAACATTTAATCTGGGCCCCACCCGACCCAAATCTCTCACTTTTATCGCCAATTGTTTAACTTGGTCCCGCATGGCTTTTCATACGGTTGATGAAAAAGGCAGGCCCGGTCCTCTGTGACAATCGTTGGGAAAAGTCAAAAGCTAACCTTAAACTAGGCGGCAGCCTCATTTAGGCCTCGAGTTTCGGGAGGAAGCGACCGAGGTCGAGGCTTGGCCAAGCAGAGTCTGAGGTGCGAAGGTTTCGTTCCAGTTTTGAAGTATTTTTCCTGAAAGGAGGAATTGAGGGGATAGTGGAAAAATCACATGTTTGATATTTTTTTGTATGCTTCAATTCGTGATATACATATCTTAGATTTTTCCACAAATAATACAACTTCAAAAAAATTTACAGTTTTTAATAAGATTCAAATTTATTTCAGAGATATTCGGCTGTGATAATACAACGGTTTGAAAATCCTTTTTCCGGTATTGTCGGAAATAACTCGGGAATTCAAAAGAAAATACTTCTATTCTGAAAATACTTTTCATGTTTTCTAACGTAAAATTTACTGCTGAATCGAATGTCTTCAATACTTTTTGAAAAAGCGTTCAATTAAAAATTTGTGGGAAATCGGACGAGCTATCCGGTTCAAAATAATTTCGAGATTGAAAAATCATGTCTGTCGTATAGAAACAAAATCTCCACAAAACCCCTTGTTTTTCAACATTTTAATTTTAAAACCACCGTATCTTTACAACGATGGACTAAGGACATGTTTTTATGTAATGCTTAAATTTGTGATATTATTGTTCACAACAATAAAGCATATTTTTCTGAGTACAATGACCCTCTGAACGACCGCAAAGGATTTAAAATGGAATTTTAATTCAATTTTTAAAAATCAGCTCGCTCCAAGGGGTAACATAATAGACACCATTCAAAGAAACTTCCACCAAGAAAAAAATCAAATTGATTTATTAAAATGTGCTTTTTGACAAAATCATCAAAAAACGTCATATTTCAGACCACCTTATTTTGGATAGGAGCACCCTAATCCATGAAACTCTCATGACAAATTTGAGCCAAATCGGAGCGTTTTTCATTTGGATACTTCCTGTTTGACGTGGAATCGCTGCATAAATTCAAATTCACACTAAGACTAAGTTTATCAACTTAACAAAAATATAAAAATTTGAGGTTAAGTCAACAAAAAATCACTATTTGAATTTGAAACTATTAAAAAAATATGTATCAGTTTTATTGCCATCAAAACCAATTCAAAGCATGTACAAAAATAATTAAATTTACTAAGAAACTTGTTCAACCGAAAAAAAACTAAATAATCCATATTTACTTATGATTTCACCTCAATAACACTTGTAACAATCAATTTAGACCGTTATTTAAAATGTTCTTAGATAAAAAATGTTCGAAAGATTCAAAAATTGCAGTTCGCTTACCGATTGGAATTCTTTTTCATCAAGACAAACATTTTGAGAATACAAAATGTGTCCTTTCGATCATAGTTTTCATTATTATTATTTAAATTTTCAAACCTTACAAAAGCAAGTCCATCTTTTGAGGTTCTTTTCCTTTCAAATTTAATCGACCTACAATACAAAGTTTACGTAGCCAATTTACCAGATTAAAGCTTTCTGTAAAATTACCCTAAAATCAAAGCTGGAAGAACCAAGACGACGTAACAAAAAAATCACTTTACAATTCATCATAAAAATATAGCAAATTGGACCATTAAACAATGCTAAACTCAAACTATTTCATCAAATATATTTATAACTCAATAAGGCCGTTGCAAATATTTTTCAAAGTTTATGTCGCCCCCCACCCCTTCAAAATCGGTCCGAAAAATAAGGGGGCAAAAAAATATTTTTTCAAAAAACATCAGAATTTCAAAGGAAATAGAAGTCAAACCAACTGAAAACAATTTGATATGCATTTTCCTGCATTTAAAATCATATTTAGCATGTCTAGGATCGATCAAAAATAAATTTAATTTTTGTGAAAATCCAATGTACAGCACCGCAAAAAGTATTTTTCGGACGAAAAAAAAATCTCTTCAATACTAGTATATTTTGAAAACTAATGATTGCAAAACAATTGGGCAGGTGTAAAATGCATTTTTAAACACTGTTTTCATTCAAATGTTGAGACCATGACTTGTAATTTCATTTTTTATATGCTTTATGTTTTTGTCCCCCCCCCCTCGACCCCGACCAGAGTCGAGGGACATAAACTTCAAAAAATATTTGCAACGGCCTAAGGCTGGTAAAAATTTTATTCAATGTTTTTATCACCCCCGAAAAAACATCAAAATTTCTAAGGAAATTTTAGTGTAATCAGCTGTATTAAATTTAAAATGCATTCCTCTGAGTTTGGCATCATTTTAGCATGTTTGGGTTGATTTAAAAATCCTTTGATTTTTTGAAATTTTTTGATGTTTAGTATCGCAAGTTTATCGTAAGTTTTATTTTTGCTAAAATTTTTGCTTCCGTAAAATCCTACATTTTTTGAAAACTAATGATTGCAAAACAACTGAACTAGTGTAAAATGTCTTTTAAAATACTTTTCGCATTCAAATGTTGAGACTATGGCTTGTTATTTCAATTTTTATATTTTTTGATTTTTTGCCCTCCCTCTGAACCCGGCCAGAGAGGGAACAAATACTTTGGAAAATATTTGCATCGGTAGTTCCACAAATTATTTTTTAACCCTCTGTCGCATCACACCGATACATTTTTTTGTACCAATCACATTGTAGAGAACATTTTGCAGAACATGTTTCGTATGTTTTGTATCAAAATAAGCAGAGATATGTCGAGTTTTGTAACTTATTTCCTTTCACACGATGCCCACCATCAACTGAATTTGCTTTTATAATCACAAAAATCAATATTCATGAATTCAATCAAAATCTTTTTTTTTCTCATGTTTCAACAAAATTTAGTACCACTACAATTATCTGAGTAGGTTGTGTTTATCATATGAAAGGGAAATGAATTCAAAATTTTTGAAGAAGTCACTTTTTATTAAGCGAAGTTAGCATATCTCTTCTTATATTCCCCTAAAACTAATACTTTCTTAAAAACAAGTAAAAAATAAGCATTCTAAGTTATTATTAAGCTGTATTTTCATGACAAATTGCACAAAGAAAAGATGATAATTCGGTCGTTTTAGTTCTTCTAGTTTTCATTTTGAGATGATTAAAGAAAAACTTGAAATTTGGTAAATAAAATAGTTAATTAAAATAATGCTCACAAATGTAATTAAAAGTCTCTCCTGTCATATTCATATCTAGACAATCTCAACAATGTCCCACTGTGCGCCCATCGCCGACGGATTCGACATTCCCAACGACGGAAATCCCAAAGCGTGTCAAATGGTGTCGTTCCGGAGGAAAAACGGCCTCGAATAAATCGTGTCCCGGTGACGGAGTGGCGCAAAATGAAAATGACTCACTGAGAAGGCCGGAAAGGCCGGATGGTTCCATTCCAACGAACCTAACCTAACCTCCAAAACCGCATAATAGTTCAACACTTCATCCACCGCCGTACCCCTCTGGTTCGAGGGACAATTTCTCCGAGAAGATGAAAAGCGGTGGCTTTCACTTTCTTCTCCGGGGGAAGGGTGGGTGCAAAATGAGCTGGTTGGAAAATTTCGGAGGAAAATGAATCGTCGCTCGTTTTGGGCAAAGCTAGCAGGGGACAACAGGATTAGGCCTTCTTTTGGAGGGGGTGTTGTAGAGCAAACTGTAGCAGGCAAATACATCCCACTAAATTATAATGGCTGATGAAAAAAGTTTTGGAAACTTTTTGGAAAACGATGCGGGGCAGTTGGGTGTTTGGGATCGGGGCAAATAGCTCCGAATAAATTGTAGTTTGGTGAAAATTTTTCGAACCACGGCTATCGCATGCAAATGGGCCGATTTAGGCGGCCTGCGAGCCTGCTTGGGAGGAAAAGTTTACCAGGGAAATAGTGTGCAATTTGAATATATTTTTTTGGAAATTGCTGAACAGCCCTGACAAATCGTCCAAAGGGAATTGCTTAAATCCTGTAAATTAGGATTTGTGGGCTTGGAGTTGGTGCGAAAATAACTTCAAGCTGGGGAGCCTTTTGAGAATTGTTGAATACCCACTTCACTTTTTTCATTACTGAAGAATCGTTGCAGAAAAACTACCTTTATATTTATAATACAGTTTTTAAATATTGAACAAACCACTTTTGAGCATCCTCCATGAAATAAATCACATCCAGTTAAATTCAATATGCCTGCTCTAATGATGATGATCATTTCCAGAGTGCAAAAATAAACATTAAAAATGCACATCACAACTCCCTGCACACTCGCACAGCAAGCCCAAGTCCGCATGCTCCCAAAAGCTCATTAAAACATTCTCTTATAATTAACAGAGCCTCCAGTTTCTCGCACTCAGTATAGTATAGTACTGATGCCGATTAGGCCGCCGGCCGCGACTCTGGCCATCGTCGCATTTATACGACCTAATGAAATCAGCTTTTAAGCGCTCTTATCAATCTTTATCTTACACAGTTCAGCTTCACGCTGAATTAATTAAAATCAGTGCGGCTGCTGCTGCAACAACAAACAGCTCACCGTTGGAGTTGTGTGCGGCACGGTTAAGGGGTTACGAGTAAATGGTTCAAGTATTTAAAATTTTCGCCATTTTTGTTCCTTAACTGTAAAACACAATTTGGGACATGTCAAACGGTCAAAGGTAAATTGAATGAAATTTTTGAATGTGTAAATATTTTTTTCAACCAAAAAAATATATTAAAATTTCGTGTTTTTGTAACATTTCAGGGTTATGTTTTAGAGTCTAACAATGTTCTACAAAGTTGTAGAACAAATAAAAACAAAAAATGTATGTTTAAACATAAGGGGTTTGCTTTTCACCATCACGAGTTGATAACTTTTTTAGATATCTTGTTTTTGTTATGTTATTCGTGTCTGTAGCAGGTTTGATTAACGACACAACGCCCTCTTTTGTTCTTGTAATTCCGTCCTCAGTTCTGCGTTTTTGTCCACTAGGTCCCCAAGCAACGCCTTCATGTTCTTCCACTCCGTCATGAACTTGTCATCTCCAGCCTGTCCTCCGTTGCCCCGGCCTCCCGAAGCCATGTTTGTCGATTTTCCTCTCGTCGGAGAACTCGAACCGCTGTTGCTGACCGAACTTTCACCACCCTGGTCCGGTGCGGGAAATTCAAACTTCGGGTTCCGCGGAACTACGCTTGGGGTCTGCACCAACGGCGTTGATACTCGCGATGTAGGCGTAGTTGGGTTTGGACTCTCAAGCGTGAGTGTGGGTGTCACGCCGGCGTTCGGCGTATCCGATCCGCTGGCGACAGAATTCGACAAAGTCGGGGTCGCGATTGAAGAAGTCACTAATGGTGATAAAATTGGACTAGGCGTCGTGATCAAAATTGTGGGCGTCGGGGTAGTCGCTACAGTTGTGATAGGGTCAGACACAGGGGTCCTCAACGTGAGCTTCGAACGTTCGGAAATATTGGACACAGTTGTGGGAGTTGAGTTACGAGATGATTCCAAGATATTGTTGATTTGTTTCTTGACCGGCGACTGAGGTACCCCAAACTGGAACTGTTTCATAAGATTCTCAATCTTTTGAATCAGTTCGCGCTTGATTTTCCTCTCCGCTTCCGTACGCGCCGAATGACGTCTGGTCCGGTGCCAATAGCTTAAAACGCGCGATTCGAACCTGGTCTCTGGCTTTTTTTCCAATGCTTTCGCCAATTTGTCAATTCTATCATGGATATACCCTTCTTCTTCCCGAATATTTGTGTATGAAGGCCACGTCAAGTTCTCCTTCTGGTCCCTCTTGAACAAGCTGCGTACTTTCCTTTGTTTTGCCGGTAGATCGAGTAGGAAGATTGATTCCGGTTGTTTGCGAACCGTGAGTTCGTGCTCGATCTCTTCGATCGTAAGGTCCTCCGCACGAGGAAACGGTACCAATTTGAACATCTAGTGCAATTAAGTTCAATTACGCAATTTCAAATTTTATAGCTCGCTAAATTAGTTTGCTATAACAACAAAAATGCAGAGTAGGCTCCTTAAATAATACAAATCGTAGTACCAAAATCACAAAAAAATTGTAGTAATGAAAAAAAATTATGATAATATAAATAATATATGATGAAAAGAACAAAAAAAGAAAGTGAATATAATAAATGTATGCAAATGAAAAACAACCCAAAATTGTGTTTTCAATTTCTCCGAGAAACTCAACACTTCCTTCAGAACAAAAGTACCTAT
Source organism: Culex pipiens pallens (assembly GCF_016801865.2). Classification (NCBI taxonomy): domain Eukaryota; kingdom Metazoa; phylum Arthropoda; class Insecta; order Diptera; family Culicidae; genus Culex; species Culex pipiens. The sequence goes on from NC_068939.1 coordinate 54,926,054, forward strand.
AATTACAAATGTAATGCAAATCAAAAAGAAATACAAATCAAAAAGAAATGCAAATCGAAAAATAATCAGCCAATTCTTCCAAACCAATGTTACCAAAGATAAAAAAAAAATCAAAAAATCATTCAAAAACAAAAAAAAACAAGAATAGAGTACAGTAGATGCCTTGTATTGTTGGGCGCCAGTTATAGCCCGCCAGCCTATCGAACTCCCCTATGGTTAAGTGAGATGGCTTAAGCGCCACTCCCGAAGGAGACCATCCACCTGTTTGTCGGTTTGCCCAGCCGTAGAGACCTCTCGAGGGGGGTTCAGTAATCCCGTTTCGGGACAGGGAGTTCTGTGGGGGTGTAAAACGCGTCGGAGGTACTCCGACTAGCGTACCAAGCCACTACCCAGGAAGGGTAGCTGAAAAAGAAACCGGAAACGGACTGGAGACCTCAGGGCGTGATTCATCACCTGCGGCCTTCAACAGTCTACCTGAATCAGATCTGCAAGAAGAATAGCCAACGGTCCAAGGGATTCGGAGCCCTGACTCCAGTAGAAAAATAAAATAAAATAGAATAAGGAAAGAAAATCTACATTTATTTCAACGGTCGCGAATCAAACATGAGTCGACTCTCTCGGTCACCCTAGCATAAGTGTTTGTTTTATAGCTACTGTGTGTCTAGGTTAAGTGCAGTAGGAAAAACATTTGTAGTGTTTTGTGTTCGTTTATTTTACAGTGAGTCATTCATGTTTTCGTACGTACGTTTGTGTTTGCCGGCGATCCTCCCCTCTTCCTTTCCCTGAGATCCTGTTACTTCATCCAAAAATCTACCGTGTGTTTGTCTTCCTTCTTCTCTCTTCTTCTTCCGGTTTAGGTGTGTGTGCTATGTGCGTTTTATGTATTCATATTTGACGTGTCGGAACAATCTCGACGCGCAGCGCCGCGCTACTTAGTTGGTAAGGTTGGTAGCGGGCGAAAAGGTGTGGGCCATGGTCTTACCACTTAAAGCATGCTTTACTCACGGTTTGCTTGGCGTTCGCAGTCGACGATCACGTGGTCGTCTCGATACCTGTTCTGCTGCTGTTGATCGACGGTTTCGAAGAAACTCGGTGGTTTGGTGGTCGCTGCGGTCGGCGTTTATGACGTCATCACTCGCTGCTGCTGCTGTTGCTGCTCTCCGGTTAACACCGGACGGGTTTCGAGCACGTGGTCGGTCGCACCTGCGAGGGAACCTCGACGACCTGCTTTTGAAGATCTGCTGCTGCTGCTCGGCTGGAACGCTGGTTAGCTGGTTGTTGGTTGCCGGTTCGCGTGTCCGCCTTCGAGGCCGGACTTCTCTCCCTCTTCACTCACGTGGTTTCCTAACCTTCCAGGTTAGGTTGATGGCGGTTGGCGATCGCGATGGCGGATGCTGATCGCGATGGCGGTTGATTCAAGGACGCTGCGGTGACGGTTGCTGCTGTCCTGTTACGGCGTGGCCGTACAGTTCCGCTACCGAGCGCGGTTTGGCGAGCGCTGGCCTTCGGCGGCGTGGGCGTTGCGGCCGGATCGAAGCGGTAGCTGGTCCCCGGTAGATCGGGCCGTCTTTGACGAGCGTGGCGGTGGATGCAGAGCTGGTCATGGGGCAGATGTTAGCTTGGCACTCGCACAGGTGACCACGAGGTGGTCAGCGCACTTACCAGGATTTCTGGAACGCACATGCACACGGTCTTCACACACGCACACGACACGGCACTAGAACGATCTACTAATCTCGCTATTCTAGCTAATCAGGGAAAGGACAGAGAAACACATTACACTAGAGATAACCTAAAAAGACAAACTCATGGAAACTAGAAAACCTACAATTTAATCACGAGACGCGCACAATCGAGGGCCACTGGTGCTTCTTCCGCGGAACTGATAAAAGTGAACCGTTGGGCGCGTCATCAGAACGCCGAGACTTATGAGAGGCTTCAGTTCCGAATTCCGTTCCCTCTCACGGTTACCAATCCTGGACAATAGCTTGTCATTCCCCTAGACCGCTTTATCACCTCCACGATCTCATCACCCCCGAACCGCGAAAACGCGAAACTCTTCGCGAGATTCGTGCGGCTGGCTCTCCCCGATCTCCTGTGCTGGCTCACCTCAAGAGCAGAGTTTAAACCACTCGGCCATCTGGTTGAACGGAAAGCTTTTGGGATAACTGGCGCAAAAGGTACTCGGCATTTGAGTGACCAAAGGAATGAGCAAAGGTCACTCAGCAAGAAAGCTCTACTCTGCGGCGTGTACGTTTAATACAGTTTAGGTATTTCTACTTCCCAATCATACCGACTGTACTTTTACTCCATATGTACTCGTTACAACCAACTTTTACAAAAAAAATCGTAACATCGGAGAAAAATTACCGCTTAAGCAAAAGTTTCACGCAAACCACAGAGATTCGGGCTAACTGCTGTGTAGGTTGGCGAAGAATCACCCAGAGCAGTTCTCTAGGATTTAGCTAAAATGTCCTGAATTCATATTTATGATTTTTTTTATCTGTTAGAATAGAAAATAGATTAAAATAGAAAATTGTTATAAAAACATTCGAAAACCTTTATCTTGAGGAATTGATTTGGTGTTTTTTCGGAATGTATCAACAATGCCACATTAAAAAAAATCTTTATCATGATCGATTTGATGTTTTTTTTTTCAAAGTCTCGGAAATGCACACAAAAAAAAACATAAAATCATTTTAGGTTTAAAATTGAATTCTAAATCTAAAAGAACCTTTGCAAATTTTGATAATGCGCATCATTTTTTTTTTGAGTTTTAGTGTATCTTTGTGTTGCTCATTATTCAACATAGTCTTTTAAAATTTTTGAAATAGTGTCCATCATTGTTCATCTTTGAACAAAATATAATTGAATAGCTGAGAAAACTCTATACAGTTTTTTTTTAAACATTGTTGGTCGGACATTCGATTGCTGTGATATTGCCTTGTCAAGATTTAAAATTGCCAAAAATGATGTTTTTTTCAATTTCTACCCAATTGATCAACAATTTTTTTGGAACCATTAATAAGATTTTCATTGTTAGAAAGTTTAACTGATGTGAAATGTTGTCAACTGTTGTGGCTCTGAACAATATTTTTTGGCCTATTTAATTGCAAGTCCGGGACCGTGGTGTAGGGGTAAGCGTGGTTGCCTCTCACCCAGTTGGCTTGGGTTCAATCCCAGACGGTCCCGGTGGCATTTTCCGAGACGAGATTTGTCTGACCACGCCTTTCGTTGGAGGGAGAAATAAATGTTTGCCCCGGTCTAACTAAAGGGTTAGGTCGATAGCTCAATCCAGGTGTAGGAGTCGTCTCCCTGGGACCTGTCTCGGTGGAAGCGCAATCCAAAGGTTGTCAGTTCGTATCCCGGGGTGGATGGAAGCTAAGGTGTAAAAAGAGGTTTTCAATTGCCTCAACAATCAAGCCTACGGACACTTAGTTCCGAGTAGGAATCAGTAATTTTCATTCTTTGCGAGGTTATATCTATCTGGGCATCCAAAGAACAAATCAACAGTTTCCGAAAAAAGTAAATCATGTAGAATTTTCTCAGCTCGAAGCTTCGAAGATGAACAATACTGGACTATATCTTTAAAAATTGAAAAAAAAAAGACAATTTTGTTGAATAATTTAACCTTAAAAGCAAAAAATATTGAGCAGTTCTCTAGAATCTTACAAATCGTCTTTTTGTAGTATTAAATAATTTGTATGAAACTTCGTTGATCGATTGCATAATTTATTTTTTCATGCATGTCCCAATACAACTATAGGGGCTGTCCAAAAAGTCTTTGACAAAAACTCTGAAGGGATTTTCTGATCGATTTGGTGTCTTCGGCAAAGTTTTATGTTATGTTTAGGACTATTCAGAAAAATAGCTTTACTTGATAATACCCCTTTTTCGTCAAAATTGATCCCCTTAATTTTTTTTCATTTTTTGATGTGTTCTACTAAATCAAAAGCATAAAGTTTTGAGCTATAGGGCATAACAGACGTTTTGTTTTTGGACAAGTTTTGAGTTTTTGAAGCACAGCGTTTTTTTGTTAAGTATCTAAGGTCGTTGCAAATATTTTTTGAAGTTTATGTCCCTTGACTCTGACCAAAGTCGAAAAATGAGTTTTAGATTGTTTTCAGTTGATTTGACTTCTATTTTCATTAAAATTTAGAATTCTTAATAGAAAATTGATAAAATGTTGCTAAGGTATACCGTTTTCGAGTTAACATACAATATTTACTTCCTTGGTTTGAATTTGAATAAAGCCATAGAAATCTATTCGTTTTATGGAAGACTTGAGGAGAGACTTTATTTGAACTTTTTGCAAAAGTTGAATACTAAAACATTTAACTATTTAGGTACCATTCGAAAAGATAATTTTCAGTCGGCCGAAAAAAAAGTGTTCATCCAAATCATAAAAATAAAACAAAACAGTCAACAGCTCTTATAATTTTCTGAACATTCAACCCCTTAACCAGCACTCATCGCGAAGCTTTAACTTTTATCACACTGTAACCGCTCGCACTTTTTTATGCAGTCCACGACCGTTTCAGGTGGGCACAACAAGGGTGGAAAAGGGGGTGGTTGAGCTTTCCTTATGTTTCACGATCAACACTCCCCGCACCATACGGTAGAACGGGAGAGTGAGAGGTTTCAACGGTTGGCGCGTTCATTGGCGTAAATCAAACCGAAATACATTACCATAATAAATGTTTGAATGGAAGTGTTGTGTATTGAGTTTCAGGCCTCCTTCCCCCCCACTTCTTCTACCCTTTCAGACCCATTACATTATCGAGTTAGCACTCTTAGTGGTGGCGATGGCGGTTCCCGATATCGATAAATCAGCAGCTTTCCAACCTCCCCGGAACGCCATTTACAGCTGAGGAAGGAGCTTTTATACCCCGCCACCCCTCCTTCCCCTTTCCCCAACAAATGTTGTTCAACTCTATTAGATGTGAAACGTCGCCCCTTCCTCCTCGTACCCTTGCAATCGATTGTGGAAATCTCGCACGTATCTAAATCGATCTCTCGTTAATCTAAAAAGTCTATGACTGTAAACATGACTACCGCCCCCCCTCCCCCACCCTCTCTCACAATCAGTCGTGGTTGCACCAAAGCAAATACCTTAGCTGGGAAAAGATAAATGCTAAAGTTGAGTGCTGGCTGATAGAAGGGAAGCGAAATAAAAAAAGAGCTCGAAAGGGAAGTTCCTATGCCGACTGCACTGGCTGACAACTTCAATGCTGCCGGTAGCATTGAGCATAAGTGTTACTTGTGTTTCGTTCCGATTGAATCGTGTTTAACACGGGGAACCGTTTGGTGGAAATCGAATAATTTAGTGGAATAGTAGGCAATTACTAAATCTCGTACTAAATTGATTATAGAATGGGCATTTGGTTTGGTAAACGTTTTTAATAAATTATATCATTGTTATTTGATAGCAATCATTAAGTTATAGTAAAACTTTTTTATCGAGAAAAGAACAAACAAAATTTTTCATGTGACTCCATGACACTTCTTAGCTCTAAGAATTCTTGAATAAGAACAGAATGGTATACTTTGATAGAATAAATCAATATTTTTTTTAGACAAATTCAAATATGTTCAATTTTACCTATTATCACAAACTTCTTTAAATGTAGGTCAATACTGATTGTTGTTTTAGTTTTAGAAATCATTTCTAAATTTCCCTCCCACCTTTTAAAAAGTTAATGAAAATTTATATAGCAAAACATTCTGAAATTGTATTATTCTGATGGGAGTTTTTGCTCTACCATCATCAGAGGTGAAATTGAGTCTGGGGTTAGATTGGGTCATACAAATTTCAGCATTTTTGTATGACTCAATCTCACTCTCTAGATCCAATTTCACCCCTGATGACAGTATCAATTGTCTACTGTAGCTCACCATAAAATGTGTGTTTTCGGCTGATTTCGACCATATTTTTTATTGTTTTGGCAGCTGTTCGTGTCTATACAAAAATATGTTTTAGGGAACCAAATCTAGCAACTTTTGACCCATAGAGAAATATGGTCAAAGAATTTTCTTCCAAGTAATGATTTTTTGGAAAATGATACATTCATTTTTTACTTAGTTTTTATTTCAATTCGAATTTGCAATCGAAAAGTACTATACAGATTTTTCGTGTCTCGTTTTCAAGATAAAGCCACCGAAAGCTTGATTTCAGCAATTTCAGCAACTAGAAGTCCAATCTTTATTGTCTCTTAGACAAAAAAAAAATTAAACCTTTCAAATAAACTATTTTCAGAAATGGTCACTCATGGTCAATATTTAAAAAAACGAAAACCAGCAAATTTTTCACTGAAATCAAACTTTATCAAATTCCTTAATTTTAAGAATTTTGCCTTTTTATTTATAAATCGGGTTTTTTGGATTACTTAATAAGGCTTTTCCAAAATTCGTAGAATTTAATAAGTTGGTACTTTTTTATTTATTTCAGTGTGGCTATATCTTAAAACGAGATACTTTATCAAAAAATCTGTAAAGAACATTTTGATTGCCAATTCATTTTTCCTTTAAAAATCAGGTAAAAAGTGTATGTATAAAATTTACGTTTTTTACAAAAATCACTATTTTTCAGAAATTTATCACTCGGTGGAATCATTTTTGATCATACTTCTCTATGGCTCAGAAGTTGAGGGTTTTGGTCCCATAAAACATATTTTTTATAGACATTTTACCACCTTTGTGGCATTCATGTCTCATAAAACATATCAAAAATCAAAATCAAATGGAGTGTTTTTTTATATAGTTAATAAATTGGTGAGATTTTTTTCCGTGTACCTATTTTTTCTGAACAATCCTCATTAATACATACAACTTTGCGGAAGACACCAAATTGATCAAAACACTCTTTCAAAAGTAACAGATTTTCGAATATTTACGTACCATTTTTGTTTGGATATCTGTAGAGCGTCCAATTTCCCGTCCCGGGAAAAAAATCCTGAGAATTCTCGGGATTTCCCGAAAAATAATATTTCCCGTTTCCCGGGTAATTTGTAAATTGTTTCCCAAAAAAGTGTCCACGTGGTTTATGGATAGTCCCACAAGGTCCATGCACTATTGTTGGAAAAAAATGTTTTTCAATAGTATTTGAAAAATAGTGGCGTTGAAAATTTATTTAGCATTTTGGGGTGGCTTTGTACAAAGTATTTGTTTTGTAAAATCAGATTTAAAGTGTTCAAATTTTACACCATCACTAAGATTGCTGATAAGTTTTTAAGAAGAAAAATTTGTAAATTTTCTTAACTTTTTAACAATAAACATATTAATTTTAGGTTAATAAAAAGTCAAAATTTTGCCTAAAAATCGTAAAAATGAGTTTTGTTGATAAAATTACTGTCTAAAACAAGATAATTTCTGCATGATTTTATTTTTTGGCTTTATAAGTCAACGCTATTCTTAAACATATTCCCTTGAAATGGTAACAGAGACCAATTTGAAAGCATTTTTATGGTTGAGAAGCATGATTCCAAATTTGATTTAAAAAATAATACTTCTCAACAAAAAAAATCAATTGATTTTTTTTAATTCGTAGGAGTTAAAAGACAGCATATAAAATTAGAAAATTTCAATATTTTTATAAAGTTGTATGATTTTTTAAAGCAGTCAAGCCGTCCATTGACCCCACACTCATTTTGAACATTTAAGTTGCTGTTCTATAAAATTTTGTTGCAAAATACCATTTAAAAGCATGATAAGATCAATTTTCGATAAATTAAAAAAATCCCGGGAATTCCCGGCTCTAGATATCTGCCAAAATTTTATGGAGACTTGTATGGGTGAACCAATGACTCAACATAGCTTTTTTGGTCATAGGAAAAGCCCTCTCAAAGTATGATCCAAATATTAAAATACAAATATGGTCGAAATCGGCCTATTTCGTAGAGAATTGCTCCCCTAAAAAGATTCAGTCAAATATAAAAAAAAACAAATGAAATAATTCCAATTTTTGTGGAGAATTGCTACAGGTGATATAAATAATTTTTCTCCCATAATCTAAATACTTGATTGTTTTTTTATGAGTAATTCATAAATTTTATGATTCAAAATGTCTTTCTTGAATGTAATGAACAGGTAGGAGAGTTTTAATCAAGCAGATTCCGAAATCAACTGATAGTTCCCTCCAAATGTTATTTTAATTTTCAATCTGCCACCTCAATCGTTCCACTCAACCGAGAGTAGATTTTCTTTCCCCTTCGGTGCTCAACTCACGCAAAAAGTTGTCCACTTCCTCCGGCGCAAAAGATTTCCAATTTATCATAAAGAGTTTCGCCGTCTACGGGACGCGGCCTGGATCATTGTCAACTGTCAAAATAAAAATTTCCCCTAAGCCTGGCGCAAAACTGGCAACTCTTCCCTCGCGGCCCCCAAAGTGGCCAAAGAGCTCTTAAACTTGGACCTCCGTCTGCGAGTGCGGCTGGGGAAATTTTCGGATGGCGCGCGAATGTGTTTATTTATTTTCCCCACAAATCCCGGAACATCGTTTTGCGGATCACCGGGAAAAGTTTACCCCACTTGGCTGGGACGAGCCGGAACGGCCACCTGGGGAGGCCCGTCCGGAAATGGTTCGCAAATAGTGGTGAGCGAAAAAATCTAGCGAGTAGAAGGGGAAAATTAAGCAGCGCCATTGCCATTCATTTAAAAAAAAAAAAGTTTTTTTCCGTCGCGATCTTCTAACGAAGAGAAAACGAAAACTTTGGCCATAAATTTTCCCGGTCATCATAAATAATACACAATTTGTAACGCAAGGACGATAGTGACACGTTGGAAGTAAGAGAGAGCGAGAACTGGCGAGGATGAACTTTTTTTTGGAACTGGAACTGCCCTTCAGTTTTGCAGGAATTGAGGTGAGGAGAAAGGTCAGTTTGAGCATCTTAGCAAAATTTTCAAGCAGGGTTGGATTTGGTAGTTTCGTTACAAACATATTTTGTCGTTATTTTGTTATACCTTATCTGTGCGTGTTTGTATCAAGATAAAATAAGTTTTCGCAATTTTTATCGTGATTATTTTTATTAAACTTTGTTTATCGCTTTTTATGTTTCAATAGGCAATTTGATGCTCGTTTTAATATAGAAGTCTTGATACAAATTTGGGAAATGTCCTTAATAAGATGCTATGATTAAAAGCAAGAGCGAAAAACAATTGAGGATAAAATGCTAATGGGTAATTCTCTGCCAACTCACACTGCAGTAAGAGTTCCGTTTTTTAATATCTCGTGACGGAGGGCGGTATAAACCCTTTCATTTTTGAACATGCGAAAAACAGTGTTTTTCAATCATTTGTAGCCTGAAACGGTGATGAGATGGAAATTTGGTGTCAAAGAAACTTTTATTTAAAATTGGACGTCCAATTTGATGGCGTACTCAAATTCCCGAACAAAAAACGTATTTTTAATAAAAAAAAAAATATTCCTTTCCATTTTCCGATACTCAATTGTAAAAATAATGGAACATGTCATTTTAAGGGAAATTTAATATATTGTTCGAATTAACGTTAACCCAGAAGGGTATTTTTTTAATTTAGAACAAAAAAAAACATTTTAAAACTTCATGTATTTTATAACTTTGCAGGGTTACTTTTAGAGTGTAACAATATTCTACAAAGTTGTAGAGCCGACAATTACAAAAGTTTCGATATGCAAACATAAGGGGTTTGTTTATAAACTTCACGAGTTTTCGCGATTTTACGAAAAAATTCCGATTTAACCCCATCTGGGGTGAGATAGAGCCTTTCTTTTTAAAGAATATAACAATGGTAGAACTTCTTGCAATTCATAACATTAACTTTGTTTATTTATAACTTCAGCATAAAAGAAAGTCTTATAATGAATGCAAAGTATTATAAAAGAAATGTTTCCAAAAAATATTAAAAACGCAATTTTCACCAATAGAATATTTTTAATCGTACATATTCTTAATCAACAAGCGTTTATGACAAACGCAAGCATAGTAAGCATCCCATGCGCCAGTGACAATGCACACCGCGGTTCTGGTTTTCTACCAAAAACGGTCAGGGCAAAAGAAACCAAAGAGCTACGATATCTTACATATTGTAGGAAACATCGGTAGACAAGCTTCTACAAAACGAGTATATCTCGAGTCACAAAATATATGCCCCAGCATTCTCGCGCCAGTATTCCAAGCTCAACTTGACAACTTGTCGACGAAGTGTGATTTTTTGGCGATTTTTCCGACAAAAATTCATGCTTAATCGTAATTTTGAAGAAGATGGAAATGACGTCCAGCCATAAAGTAAAACCTATACCTTTCTTTAGTAAGAAAGGCAAAAAGTAAATCGTTCTAAAAATTGATCGGAATTGCCGATAGATGTCAAATTTGTTTCAGATGCTCACTCATGGTTTGTACTGTGAATGTAGAAAGAAATTTCGGTTAAATACAGAAACGAAAAATGTTGGCGAAGGTCACCAGGTGGGCTTTTATCTTTTTTTATGGATTTTTTTTCTTATGGTAAGTTAATCAAATGGCTCTAACTCCAGAACCAAATTATGAATCCCGATGAAAATTTGGGAGGTTGTAAGGCTCGAGAAATTCAATGTTTGAGATTAATAAAAGATATGAAAATGAAAAAAAATGACTATATTTTCATTTGGAAACTGTGTAATTCGTTTGAAAGGCTTATCCCATCCGAAAACAGATGGATATTTCGAAATTTGAGCGGCAACTCGCCCAGGTTCAGCACACTAGCTTTCATCTGCATTCAGAAGAATCAAAATCGGCATCATTTGGCATCATTTTACCACACACGAGCATCACTCGAACTCCACGGAATTTATTTTCTCAAAATTCGAGAGGTAGAGATAGACGAGTTCTGTCAAGATGAGTCTACAGTGCGTCAAAAATTTATGCAGTTTGATTTTTTTTGCGATTTTTCCGATGAAAATTCATGCTCAAAACGGTGTACATCAACCAGAGCTTTTGTACCAAGATTTTTGTTACAGACATTTTAGTACAGCCATGCCTCGGTTTTGCACGCCTCGGTTTTGCACTGCCCCGGTTTTGCACCGTTCAGCTGCCTCGGTTAAGCACGGCCCAGTGCTTAACTGAAGCACAGAGCTTATGGGATTTTGGCTATATGGGAGACATTGGCTATAATTCTATGAACAATGAACAAACATCAAAAAATTATAGTGTTTTGGAATCGGGATGATGTCAGCTATCCATTAAAATTTTTATTTCATGAAAATTTTCACAAAAATACGTAATTTTCCTGTATTTCGAAAATGCATTTTTTTTCGCTAAAGAAACCAAAAATATATTGTTATTGCAATATATGTACCAAATGATCAGGTTTTTTTTCATACATTTTGGATGTAACAATAATAATAATTTTAGAAAATACTCAAAATTTTCACAAAACTACGTATTTTCGAAAAAAATACTCCAAATTTCAATTTTTACAATATGGGTATCAAACGATCGGGATTTTTTCATAAATTTGGAATGTAATAACAACATTTTTAGAAAATACTCAAAATTTTCACAAAACTACGTATTTTCGAAAAAATACTCAAAATTTCAATTTTTACAATATGGGTATCAAACGATCGGGATTTTTTCATACATTTCGAATGTAATAACAACAACTTTAGAAAATACTCAAAATTTTCACAAAACTACGATTTTTTGAAAAAAAGTACTCAAAATTTCCGTTTTTACAATGTGGGTATCAAACGATCGGGATTTTTTTTATACATTTCGAGTGTAATAACAACATTTTTTGAAAATACTCAAAATTTTCACAAAACTACGTATTTTCGAAAAAAAAATCAAAATTTCCGTTTTTACAATGTGGGTATCAAACGATCGGGTTTTTTTCTTACATTTCGAATGTAATAACAATATTTTTTGAAAATACTCAAAATTTTCACAAAACTACGTAATTTCGAAAAAAAATACTCAAAATTTCAATTTTTTAAATATGGGTATCAAACGATCGGGATTTTTTCATTCATTTCGAATGTAATAACAACATTTTTAGAAACTACTCAAAATTTTCACAAAACTACGTATTTTCGAAAAAATACTCAAAATTTCCGTTTTTACAATATGACCTTTTAAATTAAATTGAATCATAGTCTCAATATTCCTGCTCAGCGGATTTCGTCAGAAGGAAAAGACGATGATCACGATACCAAATGAACACAAAGCGATCTAAATATACTGTTTTCAGGCTGGAATAGATACCAAACTGTCACACGTAGCACTACAATTGGCAATTGGCGGTGCGTCTCAGTACTAATGAGGTGGTTGCGGGTTCAAGTCCCGTCGTCCCTTGGAAAAATCAGACACATGACGATACAAAGTAACAATTAATTAAAAAATCTCAACCATGTGATACTCATATTGTAAAAAACTGAAATTTGGGGAATTTGTTTTCGAAAAAACGTAGTTTTGTGAAAATTTGGGTATTTCCACAAATTTGTGTTATAACTTTTGAAATGTATAAAAAATCCCGAACATTTGATACCTCTTGTAAAAATACAAATTTTGAGTATTTTTTTTCAAAAATACGTAGTTTTGTGAAAACTTTGAGTATTTTCAATTTTTTTAATAACTTTCGAAATGTATGAAAAAATCCCGATCGTTTGATACGCACATAGTAAAAACGAAGCACTTTTTTTCAAAAAATCGTAGTTTTGTGAAAATTTTGAGTATTTTCAAAAATTTTGTTATTAAATTTGAAATTTATGAAAAAATCCCGATCGTTTGATACCCATATTGTAAAAAATAAAATTTTGAGTATTTTTTCGAAAATACGCAGTTTTGTGAAAATTTTGAGTATTTTCTAAAAATTTTGTTATTACATTCGGAATGTATGAAAAAATCCCGATCGTTTGATACCCACATTGTGAAAACGGAAAATTTGAGTATTTTTTCGAAAATACGTAGTTTTGTGAAAATTTTGAGTATTTTCTAAAAATGTTGTTATTACATTTGAAATGTATGAAAAAATCCCGATAATTTGATACCCATATTGTGAAAATAGAAATTTTGAGTATTTTTTTCGAAAATACGTAGTTTTGTGAAAATTTTGAGTATTTTCTAAAAATGTTGTTATTACATTCGAAATGTATGAAAAAATCCCGATCGTTTGATGCCCACATTGTAAAAACGGAAATTTTGAGTACTTAAAAAAAACGTAGCTTTGTGAAAATTTTGAGTATTTTCTAAAATTGTTGTAATTACATTCGTAATGTATGAAAAAATCCCGATCGTTTGATACCCGTATTGTAAAAATTGAAATTTTGAGTATTTTTTCGAAAATACGTAGTTTTGTGAAAATTTTGAGTATTTTCTAAAAATGTTGTTATTACATTCGAAATGTATGAAAAAATCCCGATCGTTTGATACCCATATTGTAAAAATTGAAATTTTGAGAATTTTTTTTTTCGAAAATACGTAGTTTTGTGAAAATTTTGAGTGTTTTCTAAAAATGTTATTGTTACATCCAAAATGTATGAAAAAAAACCTGATCATTTGATACCCATATTGCAATAACAATAAATTTTTGGTTTCTTTAGAGAAAAAATATGCATTTTCGAAATACAGGAAAATTACGTATTTTTGTGAAAATTTTCATGAAATAAAAATTTTAATGGATAGCTGACATCATCCCGATTCCAAAACACTATAATTTTTTGATGTTTGCATGATTGTTCATAGAATTATAGCCAATGTCTCCCATATAGCCAAAATCCCATAAGCTCTGTGCCTCGGTTATGCACGCCTCGGTTTTGCATCCCCCATATGCGGTGCTAAACCGAGGCACGACTGTATCTTGAAAACTACGGGAACAATCGATATACATAATTTTTGATTCATCCCCTAAAGTACAGTCTACCAAATAATTTACAACAAAGTTTGACTATTTTTAAAATCACATTTTTGCAGGATTGGGTCCGAAAGTTTGACAATTTTGGTTCAAGAAGACAACAAATTCCTTGGTTCAATGCTGTTAATCGTTGAAATCAACGGCGTTTATATCATCGATGTCGATGATCGTTGATTTAAACGTAATCGTAATCGAAGCCATCGTTGATTTAATCGTCAACGTCAACGGAGTCGTTGATTTAAACGGCGTTGATCAACGCGTTGATTATCGATAATCAACGCGTTGATCAACGGCGTTCTTTTATAGTTTTCTAGAGTTTTATGAGGAAAGAACGATTTTTTCATAAATGTATTGATTGGGAAACATTCTTAAATAGATGTGTCATGGTTGTTCAGGGATCCGGGTGTACCTAGAGGACCGAAGTGACTGGATTTTAAACGTAATTTAAGCCCTAGCTAATTTCTGGTCACTTCCATCTCCACTTTGGTTCCCTAGTCCTTCCAGGACTTTTCTTATGTAAATGACACCGAGGACGGACAGTTGGGAACCGAGATATGGTCGGATTTTCACCGGAATTATTGTTCCGGCGGGTTCAGTAAGAGCCTCGCGTGGCTAAATATCGACAGAATTGACCACATGACCCATGTTCCAGAACCTAGATTCATGACAGACCGGAGTAGCGTTCTGCTAGTATTCAAAGAGTAAACAAACTATGTATGACCTACTGCGATCGGTTTTCGGCACCACACGGAAGATTTATCTCTTGGGGTTCAATCGAAACTCATTGATCACCAACAGTAGGCTACTCCGGTCTGTCATGAAGTTTGACATCTTGGCCGATCTCAATCTGGGTTCTGGAACATGGGTCATGTGGTCATTTCAGTATTGTATCATAGAAAAAACAAATTCTGTCGATATTTAGCCACGCGAGACTCTTCCTGAACCCACCGGAACAATAATTCCGGTGAAAATCCGACCATATCTCGGTTCCCAACTGTCCGTCCTCGGTGTCATTTACATAAGAAAAGTCCTGGAAGGACTAGGGAACCAAAGTGGAGATGGAAGTGACCAGAAACTAGCACTTCGGTCCTCTAGGTACACCCGGATCCCTGAACAACCATGACACATCTATTTAAGAATGTTTCCCAATCAATACATTTATGAAAAAATCGTTCTTTCCTCATAAAACTCTAGAAAACTATAAAAGAACGCCGTTGATCAACGCGTTGATATAGCTGGACGTCATTTCCATCTTCGTAAATATTACGATTAAGGGTGCACAGCAACCAAGGCAATGCTGTTAATCGTTGAATCAACGTCATCGATGTCGATGATCGTTGATTTAAACGTAATCGTAATCGAAGCCATCGTTGATTTAATCGTCAACGTCAACGGAGTCGTTGATTTAAACGGCGTTGATTATCGATAACACAGCGTAACAAAAAATTTTTTTTTGTGATTAGCAGGACGATTCAAAAAACTCCCCGAGGGATCGGCTTCCTGAACACAATGCAACCTGGCCCATGTCTTAATTGTTACCCTAGCTCGAGATATTCAATGCAGAAGTTTTGCATATGAATCACCCCCCGTCGAAAAAATATTTTTTATTTTGTTTTCACTGTAACTTAAGTTCTATTAGGTCTTTTTAGATGCTTCTGGTGTCATTAGACGGTAAATTGTTAGAAAAACCCAAAATATGGTCCCATTGGTCGGTTCCCGTAACCGGTTCCGTTGGAAATCCGGATTATTGGCCAAAATTGTGCGAAATCTTCAAAATTTTGAAATTTGTTGCTCTTTATGCGAAAAAAACATACTATTGCTTCAAACAATCAATACAAACTCAAAAAATGGTTTGTCCAAGCATATCCGAAGGTGTTTTATCGAAAATGTGGCCATTGAGAACCAGTTCTGGCCAATCCGGATCTGGAAACTAGAAAACATTTAAGCAGTTTTTTTTTTAAATTCCTATGTTCCAGACAATTTAGAAAAACAAATGTGGTGTTGAAGCATTTTTTGCTACTCTATACTTCCAGAATCCCAAAATATGGCCAAGGGGCCAATGGGAACCTGTTCTGACTGTCCCGGATCTGGGAAACAGTGGTCACATGACATTTTTATTGAATTTATTAAAAAGTTGTTTTAGTTACCAGAATTTCAAAATTCCTTGAAAAAAAATCTGAATTTATTTATAGCCAGAATCAGAAATGTGGCCATCGGGAATCTGTTCTAAATGTTCCGGATCATGAAACCAGTGGACACTTGACAATTTTATTTAAAATTAAAAAAAAAGGTTAAATTTTTTTAAAATTAATCTAAATTTTATCAAAATAAGAATCAGACATGTAGCCAAATGGCCAACCGGACCCTGTTTATATATTCCGGATCAGGGAACCAGTGGACAAAATTCAAGATTCCTGGAAAACAAATCAGATCAGAAATTTGGCCGTGTGGCCTACCGGAACCTGTTTTAAATGTTGGTAAAATATTGTCAAATATTTAGTTAAGAAATTTTAAGGATTCCTTAAAATGAATCTGAATTTATTTAAAATCAGATTTATTAATGTGGCAAATGGGAACCTGTTCTAAATTATCAGGATAAGGAAACCAGATGACACTTGACATTTTAATTAAATTTATTTAAAAAAATTACTGGATTTATAAGATTCCTGTTCAATTTTAAATTTATTTAAAATTTCTTTGACATTATAATTAAATTTGTTTTAAAACATAGTTACTGGATTTATAAGATTCCTGTAAAAAATATGAATTTATTTAATATCAGATTCCGAAATGTTGCCAAATGGCTAATGGGAACCTGTTCTTAATAATCCGGATCAGGAAACCAGTGGACACTTGACATTTTAATTAAATTTATTTAAAAAAAAAACATAGTCACCGGATTTATAAAATTCCTGGCAAAATTCTGAATTGATTGAAAATTATTTTGACAGTTTAATTTCATTTATTTTAAAAACATAGTAACTGGATTTATCAGATTCTTCGAAAAATCAGAATTTATTTAAAATCATTTTGAAATTTTAATTAAATTTATTTCTAAACATAGATACTGGACAAAAAACATTCCTGGAAAAAATTAGAATTTATTTTGACATTTTAATTAAATTTATTTAAAAAAGTTACTGGAATAATAAGATTCTTGTTAAAAAAACGGATTTTGTTTTAAATTATTTTGAAATTTTCATTAAATTTATTTTCAAAAATAGTAGCTGGACTTTACAGATTCCTGGAAAAAAATCTGAATTTATTTAAAATCAGAACCAGAAATGTGGCCAAATGGCCAATTGGAACCTGTTCTAAATAATCCGGATCATAAAACCAGTTGACACTTGACATTTTATATAAATTTATTTTAAAAACATTACTGGATTTATAAGATTCCTGTTAAAAAATAAGAATTTATTTAAAATTATTTTGACATTTTAGTTAAATTTATCTAAAAACATAGTAACTGGATTTATAAGAGTCCCTGAAAATTCTGACTTTACTTAAAATTATTTTGACAAATTAATCAAATTTATTTAGAAAAAACATGGTTACTGGATTTATAAGATTCTTCGAAAAATTTGAATTTATTTAAAATCATTTTGAAATTTAAATTAAATTTATTTAAAAAAATAGTTACTGGACTTAACAGATTCCTGAAAAAAATCTGAATTTATTTAAAATCAGAATCAGAATTTAATTAAATTTATTTAAAATCAGAATCAGAAATGGGTCAAATGGCCAATTGGAACCTGTTCTAAATAATCTGGATCATGAAACCAGTTGACACTTGACATTTTTATGAAATTTATTTTAAAAAAATACTGGATTTATAAGATTCCTGTTAAAAATACAGAATTTATTTAAAATTATTTTGACATTTTTGTTAAATTTATCTAAAAACATAGTAACTGGATTTATAAGAGTCCCTGAAAAATTCTGACTTTACTTAAAATTATTTTGACAAATTAATCGAATTTGTTTAAAAAAAATGGTTACTGGATTGATAAGATTTTTTCTAAAATTATTTTTTTATTTTAAATTATTTTGAAATTTTAATTAAATTTATTTCTTAAAATAGTTACTGGACTAAACAGAATCCTGGAAAAAATCAGAATTTATTTAAAAACAGAATCTGATGTGTGGTCAAGGGGCCAATGGGAACCTGTTCTAAGTGTCTTGGATCCGGGAAACAGTGGTCACATGACATTTTTTTTGAATGTATTATAAAGTTGTTTTAGTTACCAGAAAATCAAAATTCCTTGAAAAAAATTCTGAATTTATTTATAGCCAGAATCAGAAATGTGGCCATCGGGAATCTATTCTAAATGTTCCGGATCATGGAACCAGTGGACACTTGACAATTTTATTTAAAATTAAAAAAAATAAGTTTAATTTTTTTAAATTAATCTAAATTTCATCAAAATAAGAATCAGACATGTAGCCAAATGGCCAACCGGACCCTGTTTATATATTCCGGATCAGGGAACCAGTGGACAAAATTCAAGATTCCTGGAAAACAAATCAGATCAGAAATTTGGCCGTGTGGCCTACCGGAACCTGTTTTA
This sequence comes from Culex pipiens pallens, assembly GCF_016801865.2. Lineage (NCBI taxonomy): Eukaryota > Metazoa > Arthropoda > Insecta > Diptera > Culicidae > Culex > Culex pipiens. The sequence goes on from NC_068939.1 coordinate 54,944,488, forward strand.
AATGTTGTTAAAATATTGTCAAATATTTAAATTAGGAAATTTTCAGGATTCTTTAAAATGAATCTGAATTTATTTAAAATCAGATTTATAAATGTGGCCAATGGGAACCTGTTCTAAATAATCCGGATTAGGAAACCAGTTGACACTTGACATTTTAATTAGGTCTATTTAAAAAAAGAAATATCGAATTTATAAGATTCCTGTAAAAATCTAAATTTATTTGAAATCATTTTGAAATTTTAATTAAATTTATTTTAAAAATAATTACACGACTTAAAAAAATTCTGCAGAAAATCTTGATTTATTTAAAATAAGAATCAGAAAGTATCTGATTTTAAATAAATTCAGATTCATTCTATTGAGTTTTGAAATTATCCTAATTAATATATTCGACAACATTTTAACAACATTTAAAACACGTTCCGGTTGGCCACTTGGCCACATTTCTGATTCTGATTTAAAGTAAATTCTTATTTTTTGCAGAAATTTATTAAGTCAAATATTTTTTTTTTTTGAATAAATTTAATTATAATTTCAAAATAATTTTAAATATATTCGGATTTTTTAACAGGAATCTCATAAACCCAGTAACTTTTTTTTAATAAATTTAATTTAAATGTCAAGTGTCAACTAGTTTCCTGATCCGGATAATTTAGACAAAGTTACCATTGGCCATTTGGCCACACTTAAGATTCTGATTTTGAATAAATTGCGATTTTTTCAGGAATCTGTTAAGTCCAGTAACTAATTTTAAAAATAAATGTTATTAAAATTTTAAAATGATTTTAAATAAATTCAGATTTTTCGAAGAATCTTATAAATCCAGTAACTATGCTTTTTTTAAATAAATTTGATTAATTTGTCAAAATAATTTAAGGTAAAGTCAGAATTTTTCAGGGTTTCTTATAAATAAAGTAACTATGTTTTTAAATAAATTTAACTAAAATGTCAAAACAATTTTAAATAAATTCTGTTTTTTTAACTGGAATCTTATAAATCCAGTATTTCTTTTAATAAATTTAATTAAATATCATGTGTCAACTGGTTTCATGATCCGGATTATTTAGAACAGGTTCCAATTGGCCATTTGGTCACATTTCTTATTCTGATTTTAAATAAATTCAGTTTTTCTCCAGGAATCTGTTAAGTCCAGTTACTATTTATTTGAATAATTTCAATTAAAATTTCAAAATAATTTAAAATAAAATCTGTTTTATTTTAACAGGAATCTTATTATTCCAGTATTTTTTTTAATCAAATCTAATCTAATCTAACCCTAGCGCAGCCAGTCTTTCGAGGGAATCCTGGAAAATGCCTTAGGTTGATTAACGCGTAGCATCCTCTTGTCATCATTAACAGTTGCAGTGCCCCAATGCAATAAATTGCTTTGAAACATCACAAACGTTAAAACGTTAAAACTTACTGCGTAAAGTTTACCGCAAAGATGATTCGTTGAATTGGATTGAGTTTGAACACGAATGTTCAAACAGCAATACAGTTCTGAATCTACAGGGGAGGAAGAAACGTGGGGATCCCCCGCTCACGTTCCTGTTTGTTTAGGCAATTTATCGTTGGGAGCCACCATGCTAAGAAGTTTTGGTGCTCCGGGACCCTCGGGGAAATTAATAAATAAAATTAAAATGTCAAGTGTACACTAGATTCCTGATCCGGATTTTTTAGAACAGGTTCCGATTAACCATTTGACCCATTTCTGATTCTGATTTTAAATATAAACAGATTTTTTCTAGGAATCTGTTAAGTCCAGCAACTACTTTTAAAAATAAATTTAATTTTTTTTTAATTTCAAAATGATTTTAAATAAATTCAGATTTTTCGAAGAATCTTATAAATCCAGTACCTATGTTTTTTAAATGAATTTGATTTATTTGTCAAAATAATGTTAAGTAAAGTCAGAATTTTTCAGAGACTCTTATAAATCAAGTAACTATGTTTTTAAATAAATTTAACAAAAATGTCAAAATAATTTTGAATAAATTCTGTTTTTTTAACAGGAATCTTATAAATCCAGTATTTTTTGTAAATAAATTTAATTAAAGTGTCAAGTGTCAACTGGTTTCATGATCCAGATTATTTAGAACAGGTTCCAATTGGCCATTTGACCCATTTCTGATTCTGATCTTAAATAAATTTAATTAAATTCTGATTCTGATTTTAAATAAATTCAGATTTTTTTCAGGAATCTGCTAAGTCCAGTAACTATTTTTAAAAATAAATTTAATTAAAATTTCAAAATGATTTTAAATAAATTCAAATTTTTCGAAGAATCTTATAAATCCAGTAACTATGTTTTTTCTAAATAAATTTGAATTATTTGTCAAAATAATTTTAAGTTTTCAGGGACTCTTATAAATCCAGTTACTACCTATGTTTTTAGATAAATTTAACTAAAATGTCAAAATAATTTTAAATAAATTCTTATTTTTTAACAGGAATCTTATAAATCCAGTAATGTTTTTAAAATAAATTTATATAAAATGTCAAGTGTCAACTGGTTTTATGATCCGGATTATTTAGAACAGGTTCCAATTGGCCATTTGGCCACATTTCTGGTTCTGATTTTAAATAAATTCAGATTTTTTTCCAGGAATCTGTAAAGTCCAGCTACTATTTTTGAAAATAAATTTAATGAAAATTTCAAAATAATTTAAAACAAAATCCGTTTTTTTTAACAAGAATCTTATTATTCCAGTAACTTTCTTAAATAAATTTAATTAAAATGTCAAAATAAATTCTATTTTTTTCCAGGAATGTTTTTTGTCCAGTATCTATGTTTAGAAATAAATTCAATTAAAATTTCAAAATGATTTTAAATAAATTCTGATTTTTCGAAGAATCTGATAAATCCAGTTACTATGTTTTTAAAATAAATGAAATTAAACTGGCAAAATAATTTTTAATCAATTCAGAATTTTGCCAGGAATTTTATAAATCCGGTGACCATGTTTTTTTTTAAATAAATTTAATTAAAATGTCAAGTGTCCACTGGTTTCCTGATCCGGATTATTAAGAACAGGTTCCCATTAGCCATTTGGCAACATTTCGTAATCTGATATTAAATAAATTCATATTTTTTACAGGAATCTTTTTTAAGTCGTGTAATTATTTTTATAATAAATTTAATGAAAATTTCAAAATGATTTCAAATAAATTTAGATTTTTACAGGAATCTTATAAATCCAGTAACTATGTCTTTAAAATAAATTAAATAAAAATGTAAAAATAAATTTAAATATACTCTGATTTTTTAAACAGAAATCTTATAAATTGGATATCTTTTTTATTGAATAAACTTCATTAAAATGTCAAGTGTCAACTGGTTTCCTAATCCGGATTATTTAGAACAGGTTCCCATTGGCCACATTTATAAATCTGATTTTAAATAAATTCAGATTCATTTTAAGGAATCCTTAAAATTTCTTAACTAAATATTTGACAATATTTTAACAACATTTAAAACAGGTTCCGGTTGGCCACTCGGCCAAATTTCTGATCTGATTTGTTTTCCAGGAATCTTGAATTTTGTCCACTGGTTCCCTGATCCGGAATATATAAACAGGGTCCGGTTGGCCATTTGGCTACATGTCTGAATCTAATTTTGATAAAATTTAGATTAATTTTAAAAAAATTTAACTTATTATTTTTTTTAATTTTAAATAAAATTGTCAAGTGTCCACTGGTTTCATGATCCGGAACATTTAGAACAGATTCCCGATGGCCACATTTCTGATTCTGGCTATAAATTAATTCAGATTTTTTTTTCAAGGAATTTTGAAATTCTGGTAACTAAAACAACTTTTTAATAAATTCAATAAAAATGTCATGTGACCACTGTTTCCCAGATCCGGGACAGTCAGAACAGGTTCCCATTGGCCCCTTGGCCATATTTTGGGATTCTGAAAGTATAGAGTAGCAAAAAATGCTTCAACACCACATTTGTTTTTCTAAATTGTCTGGAACATAGGAATTTTGAAAAAAAAAAAAAACTGCTTAAATGTTTTCTAGTTTCCGGATCCGGATTGGCCAGAACTGGTTCTCAATGGCCACATTTTCGATAAAACACCTTCGGATATGCTTGGACAAACCATTTTTTGAGTTTGTATTGATTGTTTGAAGCAATAGTATGTTTTTTTCGCATAAAGAGCAACAAATTTCAAAATTTTGAAGATTTCGCACAATTTTGGCCAATAATCCGGATTTCCAACGGAACCGGTTACGGGAACCGACCAATGGGACCATATTTTGGGTTTTTCTAACAATTTACCGTCTAATGACACCAGAAGCATCTAAAAAGACCTAATAGAACTTAAGTTACAGTGAAAACAAAATAAAAAATATTTTTTCGACGGGGGGTGATTCATATGCAAAACTTCTGCATTGAATATCTCGAGCTAGGGTAACAATTAAGACATGGGCCAGGTTGCATTGTGTTCAGGAAGCCGATCCCTCGGGGAGTTTTTTGAATCGTCCTGCTAATCACAAAAAAAAATTTTTTGTTACGCTGTGTTATCGATAATCAACGCCGTTTAAATCAACGACTCCGTTGACGTTGACGATTAAATCAACGATGGCTTCGATTACGATTACGTTTAAATCAACGATCATCGACATCGATGACGTTGATTCAACGATTAACAGCATTGCCTTGGTTGCTGTGCACCCTTAATCGAAATATTTACGAAGATGGAAATGACGTCCAGCTATAAAGTAAAACCTATACCTCTCTTTAGTAAGAAAGGCAAAGTTTTGAAAATGTTGGTCATAGTTGATCATGGCCGTTCATGGTCACCCGCGACAGACACGGACGACGAAACAAAGAGAAACGCAAAAAGTATCTTTTTCCATGTTTTTTTTCGTAAAATCGCGATAACTCGTGATGGTTACAAGCAAACCTCTATATGTTTGTATTTTTTTTAATTGTCTGCTTTACAACTTTGTAGAACATTGGTACACTTTTAAAAATAACCATGCAAAGTTAGATAAAACACGAAATTTTAAAATGAAAATGTTTGTTCTAAATTGACCCTTCTGGGGTAAAGTAGATTCAAAAAGTACATTGAATTTCCCCTAAAATGACATGTTTCATTTTTTTACAGTTGAGTAAGTGTTTTTTTTTTTCAATGAAAAATACGTTTTTCGGAATTTTGACTACGCCATCAAATCGGGCGTCTAATTTTACATGCGATTCAGTATTTTTGACATAAACTAAACTAAGACATCCGAAGTAAAAAAAACCTACAACTTTACCCAATAACTCAAAAAAAATCGAGAATCTCTTTTAAGAAACACGGATTTCAGAACATTTTCTTAGTACTTCTAAATAAATGGAGTTAGTGTGACAAGAAAAATTTAAAATTTTGGATACCGTAAACTGGGGTCAATCGGGACACATGGGGCGAATTGGGACAGCAGTTTTAACCATGTTGGAGCACAATATTTTGATTTTTCTGGTTGGTTTCGGTTAGAACAGACTCAGACCAACAAAATGTGTACATCCATTTCCAAATTTAAAAGCTTTAAGTGCTCTAAAAACTGCTGTCCCTATTCAGACTGTAGTCCCGATTCGCCCCAGATAACGGTAGTCTTAAGAGATACACTCTGGCTGGATCATTTTAGTAAAACTAAGTAACTGTGCCAATTTTGAGCCAAATCGATAATTTTACATAAAAGTCCCTTTGACACCAAATTTCTATCTCATCACCGTTTCAGGCTGCAAATTATTGAAAAACACCTCTTTTTTCGCATGTTCAAAAATGGAATGGGTCATTCCGCCCTTCCGTCACGAGATATCAAAAAACGGACCTCGGATTCGTGATCAGGGACAAAAGTTACCCCTTAGGACAAAGTTTCACGCAAATCGAAGAGGGGTCGGAGCAACTGCTGTGTGAGTTGGCGGAGAATTACCC